>NC_047668.1:23532500-24132500 GCF_011762505.2 Arvicanthis niloticus | reverse complement strand
GTTAATCCGTTCAGAATATGCCCAAAGACTTTTCTTTTAGTTGATACAATAATCAATCAAGTAGAACATCAAGATTAACCACTACACTTGGCCTTCCTCTAGTTACAGAAGTTAGTAGCACCAAAGTTGCACAGAACACAAAACAAGGTGAAAATTTTGTGGGGTCCAGCTCAAGGGTAGGCCCCAATGCCTGACACTGTTATTGAGGCTATGAGTACTCATAAAAACGGACCAATCATAACTGCCCTCCAAAAGACCTAACAAGCAGCTGAGAGTCAGATGCAGGTATTTACACCCAACCAATGGATAAAAGCTGCTGACCTCTGTGGTTGAATTAGGGAAAAGATGGAAGAACCTGAGGAGGAGGGCAACCCTGTAGGAGGAACAGAAGTCTCAGTTAACTTGGACCCCTAAAATCTCTCAAACACTGAACCACCAACAAGGCAGCATACAGCAGATGATATGAGGCCCGCAACACATATGCAGCAAAGGACTTCCAGGTCTGGTTCCAGTCAGAGAAGATGCACTTAACTCTCAAGAGACTGGAGGCCCCAGGAAATATGGTGGTCTAGTGGGGTGGCAGGTGTGGGGATTGGGAAATCCTCGTGGAGTGGAGACTGGGGGTTGGGGAGGAGGTATGGGATGTGGAAGAGTCAGAGGGTGGACTGGGAGGGAGATAAAATCTGGAGTTTAAAAAATGATTACATAAAATTTTAAAAATGTGTGACAACTAAACAGTTAAAAAGAAAATTTTGGGCAAACTTTCAATGTGATTATTGCTCTTACTCTCTATAAAGGGAAGCCTCCCTTCATGCTACTGAAATTACACAGAAATGTAACCAGTATGACATTTTCAAATAAGTCTTCTACTAATACTCAGTATATGTACAGATCAATGCCAAATGCTGGGCTGTCCTTTGAAACATAGGAAATAAGCAATGAATTTCTCCATGTAGCTACCTTCTTGCCCACGTGCTCCTAAAATACCTCACCCAACTCCTTTTATCCTTTTCTTCAGCTTCCCCATTATGCTGTGTATATTCACATTAGAATTAGTGTTTGTTCACATGAGATATAAATGCCAGCTGTCAATAAAACAGTAAATGCCATTTTCTATTTGCTGTTGACAATGTCTCTGATATATAGTGAATAGAATTCCTGAATTTGAAAAAAAAATACCTGGAAGAACTGTAAGTAGATGGATTACCTCAATTTTTGGTTTCTTAGGATAAAAAATAAACATTGCTGAAAGTGACTGGTATTTTTGTAGACAATTTTTTTTTTAATTTTATTAGACATAAGTGCTTTCTTTGAAAAATATTTAGGAAGCATCTCTTTTCTTTGGATTGTAATTATTTATTTTCTTTCTCACAAGGAAAATATTTTAATTTGTCTCATCTGCTGGCCTGAAGTCTTAGAAACTAAGAACTGTATCTATGTGCCCTTCCTGCCCATCCCCCAGAGCCCAGTAAATACCCTGCTATGAAGTAGATGCTCAATCAATATTTTTTTCTACAAGAATTGAAGCACACAAAGGACTTTTTCTCTTTGTTTAGAAAAATGAACCTGGTGATTCTGCAGACATATTTTCAAAATGTCTCATTTTTCATGATTGTGAGCTACTGCATATGGCCTAGAATTCTTGTAAGAAGGGCGAAATAGCTACCATTCTTATTTTACAGAAAGTAATAGATTTCACCACATAATTTGAAAATACTCTGACTTTTCTTCCATTCTCTGGGCTTGCTTCAGGCATAGAGACACCTATTTTAAAACAAAATGCAATTAGTGACTTTCATAAAGGAAAAAATATACTGCCTTCATTTACCCTCCTGTGTATCCTGATGCCTTGTGACAGCTCGTACCCTCTACGGACTCGTCTAACAATTCTCACGAGGCAACCTTATACTGTAACAGGGTAGAAATGTAATTGTGCTCTTGTTAAAACATGTTGTAATGTCAGGCACACTGAATTTTAACTCCCTTGGTAGAACCAGATAATCAGAAAATTTTCTAGCTGCAAGAGGACTTTGAAATAGCATGTGACATTTTTACATCTGGCCATAATTTCATACTTTGCCACCTTTGATCAAAGTGTCATCTTAAATGAAGGCAGAGACACAGGAAATGAATGATAGTGTAAGTTCATGATATAATAGATTCATTAAATCTGAAAGTAAAACTCACATGCAGTAACAATACTCCCCCCAAATCCCATGTGGGATGTGAGCCAAAGGAATTCAGAAAACCCTACAGATAACCATGTATTTGTATTTTAACTTCCCTAATATTATTTATGGAGAGCTTATTACCTGACAAAAAGTTTACTTACATTCTCAAATGCAGGATAAAAAAATATAGACTTTGTTAAGCATAATATTATGCTATTTATTTTATTCTTGAACACAGCAGGAGAATACAGGTTAATTTATTTCATGTCTATATTCTACCATGATAGTTTGATGAAGCTTCACAGTACTAGAATTAAAAAAATAATCATAAACCAAGAGGTCTTTCACTGGTGGAAAAATTAGGTAGCTATAACAAAGCAAAGGGGCGAACCCGCTAAGGGCTGGGACGGTGGCTTATGACATTCTTAGCCTTTTCTTTGTTTGATTCAGTTTTGGTCAATTAATACATTTCAAAAGACTTCACTTGCTTGTCTCAAGGATATTAAGGTAGATACAGATGTGAGCAAAGAATGACTATTTCAGGGTCTTAAACAGCAAAAGAGTTATTGTAACTAGGCAAAGAACATTACAGCACTCTTGTGGTCATTGAACCTCTTAGGAGAATCAGCCTTTTTGGAGAGCCTGTAAGGTGTGGTTCCTTTCTGATATTCCATTCACATTTTTAAATTATTGAATGAAACTGAGCACATTGAACACACTTGAAAATCCACATGACTCATGTAAGAACCAGGAGTCATGAATGAATGTTTTTTTTTGAAGTTTGAGGTGACAGAGTAATTTGATCAAATATTAAAGATATTTAAGTTACAAGATGAAGTAATCCTTTAATTTGTTAAAATTTTGTCATAGTGGTTCTTTAGTAACATATTTACGTAGCTATTTTATTAGAATATCCTTGAAGCCAAACGGAAGTAAAAGAGATTATGCTGCATTTTTCTCTGACAGATGAGGATCCTGGAAGCAGCTGGAGCCTGAATCATATTTTCTGATGAGAAAGAGTGTGAAAACACCAGAGATCCTAGTAATATCCAAGAAAGAAGCCAGGTGATTACCAAGGCTAATCAGGATTGTGTAGACTCAGAAAAATTTGAGACTATAATAGGATTACATTCTATGTTCCTCAAGGCACTGGATTTGCATATCACACTGGAAGACTTGGGATGCCAGAATAGCTTCTAGTAAAGCCAGGTTGGCTTCCAACACAGCCAGAATATCCAGTGTTTTTCTCATTGCAAAGAAAAAAATGTCTTCTTCTCAGTACCTGTTTTTCAATCCTCATAGGATTCCATCTGATAGGAAACTACACAGAAAAAGTGAATGTGCAGAAGACTCACTTTGAGTGCTCAGCATAGGACTTTATCATTCAAGAGCAATCATATACTCTCCATATATTTTAGACCCAACTTTTCACAAAAGTCATATGGAGCCAGAATTTAGATAAAATTTCTCTTAATAAATATCAAAGAAAGACACTATGGGATTGCACAGTAATACAATCTATCAACCCAAGGTTGCAGATCTTTTAAATATCTTAACAGTGATTAATTAGAACAGCATGTTTTATCCACTACTAAGACATTTTTCCCATTTCTGACCAAATAAATTGAAGTGAAGGAATTTTTATTACTGCTGAGTATTTAAATACATTTTTTTGCCATGTTTTGCTGCTGAGTATGGAAGTGCTATGCCTGATTGCAAGACACTACTGTATTGACTTGGAGTGACAAATAGATCAAGAAACTTGATTATGCAGGATTGCACTAACTGGTCTTTCAGAAGCAGCTATACATTGCTTTGCAAAAATATTCATTTGGGTATAATTTAAACACATTTAAAATATTACATTCACCATTTTCAGAAACAAGAAAATAATTCTTGATAGATCAAAACAGTATACAGCTCCCTTCTCTGTAAATGTGGTCACTCATCATATATGACCATTTAAATATAAAAATGAATTTAAATAAAATTAAGGAATACTGAGCTTCTGGTTACATTATCTTCATTTACTAGCATAATAGACAAACATGACTGCAACCATATGTAGTAATGCTCTTGTGGGCCATTTCTTTCACAGTAGCAACTTCTATTGAACAAACTGCTCTAAACCATTTCTCTGGCTAAAATTAAGCTATTGTCTGATACAGAAAAGGCTATTTAATTACTTGGTTTTAGAAGTTATATCATGACATAATATTATTATACAAAATATAAACCATATCTAATAATGTTTATGAGTAGATAATTCAAATAAATATATTGATTTTTATCCTTAATTAGCCAAATCTAAAAAGGAGTTTAAATAGCAAATTATGAAAATGAGGACAATACAATTCACTAAAATAGAAGATTAATACATTCATTTCTTATTAAAAGAACACTGTTATCTCTTCCAAGGGAAGAAGGTATGTTATTCCAAGGGAAGAAGTGACAGTGGTGAGGAAACATGGACTTAGGTTTCACTAGTTTCAATTGTTTCATAAACTTTATAGAAATGGCTATTCAGAGAATAAAGACAGCTCAATATCAATTTTAATCAGGTCTGTATCTACAATATTGAAACCTCTCCACAATCATCATTTAGTCAGCCTTGTAGAAGGTTCAATGTAAGGATGGTTTTATTTTGGGAACTTCTCCTCCTACCTCTTTTTGAAAATAGATTTTTTTCTCATGTCCTATATCCAAAATACAGTTATTCCTTCCTCTATACCTCCCAGTTTGTCCCCATCTCCCCAACCACTTTCTTTCTGTGTTTCATTAGAAAAAAAAAAGGCTTCTAAGAGATAACAACAAAAATAAAAATAAAAAAAAAAAACTGAAATGAGAGAGGAGATCCTTGGTCTCATGAAGGCTGAACACAGAGTGGGGAGGAATTCGAGGGTGGGGAGGTAGGAGTGAGGGAGTAGGTGGGAGCACATCCTCATAGAAGCAGGAGGAGTAAGGATGGGATAGGAAGTTCCTGGGTGGTGGGGGGGAAATGGGGTAAGGGGTTCAAATCTGAAATGTAAATATAATATCCAATAAAAAATATAAAAAATATAATATAATATAATATAATATAACAAAACAAAATCATCACACTGAAGTTAGACAAGGCAAGCCAACCAAATAATTAGAGCCTCAAGAGAAAGCAAAAGAATCAGAGACTTACTAGTTCACAGACTCAGGAGTTCCTTAAAAATACTTAACCAAAATCTTTAATATGTGTGCAAAGGACCTGATGCAGAACCCTGTAGCTCCTGTGCTTGATGCTTCAGACTCCGTGAATTCATATGAACTTTGTTCAATTGATTTAGAACTTGTTTTCCTGATACTCTTCATGCCCTCTAGCTCATACACTCTTTCCATCTTCATCCCGCAGGCTTCCTTGATCTCTAAAGGGAAAGATTTTATGAAGACATCTCATTTAGAGCTGTGTTCCAAAGTCTCTGTGGTAGTCCGAGTCCAGGGATATCTGCCAAGGAAGACTTCTAACAAGAAGTGGAACCTGCCCAAAAGGAAAAAGTATGTTACAGTCAAAATAACTTAAAGAAGTTGGGGGCCTGAAGAGTACTTTGACATGAGACATGGAGGTGGAGTGTTTGTAGTTTACCCAACTGGTTTTCAGTCTTGCTTTTGTTCAGTATTCCCTCATTTGTTTCATTTCCTTCCTTTTGAAATAATAGCGTGCGTCTTGTACAAGTATATATTAGAAGTATGTAATATGGTTTTTCAATTTTGCTTTTATAGGGGTTAGAGTTAAAAGATTGCCATGAGTCTCAGATAAGACTTTGAACATTAGTCTGAAATGATATTAAGACAGTTATAGACTATGGGTTCTTTTCAAGTTAGACTGAATGCAATAATTGCATTATGATATGGCTATAAGCCTATATGGGGACCAGGGAGTAAAATGTGATGGTTTGAATGTAAATAATCCCCACAGACTCCTGCAGAATGGCACTCTTAGTTGTAGCCTTGTTAGAATAAGTGTGACCTTGATAGAGAATATCACTGACTTTGAGATTTCAAATGTTCAATTCAGGCCCGGTAATTCATCCCCTCCCCCACCCCCCCATCTCTTTCTGCTGCCTGGTGATCCAGTCATAAAACTCTTGGCTCCTCTCTACCACGTCTTCCTGCATGTTGCCATGCTTCCAACCATGATGACAATTGACCAAACCTCTTAACTGTAAACCATTTCTAGTTTATTGTTTTCTTTTATAATAGTTTCCATTATCATGTTGTCTCTTCACAGCAATCAATTTTAACTTAGATAGTCTTTTTTTATTCATAATTTCTAACTTCAGGTCCCTATATTTATCCCCATCTGCTATAGAAGAAAACGACTGTGATGGTGGTCGAATAAGGCCAGTATCTATGAGTATAGAAAAATGTCATTAGGGGCCCTTTTATTTTCACATTACTTTTTCTTTATAGTCTAGTATTATTTAGTTTTACTTTAGATCCCTAGGCTATCAAGTTATAGGTTCTTGGTCACCAAAGAAGTGTTATGTGTAATTTATATTACTTTGCAACATAAAAATATCAAATTAAATAGTCCATTGTGTATCTCCTTCAAACACTCCTTGCCTTGGATCTAGCAATAAATATTAATAGATTAGACTTAGATTGGGCTTTATAATTTATAAAATACTTTCATACATATTTTATCTTTGCATTAACCTTGTCAAGGTAGTTGGGCAGAAAGTATTTCTCTTCCAAAGTAAGTCCAGGAGTGATGAGGCCAGGGTTAGTGTCTAGATTTTCTGAATTTTTAATGAAAGGCTCTATATTTATTCTCTGAAGAAATGTGAATAGAATAAACTATGGTCTATAAAATGCGGTAACTTGTCTTTCCATCTTACTTCAAATTTCTGTAGTCTTTAAATATGATCCTCTTTATATATATATATATATATATATATATATATATATATATAACTACTGTGATTTTATTTTGTATTTCAATATATATTTCATATATATATATATGATTGAAATACAAAATAAAATCAAAACATGTCAAGGGGATTCACAAGCATGAGGACCTGAGATTGGCCTCCTAATACCCACAGAAAAAGTCAAGCACTATTGGGTATGTTTGTAATCCCAGAACTGGGGAAGCAGAGAAGACAAACCTGGGGCAAACTTGTTGTGGGTAATATTTTAAATAAATGCCTTTTTGCATGCTATCTATAGAAATGGTATCTTAATCTATTCAGGCCATATAATAAAACATTATAAATTGACTGGCTTAGAGACTACTTGTCCTGGCTACTTTTATTTCAATTTGACACAAGCTAGAGTCATCTGAGAGGAAGAAACCTCTACTGAGAAAATTGCTCCATAATATAGGGCTGCAGGTAAACTTTACAAAGCCTTTTCTTACTTAGTGATTGATATGGAAGGGCCCACTCTTGGGCTGGTGTTCTGTGTGCTAAAAGAGTTCAGATTGAATTAACCATGAAGAGCAAAATTGTCCATGACCTCTCTGTATTAGCTCATAAATCAAGGTTCATGCCCGAGTTGAGATCCTGCCTTGGCTTCCCTCAGTGACTCACAGTCTCTATGCCAAATAAAATCTTTGCTCCAGAATTTGCATTCTCTCATGTTGTTTCACTGCAACAATAATAATCCTAACTAAGACAGTACTGAGATTTCTTTCTTTACGGAACTGAAAGCAGTGAAGCCCCTGAACAAGAGGTCAGTAAAAATTTAATACTTGTTACAGGCTCAATTCCTTAGGCTTCAATAGTGCCTTTGTACTATGTCACATGGCACAGAGAGGTAGCCAGTAGTCTTATTTTTTTATGCCATATTATTTTATCTTTTTCCCTTTTTTTATTTTTATCAAATCATAATTTTTACTTTTTAACACAGGGGTTATAAACAGAAAAATGCAGGATGTGGGGAAGGGGATGACACAGGAGCATAGGTGTTCAGGGGGAGTACAGATATCTGTACAGAAATGTGAATAGAATAAACTATGGTCTTTAAAATTTGGTTCACACACACACTCGCATGCATGCACACATGTGAGTGTACCAACAATAACAATAACAGACCAAAAAAAAAAAAGATAAAAATTGTATAATAACGATTTGGTTGAACTATTTTGTCCACAGCATTTTCTTGGTTGAATATAAGTTAAAATTCAGTCCCAAAACAATTCCACAGAGCATGCCTGTTAAAATTGAATATAAATAGTCTCTTGGATATTTGCTGATAAAAACGTATAGTTTGAGAACAAGTGGAGTTGAGGGTTTTGCATGTTTGCCAAGAGATGAGTGTGTGTTCCTCCTTTGTTCAAGGAACCATTGCTAAAGTTGGCCACCTCCAACTCCATGAAGTTCAACAAGTCCCATGACGCCATAAAACTCTAGAGCTATCTATTTTCACACAGAGCTGGAAATGCTGCAGGCATCATTAGGCAAGAGAAAAATTTCTAAAAGTCGTCTCATCAATTTTAGGCAAAGATATTTACAGAAAGCATTTGGCATGCACCAGTGAAAGGTAATTTTCAATATTTTTCGTACTAGATTAACTGACAAGGCTTTATTTCTGTAAGTATAGATGAGCACATGTTTTACTGTGAAATTGTAGAAAAAAATTAAAAGCTTGACTTCCTATAAAATTATCAGTGTAGCCATGTGTCTAGCAACAACATCAATAGAAAAATATTGTGATCATCTTTGATGTTGACATCCAACATGAAACTGTTTATGTTTAAATGATAATGTCTAACAAAATTATTATTACTTTTAGACTTAGATATGAATACCATGTTTTCCTTTTTCACCATCCATTGAGTGCTGACTATAACTATTCTCAGTCTATTCCTGCTTGTTAGATATGCTGGGAATACTTGGGAATTCTATGGTTAGTAAAGTCTGATTGGACTATGATTGAAATACTAATTATCTGACAACTACCACAGTTCTTTGATCTTAAGGACTCTGGAGAAACAAGAATCAATCTTAACTTTCTCGATTCTTCAAGTCTTTTCTGGTCATCAATTCTCTGATAAGGAGGAAGTCTTGGTATTTTCTGTTAAGGCCTAGGTAAAATATCAAGGCCTACATGGAATGCTAAGGCCTAGGTAAAATGTTAAGGCCTAGGTCCAAGTTACTTTCTTAGTCTGCCATTATAAGGAAACTTTCTCATATATTTCTGCTGTTACTAGGAAACTTTCTAATGCCAGGATTGATTACATATTCTGCTATGTTCTCTGTCCTTGGAAACCAATCATGATACTTCTAACACATTGGCCTTTCGGCATGTCTGTAGACCATTTTATTAATCAGTAATTGATGCAGGAAGAACCAGCCCACTATTGGCATTATTGGCTTTGCTGTTATTGGCAAGATGGCCATGGGTTGTATAAGAAAGGAAGCTGAGCAAACCAAAGGGAACAAGCCAATAAGCAGCCCTCCTCAATGGTTTCTACTTTAAGTTCCTTTTTTGAGTTCCTGCTTTGGGTTCCTATAAAAAAAATAAACTGTTTACTACTCAAGTTGCATTTGGTTAGTGTGGTTTAATCACAGCAACAGACAAACAATAATAATATATTCCACAAATATATTCTGAATCAATTTAAGAAAGGAAATATGCTTGTATTCTAGAACAGCAAGCCTTCTGCCTCAGAGCACCAACTGTTAAGATTGTCTCTCAGCCTGGATGAGAATGTTTTAATGAAAGCAACATTTAACTGAGAAGAATCAAATCAAATGCATCCTTTCTAATAGATGTGTGAATGTTAAAGATGGGAAATCTGTAATGATCATAGTGTGTTCAGTAAATTGTGGGGATATTACATTCATAAAAGCAGAGACTTTGGTGAGAAGAGTAAGAAGACAGAGTTGAAAAGTTAATGAGAAACCTCATTACCCTATCCTCAAAAGTCTATGTAAACAACTTTGAATATATTAGACTATAAAATTAAGTGTAGAAACAATGTAAGGCTCACCAATGGTATATCTACCATTTTCAGTACACTGAATTGCAAATGCTTCAAATTTTTAGAGAAGAGGAGGAAATAAATTTTTTCACACAATCTTTATTTTGAGCTAAATTCACTAATTAAATTTTGAACTCAAGCCCAAGATTGATTAAAGTTCCAAAACTATATAGATTACTAACATATTTAAGCAATTATTTTGGAAATCATAAAAAGAAAACACGAACCATTATTTCTTTAGTATTGTAAATAATTGTCCATAATACCCTAAAAATATGTTTCACAATAGAATTTTAAAATCTGCATAGGTATCAAAGTATGATGTTAAAGCTTGCAAAGGTCATTCTAGAAATTACTGTATCTTATAAGTTATCTACTTATTTTATTACAGCAAAGAGACACCATGATGAAAGAAACTGAAAAAGAAACAGTTGAATTGGGAACTGGCTTACAGTTTCAGAGGGCAAGCCCAAGGTCATCATAGCAAGGAACATAGAATCAGGCACATAGGAATTGCACTAGAGCAATGAGAGTTTACATTTGATCCATATGCAAAAGGCAGGAAGTGAGAGAGGACCTGTCATGGGCTTTTGAACAGTCAGAGGGTTTCCACAGTGACATACCTCCTCCAGTAATGCCATACCTCCTAAGCTTTCCTAAAAAGTCATTAACTGCGAATCACATATTTAAATATACGAGCCTATAGAAACTATTATTCAAACTACCACAGATGTGAACTTGAGTGAAAGATATTAAGAGAGAGTCAGCAGGGTAGAATCCATAGAGAAATATTTATAAAGGGACGACTGTGTGAAAATCTAAAGCTTCAATATGAAACCTAATAGAGACATGTGGCAGGAAGGGTTAGCTACATCTACCAAGTCCATAATCAAAATTCAAATTACAGGAATAATCCATACACGTGTTTTGAGAGACAGCTACAATTTAACACACAATGAAATATAGCTACCATATATCCATATTTTTTGAATTCATACTATGACTTTTGATAAGTTATTTGTATCAAATATTAAGGTAAATTTCACCTATAGCATGTTTTTATGCTATCTTGTATTTAAGCTGACTCTTAAACTTTGAGTCACTCTAAGTGGCACAATATTTGTGATATATTTGTCTATTCTACATTAACAAACATAGGTTTTAAGCAAATATGAGACAGATGAACAAAATTTAAAAATTTAATGAAACACAACTTAATAGATTATTTAAAAAAGAATTTCAGTCCTTTTATCTATAAAATCACACATATTTTCTAATATAATAATTCACATATGTCTGATATCCAAACTAGAAAAATATGAACCTATAAGTCACTTGCATGAAAATCAAGCACCTAGAAGCAATAGCAAAGCATTCTTTACAATTATTCAATATACTCAAGTCTTCAAGTATGTGAAATTAACCATTCATGTTTTCAATTTTTCTAAATGCAGTAACTGACAGAGATGTATTGAAGCCTTTGTCTGTCTGCCACTTGAGGTCAGGATGACAGTATAACTTAGTCTTAAGTCTTAGAAGACACAATTATCCATAAAACATGGTTAGGATTTAAACTAATAAAATACTTCCTAACATATTCTGCTTCTTAAGTATAGTATAAACTCCAAAATTAACACCATTAGCAAATATTTTGTGATAGCTGGTCTGCAAGCCGAAGTTCTTTAGAACAGTGGTGAGTGGATTTTAAAAGGAACACAGTCACCCTATTTAGGGCACAAAATCAATAGTAGACAGTTGCAAGGCAAAACTCAGTCCTCTGAGTTTTTTAGCAATTACTTGAGATAGATTCCAGGGTCTAAGAGAAAATAATAAAAGCACAAATAAAAATTGAAGGACATTGGCTGTGAAGGTTAGCCAAATTGAGGAGGGACATCTAATAACTCTTCCAGTGGGTAGAAATAGAGAGTATCGATTATTCAGCTCAGGCACCAAGCATCTCACCCACAGATATTATGTCAACAAAAGGATATTAGAAATATTAGAAATAAGCCATTAATTTGATGGAGAAGTGTAGAAATTTTGTCCAATATACTTGATTTATACTTTCAATGGCATACACACACACACACACACACACACACACACACACACACACACAAATCTTGAAACATTTCACCCTATCATTGACATTAATAAAACCTGAAAGCATAGGCACAATACAGAATATTTATATTTTTTCATCAGTAAGCATAAAGTAATATGGCTAAGAGCAGAAACATAGAGTTGGTCATATCTATTTTTCTCCTAAAAATGATAATCTATTTTTCTTTCTTATCAAGTTTCTAGTTAAACAAAACCAATGATGAAACATGGCATACTTTCATATATTATGACACTTGAATATACTTACCTGTATATAACCTTTTTTCCACTGTGAGTTTTTTGTGGTGAATGTTTAGAAGTAGGTTAGATATTAGGCAGCATTAGTGAAGTGCCCATTTTAGGATTTCCTCTAACATCTATGACTTTCCAGTTTGAGACAATTCCTGTCTTGTTGAGCAGTTCTTAAGTACAATTAGAGACCTGTTTGTTACTGTGAAGGTGCCACTACTGAACTTGGGTAACTATGCCATGGTTGTTTCTGTTGTCTTTCATGATAATCATACCTGTTTAGGACTACTGCTTGTTTCTCTTGTTTGGAAGCTTGCATGACTCCTTCTGGTACCATGAAAGCTAAACTTCAAAGAGAAGGTTTTCAAACCAGTTCCAGATTAGAGGATTCTAGGCCCTGTGTCTTAAGTGGATGGTGTTTTTATCAAGAGACTTACCTTTTACCCCCCAGGGTAATAGCAATACATTGTAGTATTTGTGAAATACCTTAAACAACAATGATCAAAAGCTCAAAAGAGGCCTTCTCATGTCTAGCATTGGTATTTTTGTTAGATGGCCTTTTTCCTTTGGACGGGTCATCATCAATACTGAGGGAAAGATTTTATATAAACCATAATGTATGTTTGTGTTTAAAACCATAAATGTATAATTAGGTGGGTGGAGTTTTGGGGGTGGGTATAGATAGTTAATAGAACAATTTCTTATGTCTTTTTCAGACACTTTCCTTTTTCCTTCTGTATTTATTTCATTCCCTCATGAGAATCCCTTCATCTAATTTACCTATCAGAGATCCAGTGATCTAATATTCCACTTTAATTGCTTTTTAAAAGTCCACAATGGTATTACAAATATGTATGCATATGTGTATATATATAAATATATATATATATAAATATATATATATATATATATACTGTATAAATATAAATACTATATAAATACTATATAAATATAGAGTAGTAAATATATGCATAAGAATATATTATGTAAAATGTATTTATGTAAAAATATATGAATGTGCAAAATAAATATGAATATATAAGAAATGGTGAATAATTTTTCACAAAAATATATGAACATAGCCCAAATGGGGAAAGGAGATGTTATTTTTGTTACCTTAACAGTACAAAAAAATTGGGAAAAAAAACAATATGAGAAATTTCTAGAAGCATTCTACTATATCATTAACATTTATAAAAGTTGAAACTATATGCAAGATATATGAATGATTGGTACATCTTTCTCCAGCATCTTTGGCCAGTCACATTGAAAATGTTTAAATAGTATTTGAAATGGCCACAATGATTTTTCTTACAATCAGAAATGAAAAACACCAAACTAATTAACACAAAGCTCAGATAATATTGTCTTCAATTCATTCTCAGCAAGCCACAGCATTTATAAATTAGCAATATAATGATATAAGCAAAGTGAGCATTCCTGACTTGTTCTGTTAAGACTGATCTATTTAAACATATTTTAAAAAGAATCCAGAAATTGGATAGAAATCACCTCAGTATTAAATTGAAGAAAAAAATCTCACTTTAAAAATAGTAATTTTATAAGCTACATTGAATATAATAACATACACGTCTATGAAATAGAAATGAACCTTTGTACAAACTCTTCAAAGTATATTGCTATGCAGTCAAATATAATGGACAATGATGTTTCAGAATATTTGTTATTCTCAATGATATTTAAGAATATACTGCATATATATAAACTCAATAAAAGAATCATCTTTAAGAACTATTTATAATAAAGATTCACTGAATAGAACTTAGGAGAGGAAGTTAAAATAAAAATGGAAAGAGAGAATATAACAGCTTTGAAATTGAAAAATAAAGTACAATTCTGTGGCCCGGCAGTGGGCGCATGCCTTTAATCCCAGCACTTGGGAGGCAGAGGCAGGCGGATTTCTGAGTTCGAGGCCAGCCTGGTCTACAGAGTGAGTATCAGGACAGCCAGGACTACACAGAAAAACCCTGTAAAAAAAAAAAGTACAATTCTGTGAAATAATCAAGCATAACACTTTTCCATAATGAGAAAAATGAAAATTAAAAATGTAAAGATGCTTTAGGAAAAGCTTCTGTATCTGTGAACATAAGTATGGCTGTAGATACAGGAACAGGAAATCTCCCAATCACTGAAAACTTAGCAGGATGCCAGAATTCATTGGGTCAGAATCCAGTGAAGGTGGACTCTAAAAAAAAAAAAATCTGAATGTGAATTTTCTGATGAATTTGGCCAAACCGGGTCAACTTGATATTAGAACTCATACAGTTTTACGTCCAAGAGATACTACGACTAAAACCCCCAAAGTGAATCCAGCATTATATTCTTATGTGTAAAAATCCAGAAGCCCCAACCACTTCTTACTGAGTAAACGAAGATGCTTGAAAGAAAAGAAAACCAGCCCAGGTGCAAAGGCAGCACTCAGCAGCACAAGAACATACTTTACAGCCCAGGTATGGTAGAGTAGACTTTATGCAGCAATCTTTTCTTGAAACAGTAGGAAAAAACTGGACAAAATATTTCAAAATCATATTATAAAGGACAGACAAAGGGATTTTATAAAAACCAGTATTGGAGAAAAGTGAAGTCAAAGTTGTAAATATAGTGTTGAATATTGTTTTTCCACCCATGTTGGCTGATGACTGAAAGGGTATTACTGAGAGGTCTCATGGGTAGAGAGTGAGGAAACAAACAAAATGTAAATCAACCTGCCAGTGGGTGAGAGTTCTGGTACATAACCAAGGCTTGGGAATCTAAAGGGCTACAAATTATAATTAAAACTGAACTGAAAATAAGGCAGGGAGTAAAGCCCAGCTGTGATCATTTCAATTGCTGGTCATATTAATTAGACATGTCATATGCCTTCCAGATGAAAAAGTAAATTCTCTCTGGAAAATACTAACACTATCCAGAAGCTCAAAGCATCTCCATAATTTCACACGCAGTGTTTAAATTACAATAAAATGCTACTATGTAGATAATGACAGAACAATTTTATGAAAAACAAAACAACAAAAAAATAAAGGCAGAATCTTAAAGGGAGCATGAAATATACATTCAAGAAACAAAGCTGTAGTAAATACAAATAGTAGTCAAAAAATCATTATGATTTTTTACTAGAGGTAAACAAATAACTGGAAAAGTGAGAGCCAGCTACCTCTGGGAATGAAGTCACACATAAGAAGTATTCCATGTGGAAATGGAGGAGAAACAGAAACAGACAAAGTCAGGGAGATACAGATGGTTATGTAGAGAAATATTTACAAGTATTGTGCACACATGTGTCCTAGCAGTTGAATGGAACTAGAAGCAACAAATGCCTCTACTACCCACACATTGGTTTCCAACTCTGCTATCCTATAAGGAAAAGAATATTTCTCACAAAACAGCAACATTTAGGTCTTTAAGGTATATAATGTAATATTTATTTAAAATCAGAATTAAATATGGCAATTTTTATTTTGTGAAGGAATATATTTGTATGCAATATGTAATTTTTTGAAAGAATTAATTAAAAGTTTAAAAATAAGCCAGAAAATGAATTTTCAAAAAAGAAAGAAGATTAAAAAAATAAAACAAAAAAAACCCCAAATCCATTATATTACAAAGATCAAGATACAATAAATATATATCAGGCTTCTTACCTGGTGTTTAATGAGAAAAACCTGTCATTTAAAAATGAAATGATTGATTTTAGTAGCTGAGTAATATTTCATTGGGTAAAAGTACCATATTATATTTATCCATTGTTTAGTCTAGAGACATCTGGATTGTTTCCTGTTTCTGACTATTGTAAATAAATCTTCTAAGAACATAGTTTAGCAAGTGTCCTTGTGGTATGGTAGAGAATAGTTTGGATATATGCCTGGGAGTGGTGTAAGTGGGTCTTGATGTGGAACTATTCCTAATTTTCAGAGAAACTGCCAACTTGATTTCCAAAGTGGTTGTAAAAGTTTGCACTCCCACCAGTAATAGAGGAATGTTCCCCTTGCTTCAAATCCTCAGAAGCACCAGCTGTCTTCTTATCCATTCTGATGGGTACAAGATAAAATCTCAGTCATTTTGATTTGCATTTCCCTGATGACTATGGATGGTGAACATTTCTTAAAGTGCTTCTCAGCAATTAACGACTTCTCTCTCCACAACTGTACGTACTCTATATTTAGCTTGGAACTTTTTTTTTCACTTGGGTTGTTTGGTTTGTTTCCCACTTACTGAGTTCATTATGTATCATTATGTATTTTAGATATCAGCCCTATATCAGGTGAAGGGATCTTTTTCAAATCTTAGACTGTCTTTTTGTCTTTTTGCCAGTGCCCTTTGCCTTAAAGAAGCTTTTCAGTCTCATGAGGTCCCAGTAATTAATTGTTGATCTTAGTGCCTGAGCAGTTGGTATTCTGTTCAGGAAGTTGTTTCTTGTGCCAATACATTCAGGGATTGTCCCCATGTTTTCTTCTATCTTTTAACCACTTAGTTCCTAGTTTTGTGCAAAATGATAGGTATGGATCTATCTGCATTCTTCTACATGCAGACACCCAGTTATTCCAGCACCATTTGTTGAAGATACTTTCTTTTTTCCATTGTATTGTTTCGGCTTCCTTGTCAAAAATCCACTGTCCATAGGTATAGGTTTACTACTGGGTCTTAAAGTCTATTCCATTCATAACCCTGTCTATTTTTTATGCCAATGCCATATGGTATTTATTATTATAGCTCTACATTATTGAGCTATTAAAAAACAGTGACATCAGCAAATGTATGAAATTAAAGAAGATCATCCTAAGTCAGGTAACCAGATCCAGAAAAATAAATATGGTATGTACTATACTTACATATCCTAGGATATTAACCATAACATAGAAGATAACTATGCTACAATTTAGAGACTCAAAGAAATTAAATAACAAATAGGGCCAAGGGGAGGATGCTTAAATCTCACTGAGAATGGGAAATAAAATAGTCATCTGTGGTAGATGGTGGGAGGGGACTGGGTGGAAGAAGGGGAAGAGAGGGGAACAGGAGTAATGAAATATTGAGCAGATTGCATGAGAGAGAGAACTGGGATGTGTGAGGGGTATCTCGGGGACAAGCTGGAAATGTAGGATAATGAAAACTCCCAGGAATATGAGAGTGACCCTAACTAAGACTCCTAGCAATTGCGGATATGGATTATGAAATGATCACCTCCTGTCATCAGGCAAGACATCCAGTGGAGGGATGGGGATACCAATCCAGCCACAAAATCTTCAACCCACAAATTTTCCTGCCTATAAGAGGTAACGAGATAAAGAGGTAGCAGGAAGTGGGGGAATGGTCAACTAGTAACTGGCCTAACTTGAGTCTCATGCCCCGAGAGACAGTCCAACCCTGATAGTATAAATAATATTTTTGCTCTACGTATAGACAGGAGGCTAGTATAACAGTCATCTGAGTGGCTTCAGGTGATGGAAACAGATGCAGAGAACCATAGCCAAACATTAGGCAGAGCTCTTAGAATCTTGTGGAAAAAAGGGGCAAAAGGACTGAAAAAGCCGGAGAGATTAAGGACTCCCACACGAAAACTGACAGAATCAACTAACCTGGGAACATAGAGGCTCTCAAAGATTGAACCATGAACCAGAGAGTGTACATAGATCTGACCTAGTCCCTATGAATATGTATGTGTGTGTGTATACATACACTTATATGTATACATATACGTATCTTATATGTATACATATACGTATACATATACATCATATACACATATACATAATATATATGTTACAGACATATACCTTGGTCCTCATATGGGACTTCTTACAGCAGGAGTAGGGGCTGTCTCTGACTCTGTTATCTGCCTTTGCATCCACCTCTCCTAACTAGACAGTTTTGTGTAGCCTCAGTAGAAGAAAGTGTGCTCAGTCCTACCATAACTTAATATGCCAAGGAGGGTTGATAGCCATGGGAGGCCTTTCTCTAATGAGAAAGGTAGGGGGACAAAAGGAGAGGGGAAATAAAAGGAGACTGGGAGGAGAAGCTAGAGGGAAAGCTTTGATCTGGATATAAAGTATATAAATAAACCAGTTAATGAAAAAATGTTTTTTGTTTCTTTTTTGTATGGGATATTTTCTTTATTTACATTTCAAATGTTATCCTCCTTCCATGCCACCTGCCCAGAAACCTCCTATCCCATCCCTCTCCCCCTGTTTTTATGAGAGTGTTTGTTGCAGCCAACCATTGGACTTAGCAAGGCGGGGGGGGGCAATTCAGGAGTTAGGGGAAGGACTGAAGCTGCTAAAGGGGTTTGCAACCACATAAGAAGAACAACAATATCAACCAACCAGATAACCCAGAGCTCCCAGGGATTGAAGAGTACACATGGAGGGACCCATGGCTCCAGCTGCATATGTAGCAGAGGATGGCCTTATCTGGCATCAGTGGGAGGAGAGGCCCTTGGTCCTGTGAAGGCTTGATGACCGAGCACAGGAGAGTGCTCAGGTAATAAGGCTGGAGTGGGTGGATGGGTGGAGAGTACCCTCATAGAAGCAAGAAGAGGGAATTGGATAGGGGAGTTGCAGGGGGGAACTAGGAAGGGGGATAACATTTGAAATGTAAATAAATAAAATAACCAATAAAAAATAAATTAAACGTGATCTAAAGATGAAATGTATTTAAAGAAACCAATTATGAAAGCAAGGCAAGTATATAAATGTAGATTTTATCTGCAAAGCAGATGCCTGTGGGTCTTATACTCCTATTGAATACCCTCTACTTGTTACCAAATCCACTTCAATATTTTTGTTATTTGTTCCAGAAGTACTTCACTGCCACTAACTCAGCTATTATAATAAAAAGCTACAAACTGGGCAAAAAATAAATTAAAACAATTTCTCAGAAATTCCTCTCTTACACATATATTATTAACAGTCTCACAAAGTAATATGAATTTTATATGAGAGTTAAAAGTACTTTTGTTGACAGTCAAAATAAAATTTGTTAATTAAATTTCATCAACAGGATAGTACATACTATAATATGTTCATAATGTAATATCATTTATAAAATACTAAAAACCCTATATATAGCAATATATGTCACCAAACTTTGAAGAAAAAAGTAATATACTGATACTAATATCTAAAGCATGATATACTTTATAAATAATATTTCATACAAAAAGTATGCCTCCTATGTTTATATTATTTTTCTTTAATGATTGATCCAGTGGTTCTCTCACAATGTTCCCTTTAATTTTAGATTTAATGGTTTCCTCACAAGGTTCCATGTAACTGAGGAAACTACAATCCTTTTCATTAAATGTGAGAAGACGTGGTGGTTTGTTTCTTATAATCAAGAGGTAGGTGCATTGAGAGTGTTTTTCTGGATTCAGTATTTCTACTTTGCTCTCATGGTTGACTGAATCTTGGGAATCACTGGGTTGTCACAGGACATTTAGCTTCCCTGAAGGTTGTTTAGTGTGAGAGGAATCAAAAGGTGTTTTAAACCTGTAGCAGATTAATAAGATACACAAAAGGAAAGATATTATGTTACATATTAACAATTATAACTGAAGAGTCTATGTAACTGAAAAATGAACATGTTTAAATTAAATGAAACTTTATTAACTAAACTCTAAATATTTTATGCAGAATTCAAATGTGTAATTATTTTCACAGCACAGTAATTATATATTGAGATATTTTCTAATTTTAATTCCATAATAGAATTAGATGAACAAGAAAATCAGATAAAAATTAATATGTATAATTTCCCTACATGCATACTTTTATCACATAAAAAAGATAAAGAAAAATATTGAAAATGTGCCAAGTGTTTACAACATGATCTTAGAAATAATATAACAAAAACAAACAACAAAACAAACAAACATATAAGCAAAAAAGCCCACAATATCCATGTGAAAAGGAAAATGATAAGGTTTTCTGAAAAACATAGAGAAGGACCTTGACAAACTGAGGGAAACCATATTCCTGTAAGAGAAAAATCCCCATTGCAAAGAAATCAGTTTTCCTCTAATTACTCTATATATCCCCACAGGACTTTATGAAGCTTGTAAAACAGTCCAGCATTGACATAATATATGAGATGCAATAATAGCTTGCATGTGTTGGAAAAGTGAAAAATGTGTGGATATTGCAATTTGCAATATATGACCCAGGGTGATAGGATAAAAGGTCTAGAGAATGGCATCACCCTGTACTCTATGTAAAAATAATGTGAAACATGGGCCTTCACACCATAAGATAGGAATTAGGATGTCTTACCTACAAATTCAAGTAATACTTTGAATTGAAAACTTAAATAACCTCTACCTATTGTTGTAGGAAAGGTAAACATTTTGGTCATTATTATTTTCTGCTTAGCTCCTACATTCATCAACACCTCAACACTGCAGAGCATGCCCCTGAAGTCAGTTGTCAGCTATGGGGCATCTTCCCACTGTCTATGAGTTACTTACACAAGATAAACATGCCAGCTCATATATTTATGGAATCTCTGAAAACATTGTTTTAGAAACAGCGGATAAAATAGTGGTTATAAGAAGCTAAGAAAATCGGGGAGAAGAGGAAAATGAGATGTTAGTCAAAGTGCCTAATATTAGAATAAATTAGATGGAAAAATATCTTGGTGTCCTTCTGACAGATAGGTTACTGTATTTAATATCAGTGCACCATAGATTTCAAAACATATAGAAAAAAAGAAATGATAAACATTTTAGATGTTGTGTTAGTCTTAAAGGATTATTGACCCAATATACATATGAGTTGAAACATTTATATGATACCAATAAAATACAGTTTTCATGTGCAAGTGAAAAAATTTAAAAATTACCAGAATCTTTTTTTCAGTTGAAGGATGGTCATACTTCTCACTGCTGCCTCTTTAGATGTCCAGCTCCCCAGTTTACCTAACCTGTGTGCTTGTGATGGTGGTGAGAGGAAGAACTAAGTAAACTACTGGAAAATAAAATGGAAAGATTAAAGGCCAGAGACAGAGACTCACCAACTGACTGATTTTGTTGTGAGACTTTAAATGTGGCTATTTCTCAAATGTGCTGTACTCATAGGATCCTAGTAGTAGACAGTGCACCTAAAAAAACACAGGACTGACCAAAACAAGCCCAACACAAAAACATTCATAGTACAGGATTCAATCAATATCAGTTTTAAGAATTGATCAAGTAAATTCAATGCCTTCCTTTCTTTTGGAGGGATTATCATTTGGAATCGGCCTAGTGAACTCTTTGGTGATAGAAATGCCTTTATATTTAAATTGCCTAGTTGGTTATGTGAAGATGTCTCTATTTCCAATTTGGTTGCTCACTTCTATTTGAATTACCCATTTTACCACATATAATTATATATCAAAATGATGGGTCAGAACAGAGAAATGAATTTTTTAATGACCAAAATGTTGTCAATTATTTTAAAGTCTGTGCTACCAATAATTTATGGTGTTAGTCTCCATTTTGGCATATCTTGTTACCTTTGTTAATTCTCATATAAAAAATAGGGTAGTATAAAGTGTTAATTTATTTTTCACTGTGTTGGCGAGGAAACAGCACATGGAAGCTAACTAATGTTCAAGAGTTGTACAAAACTAAAATTGACAACCAGTTCATTTGTTTCTAAAATTCAGCTCTTTACGTTTACACTTTCATACATCATGGTCACTGTTGTAGAGGGCATAAGGTCCACATGCTTACAGATAGCACTAGAGAAAACAGAATTATTAAGTACACAGGCTTTGTGATTAAACAAAAGAAATTGACACTTATTCACCTAGGAGCCCAGAGTGGATTTTTTTTTTTTTTTAATAATGTGATGATCTTTTGCTATTCTATGGAGCCAGCTCAAACCTTAATTCTCCAGACTCCTAAGCACAAAGTTTTTCAGCCAATAGAACCCACTTTGTGGAAAAATGTTATTGGTGCTTTGCAAAGGACATGTAGCTTGCACCTAAGTTTCAATGTAGTCATGCCTTAAGCTTTGTTATAATAAATGTCAAAAAGAAACTTTTCCTCAAAGATTTACTGTTTTTAGTATAAACACACAAACAAACAAAACCTGCCCTATGCTTAAACTCTAGAAATTGGAACTAGCCTGGGCACCTAAGTCACGCTGAACCAAGATTTAGTATTGCAGAGACGCTGCCAGCTGCTATTCTTGAAGGTACCCACGTACACTGTCACCATCATCACCACCATAACCATCTTTTCTTGAATCTCGAAAAAAACTAATATTTGGAAAATGTTTTCTTCAGTGTATACAAAGACTTCCTAACAATATTCATGGTCAAAATTTGGGCTCTCTGTCCTCCCTCGAAGTATAATTATTGTTTATTCACAAGTAATTCAAAGCGATATCATATACCTTAGTCTAAATAGTTGTGGATATTTTCAATGCCATTTCAATACCAATGAGCTATGTCCTGCTCCAGACAGATTATGCCTCTCTTCTAATTTTCTTATTTTGTAAAACTTTATATCTGTAACTTTGTTTAAAAGGCAAAAATTTGAATCTATTCAATACATGACAAAATTGTTGTGGATCTTTTTCACACCCATTATATCAATTTTTCCTATAAAACATTAATAAATAACGTAAACATGACATATGTTCTAATGAAGCAAATATTATTAACAATGTTAAAAATAAATGTACAATGAAAACCAAAAGTAAATATTGATAGGTATGAGAAGTAAAACACAGTGGCAAACCAGTAAAGAGTCATGTTGAAAAGTGGCAGCAGACCAGATAATGCTTCTCTGAATGACAAGAACTTACAGACATAGGACTATCAACATTAGAAGAATTTCTGACAGATTCAATAATTTCTACAAAGTTCCTCTAGTGGAACTTCTTAGCTTGTCATTTGGAAAAATAAGGAGAGAGGTTATGCTGTCAGATGTAGGGGAAACTGGCCTGTGTGTGTCCAGGAATGCTGATGAACAATAACATCATATAGGACTTCAAATGTTTAGGAGGGAAATATGCTTTTTACTTCAGGTAGAAAACAATTTGAAATTAATGGTTCCTCATTGTACGTTTATGCATGACAAAACGTTGCAAACATAACTGGTATTTAAACTGTGAATGTAATTCAGTTGCGTGTTCGTATAACATGCTCGATGCCCTGGTTCAGTCCATCACACTTTATTAAATAAGTGTGGGATAATCAACTGTCAACCTAGAACTTAAGAGGTGGAGGCAGGAAGGTCACAAGTTCAAGGTTGTCCTCAGCAGTGAGGAAACAAAGCGTGGGATATATATTTTCTAAAATTAAATAAGTAAAAACCAACTAGCTAAATGAATAAATGAAAAATAAACAGAGCTGGAGTTATAAATATACTTAACAAAATATATATTATGTTGTTACATTCTCCAGCTTACATTTTTGTACTTTCCTTTGCTTTAGACACCTTGGCATAGACGTTGTTTTTTAGTTTCCTAATGGAATGATTCTTCACATAACAAGGCTTCTTTAACATAAGAGTGCATATTGGAAACCAAAATAAATGAGAGGGTAAGTTTGAGATATTTTAAAAGTTGACAGCCCAATATGGTAGCCTCTGCCTGTTGACCCCACTACTCTGAATGTTGAGGGAGGAGGATTTTATGAGTTCAAGAATTAAAGGCAAAGGTGGATAAGTGAGACTTTATCTGTTTAAAAACGAATCATTCACTCACTCAATCAATCAATAAGAAAATATAACAAACCTCCTTACCCCAACACACATAGTCTTTACTTTAAAAGAAGCCCCAGGTTTGTATTCCATTAGCAGTCTGTAGGGTTGCCTTCCATTTGGTGCAAGGAGCTGGAAGTAGCTGCAGAGCCATACCCTCTCTCAGTGTCTGTATGTTTTACACACAAAAGCTCAGACTCTGCAAAAGGTAATATCACCAGAGATATTAAGGTACAAAAGATTTCTATATTAGTCTGAGTTCAGGCTTGTAAAGAGAAGAAAAAATAAAATAAAATAAAATAAGTGAAAATATGAACAAGAAGACATTAGAGGAAATGGGCTCCAAACATGGAAGACCTGACAGTTGCTTTATGTGATAGCAGGAACAAGGTAGTGAAGAAATTCAAATTTTTTTAACACAGGGCAGCAGAAGTGCTTTGTAGGAATGGCTAATGGAATGTACGGTCTACGAAACATTTTATCTGAATAATTTAATTTAATTTAAGATCTCATAAACAAACATCCATGGAAATAACATATAGGTCAGGGAAGAAAACTATATTTAGTGTATATCTTAACAGCCTTGAGACCATAATTGAGAAATAGGAGCAATGAAAAAGAGGAGGAAAACATAGATACCAGGAGAATGAATTTGAATGTACATGCACAAAATAACTTCATAAAATAAAGAGAATGGAAGTACAGTGATAAAATGTATTTATCAGAGATACAATGGTATAGAAAAGAATATGCTTATTTGGGGCTTTAGAAATGATATATTAACTATTACATGAAAAGAGAACCTGTGTGTGTTGTGTGTGTCTGTGTTTGTGTGTCTGTGTGCCCATGTCTTTGTGTGTAGTCAAAGAATGCTATAAAAGATGTGAGCAGAAAATGCTTGCATGAGGATTTAAAATTGAACATCTGAAATATCTTTAAAATATGAAAGTGCTGAAAGACAATACAAATATAGACAGGATAGTTCTAATCATGGATGAACCAAATTTCTGAAATAAGATTTAAAAAATAAGAAATAAGAAATAAGATTTAAAAAAATAGAAAAATATTATGCTATTCAAAAGCATCACAAAACTATATTTATAACATTTACGACTGTAGGAATTTATTATTCTAAGTATTATAAGGAGAAAACCATTTTGATATATCCTGGAAGCTTTAAATTTTTCTAATAGAAATAATCAAATTATAATATATCCATGCTTTAATTATTTGACAAAATTATGGAAAATAAATAAAATAATTAAACTCAGTCAAGATACCATAAATGTGTAAAGAAAAGATAGAAAGATTTGGATAAGCAAAATCAGAACACAAAATAAAATATTCTTGTCACCTCATTATATTATGGAATCTGAAACAGAGAAGGTCAGAGACCTAATTCTATTTCATGTCATTTCTGTAATGGCTAGTATACGTATATAAAATTAAGTTTAGGCATCTCATTATTTCAGTTCTATTTTTGAATTCAAATAGTCTAGGGACTTAAGCATAGCATAGTACTAGTTATAATGACAAAATGTTGAAAACATGGAGGTAAAATTGTTGAAATAAATACAAACATTGGATTATAAAGGACGATGTCTTAAAAGTAAAACAACAATTCTTTTTTTTTTTAAAGAATTTTGTCTTCTATCTATTTTTATTATGGTTTTCTTTTTTATTAGATATTTTATTTACATTTCAGATGCCATCCCCTTTCCTCATTTCCCCTCCCTAGAAAACCCCTATCCCATACTCCCTTCTGCTTTTTGCTTTTATACAATTTTTTAATGTTAACCAATGGCTTTATAAATTTGGTAATGCTCAATATCAATCAAAAGTGTAACCTAATACCCAACCTAGATATATCAACTATCTTTGACTGGCGGAGACATGTGAACATCTGCCTCCATGTCTGGCCCCATCTCTCTTTCTCTCTCATCACCTAGCTCCTCCTCTCCTCCTCCTCCTCTCCTTACTCCTCCCACCTTAGCTCCTTCTACATATCACCTTTCCTGTTAAAATAAAACTTTTCTCTCAAAATACATTTAGAGTATAACTATACCAATATATGTCAGTAAGGTGCAAGATAGACCTAATACCAGTCCATCATTTTGTTGACTAAGCAGAACCTCTGTCATCTCTCCTAAATAAAAGACTTAGTTCTGAACCTGGCTTTTTTTTCTTGGCTTTAGAATGAATGTCAGCTGAAAACCATCCTCTCAAATCTTTTCTCTCAAAGTAAATAGCAAGGATTGGCTATGAGACTATAAGTTTTTAACCCTGTCAGAAATCCAGAATGACTGAGTTAACAGAAATTATGGGAAGCACTAAGCATAGCTTCTAAAACTTAGCCAATTTATAGAGACCACTGAACACCTAGAAAGTCCCTATACTACAGAATGTTGGAGCATCCAATCTTTAGCATTCTGGCCCAGGATCATCTGACAGACCTAGTGATGCAGAATTATTAAGGGATGATTACTCTGTCTTGGCAGATATAATCAGTTGACTATTCTGCAAATGTGTCCTTTTCTGGACAGTGATTTGTCTGTAGATGGAAAGAGGCCATTCTTGCCTAGTGGCTGACTCACCACAATTGAAATAACTCCAAAGATGCTCAATTTCTTCTTAGAATCAAAGACAGGAAGCTGTTAGGAGCAGACAGGTCTCTAATCAAAATGAACATTAACACAGAAATGTTTGTAACGTCAATTCTGTAGATTTCTGATGTTTTGAAAACCAACTATTTATGTAAGGCAATCTGGACTGTTGTCTGTTAACTCCTCTCAGCTATTTCTAAAGAAAATATAGAAATCACCCCAACAATAAACTCAAAGCAATGAATTTGCTATAGGCCCTTAACTCACAGGCTAACCATCTCAAATAAGTTAAAAAAGTTAAAGAAGGACTGGGTCTAAGGCTTGTATTCCTAAATGTGTTATACAGGTGCAATGTCTATGATAGTAACAATATTCATCTCACTTTTATATTAATAAGAAGCTCATACCAATGAAAACCTTAAATTTGAAATCAAAGTAAATTTTGAACCATTTAAGAAATTATAACCATCTTAATAACAATTATACATAATTCTACCAGTAAGTTATGGGTATGCAATAAATCCTAGCTAATCCTCCCTATTCCACCAGAACCACTACTTTTCCCTAGAAAGACAGCCCAATATTAACCACCTTAGTCCCCAAGCCCAGGGAATAGGGGCACTGACTCTTCATTAACTTCTTCAAGCTGATTATGGGTGTTGAGATATTAGAAGAGGGATTGGGGGAAGAGTAGGTGATAAGCCTCTAACACTGTGTCTTCACTGCATCAACTGGTATTCCAGGACATCAGAGGTTTGAGCAGGTCTGCTCAGCTTGCCTGATGAGTAGATACACCAAGGTTATGTATTCTGCAATATACAATTCTCAAAACAAATTTTAGTATAGAGATAATTGTTTGTTTGAATTCTGGAATCTAGTCTTCTGGCGGCCTGCCTCTGTCATGTCTAATCCATATAATTCTGGGAGTCTCTATGAGGGTGCTCCCACCATCCTCCCATTTTTGCCTTCCTGCTTTGAGCATACATTCTTATCACTGTTACAGTTGGGTGGCCAGTGACAATGTACTTAAGTTTACATTAAAGAAGTCATAAATAAGTTTGAACCTGAATGTGGCAGCTCTCAAAAGTTCCTCTCATGTTTTTTCTAAAGTGCACAAACATCAAACTATTAAAGAAAATATTACAGCATACACACATAGAGTTTATGTCACAATTAACGATAAGAGTTTTAATGTACTTAAACATAAATTACAAATTGACATCAAATGAGAAGTGTTAAAAAAATTTTCCTACAGAGATAATATACCTGATTTGTATAAAAGCCATTAACTGCGAGTATATACTTCCTACATGAACATACCCACAGCACAAAACAATAAAGAAAAATAGAATGATTCACAACTATTTTAAGATGCAAAATTAAAAGATTTTTGTTTATTTTAATATGATATATATATATATATATATATATATATATATATATATATGAAAATCCACAGGTAAACAAATGATACCAACTATCTGTGCACTTTGCTATTATAGCTAACTTTGCAATGTGTTTCAATTTCATATAATTCCACTTTGAAAGTCTATGTAGAATTAGAAAAGATACGTGAAAATTTTGCTAAATTTCTGCTAAATAAAAAGATTTCTGTATTATGGGCTGGAGAGATGGCTCCACCGTTAAAGGCTAGGTTTATAACCAAAAATATAAGATTTCTGTATTATTTACTACTCTGTTTTTACAAACTATTTTTCTTCCTTACAAAATTAGCTAGTAATGTCAATCCTTTGTAATTTTAGCAAAGATGAATAAATCTGGGAATTAATGAGAATAGGGAATAGTCCAGACATCATGACCTTGATCTGAATATGTCTCTGGAAACAGTGGGAGCTTCTTGATTTTTTTTATCATCTGAAAAGATGCTTGTATTTTCCTGCTTCATTTGCCCCTAAGCTATTACAGCGTTCCACTTTCTGATCAGTTGACAGCTTGAAGTGTTTATATATCTCAGGTGTGAAAACACAACAGAGAAATCAGCATCATGATGCTGGCTGGGTAGAATGCAAAGTTTAATATTATTTCAGTTATATTTTACAAGACCACTTTAGCAAGTGACATTTTGCCCCACTCTCTGCTACTTAGGTCCAATCTGCTGCTGCTCTTCATGTGAATAGAAGATTCTTGCACCTTAAGCCATTTTTAATTATTCAGAGTCTCTCATAGCCAAAGCTAATTGCTTAAAAATCCCTAATACATTCTTCCTTTCCTAAGGCCCACCCTCCACTTGCTACTATTAGAGATTTAGCTTTACCTCCCTTCTTTGCATGAATTCTCCCTGGCCCTTCTCCATTCTATTTATTCCTAAAATCGTTTAATACCTCATCGCTTTTTAATGCAAAGAGATTAAATTCTGGCCCAGCTCTTCTTCATAGATGTGCACATCCCAGTTTCTGCCAAAGCTTAGTGAAGTAAAAGAACTTCTAATGAAGAGAACTCTTGAATTAGGAGGTGTCTTGATGGCAAGCATTTTGCAGACTTTTCCTTCGTCCTGTATACAAGTATTCTTTGCTACTAAACAAAAAACTCTCCACGAAAGAAGTTTGATATTTCTGTATAAGTTCAACCACTATGTTGTGCCTTAATGATGCTAAAATGTGGTCCTTAAATCCACATCTAGATCACCTAGGACCTTATTAGACATGTACATTTTCGGCACTTGATCCATACTTATGAAATCTGAAAAACTAAGACTTTCTTGGTGACCCTAATACTTTTGAAATTTAAGAACAGCTAAATATAATGCATCAACTAAAACAATTTATCATGCATAATTTTAAGATACATTTATACAAGTTAAATTAACGAACATTCACAATCTGCAATACTGAAATAACAAAACATAAAAATTTTCAAGAGCTAAAATTCCTAAAGCTTGGAATCCCTGAAGATCGATGTCCTGATCATTCTAAAACAGATAATCTTAAAAGTTTTTCCAGTGCTATATATTTATGTCTTAAAGAAGACTTGAGAAACATAAAAATATGACAGATCACTGTATAAAAGTACATAAGCAATAGTAACCTGCAGTTTGCAAACAATCATGCAGACATTATAGTTACAGTCATACAAGTATAATAGATGGGAAGATGAACTATATGAATGAACTGTATAAATGTAAACCACAGCTTGGTAATTGTGGGGTGCAACCTTTACATCTGCTTATCTGATAGACAACCTTTATTCTTTAGAGTCAACTCAACAAAATTCAGAATCAGGAAGAGGCACAAATGCCACACATTCCATCCACAGGCCACCAAGCCAGGAGCTATAAAGTCCAAAGCAGGAGAACAAGGAAGGCTTATCGGGCCCTGGAAGGGACCCAAATTCAAATTCTGTGTTATTCCCAGAGCCTGGTTCAGTGGGTGGTGTTTACTCCAATGGTGGGAGAATCTCAGTGAGCACTTACATCTAGAAACCCTCAAAGGCACATCCAACTAATGAAGCTCTCAGGGTGTAGCAGCCCTATTCATGCCATTTCCACAACAATGGTGAGTTTGATTTTGAGGATTTCAACACTTGGGACTCTAAAGCTCTAGCAAGTCTTACTTTTCTGAATTTATGACTCTAAACTCTGGCTCCTTCCACAGGCCTGATTGCTTAGAACTGTCCTGGGGCTCCTATGAAGATAGGATGAAGACAGAGAATTTTCAAAAGCCAGTGAGCAGAGTAGGATGAAGAATCAAGAAGCCATCAAAGGCTTTGGCAGGAGAATAGCCTCAGCCTGGTCCTTTGAAGAACTCTGCAACAAGACTGAATCCCGTAGCACATTTTTGCATCGAGGTAAGAGACTCAGGCCTTTGAAGCATCATTTTATCCAGTGACTCATTAATGGGCACAATATATAAGAGTTTCAGCATGGGTGTGTACCTATTCAACAAAGAAATCCCTTAGGGTGATACAAAAAAGCAACCTTAGCAACCAATTTGTGTCTCTATTGGTGAATAGAACCTCTACAGTAAAATATGACTTTCATTACAAGCTTGGAAATGAAATCGGGGTAGTTTAGATGTCATACCTATAAGTAGAATATAACGAAAGTCCAGCACTAATGTTACATAACTTTTCTGTATGAAATAGCCTTTAGTGATGGCAATTTCTATGGGGTTGTAGATGCTAAAAATGTAGAGTACTGCATATGTATCTCACAAAACACATTTCTGCAGGTCTCCCTATATACCATATCTCTAAAAACATCTAAATTATTCAACTCAAAACTGAATATTTTATTTAAGAATATGAGGAATATCTAATATTGAATGTCAGTTACCTTTGATAAGAACCAGGAAAAGTTTTATATTTCTACTTAAATTGAATGAAGTTTTGAATTTGAATAATTTTCAATTCTGAAATAAAAATATCCCATAAAATGGGTAACTTTGATAACTTAAAATTAGCAATTCAGATTTTAGTATAGTAGAATCATCAATTTTCATTATCTAGAAAATCTCTTGCCTCTGTGCATTGAGATATAATCTCTGGGCATTTTACCCATTTCTTGTGTTACTACAAGGGCCATGGTGATTATTTTGATTGTCAGTGATCTTAATAATCACTGACTTGGATTTTTCTTATGTGTTTTGAATGCCTATGACTAGAAGCATTTTTAAAATATAATTTTTTGCTGAATATTTTGATAGTCCCATTTTTAACACTTAAAGTTGCAGTCATTCAAAATGTTTATTTAAGTGTTTTTAATCTAGTTGATGTTCACTATTGGACACTCACTATATTGCAAACAATATTATCTGGTTTTCATTTTTCCCTCCCAAAAGAAAATTTAGATTATTTTCTTTAACTGTAGCAAAGAAAGAAGTCTCACAAAATATTTATGAATTTATGCACATTTATAACTTTCTAAAGTTTATATATCTTACCTACTTTCAATTAAAGTACATACAATTCCTTTATAATACATACAGTGTCTCAGAAATGTAATATAGAAAATGAACTTTAATCTTGCATGAGGCTATTAAACCACTTCATGCTGAAAAGGTAGGTTTATCAATCAGTAATTGGAAAAATGGCAATATTCTTTCTGTGTGAAATATTGCACTGTATATTTATAGGGAAATAAAACAAGAATGTCTCTCTGTGTCATAAAATGTCTTTTTGGTGTGGTGGGCATCAAAAGGAAGTAAAGAAAATACTTACTATGGATACCTGAGTAGAATCAACTAAATATGGCTAGAATAAGAAGAATAAAACTGAGCAAAGAAAAACACCCCCAAAGGAGGAAGAAGGGTAGCATTTTGTATCACCTGTTGATGAATTCTTCATACAAAACATCATCAATCTTGCAAATAACCAGTGGGTAGAAAAAAAGCTTAAAACACATCTTTAACAAAATAACCAATAACAATCCCTAGTCTTGAAATTTTTCATAGTTAAATGATATGTGAAGCAGAATGTTACATACTTCTTAGAAAATTCAGCAGACAAGTAGACTCTTGAGTCAGCTCTATAGACTCCAAGACTTATGGGGAAAGGTTTCTACAAACACTATTGCACTTTCAGATGAGTCTTCACAGACTCTAGGATACGATTCAAAGATTAGACAACTGTCCACCTTATTTCTTCCCTAGCTATTTGTTTGCTATGTGCAAATCTGCACAGAAAGCCTAGCTCAAGAGACACTGTATAAAAGCACTTCAAATTTAAATGTTTGAGATTTCAAAGGACTTAAGTGAAGTTGGGAAGCTTAGCCTCATTTTCTTGGTCAGCAAAGGCTTTTCACAGAACGGAAGTCTTCGTTTTAGTCATGTATTCTATGTAAATTAAAAGAATCTTCACATAAGACATCTGTTTTAATTAAAGCTGTGAAGTAGAAAGTGTCACTGAAATAACAAAGCTATCTCTTTTCTCAGCTTTCTAGCTTGCAGGTATCTCTGTGCATTGAAAATGAGAAATGCTGAAATCACACAGGCAACTCTGTGGTGGATTTTTCAACTGTCTGAAATATGGATGGATATTCACATTTGAATATGTTCATATGTTCTGTATTTTTAAATGCCTTCCTTTGACGGACCCACATTGTTTTTCTAAGAGTTCTGCAAGAGGTTTTTTTTTTGTTTTGTTTTGTTTTTCAAAGTCAATGTTTGTCAGATGTATTGTATTTTGAGTACTAAGAACTTTGTTCTCACCAGGAAATTTCAGGTAGTTATTGGAAAGGAACAATGACAATTCAAAAGTATGATCTGGAACTACACGCCAGAACTAAAATATTTAGGAAAAGTGAAACTGTTGTCCAGTCTGCATCCTTAGAACAAGTAAGGGTCAAGTAGGGAAAAATAAATCAGGGCTATGAAGACAATTCAGTGGATAAAATGCTTGGTATCTAAGCATGAAAACTAGACTTCTTATCTCTAGAAACCACAAAAACACTGGTTGGATTTGGCAGCCTATTTTAAATCCAACACTCACTCCAAAGGCAGAGACAGTGGACTGGTAAAAACAAGGAGCTTTGTATTCAACTGAGAGGCCCTGCATCAACAGAAAAGGAAAAACTTCTGACATCGACTTAAGGCCTTCACACACATAAGTGCATGTATATATGTACATATACAAATGCACACACACACACACACACACACACACACACACACACACATACACACACACATACACACACACTCACCATATAAATGTATACAAACAGAAGTTTGTCCTGAATGATTTTTCTCTGGTCCTAAGTTATGCATCCACTTTCAAGGATCAAATGGAGCAAAAATATGAAGTCAGAGTAAAAAGGCATACAGCAAATTTGAAATCTATGAAGTTAGGTAAAGTAGCAGAGTATTCAGCTATGATGCTTTATCTCTTTTAGTAAGGAAAAGTTCTTTTATAGTTTTTCTTTTTATAGTTTTTAACAAATTTCATAGTGTTATGTTAATATTATTTTGTATCTCTTTGTACACATACATCAATATCCTGTCGCTAGTTGAATTTCATATTTGCTTAAAAAATAAACAACACTTTTTGTGTTTTAAGGTAATATAACTTTTCATTCTTTCCATAGTATTCATCAGAAAACAATCAGTTGCTGTGAGAAGACATCCCAACCTAGATGTGCTCTCTAATTCCCCAGCTACTGAAAACAACTTCAAAGGGCAGGCAACAGAGTAAAGAGAATGGTTTTGAAGAATTCAAGGTCACCTGCAGTAGCAAAGTGGGGAAATTACTGGCAGACAAAAAGTAGCAAGAATAAGCACAGTTTGATTGCTATTTCCATTTTACAATGAGTACCAACAGTTGATGTGAATGACTTAATATTATTGATGCAATCCATATTTCACACTATGGTTTTTCTAAAGTTTTAAGTTTGGTGTGTAGGGACATTGATATGTTTGTTATAAAAATAAAAACAATTTTAATTTTTATCATATGGAAGATCATTTTTCTAAGCTCATACTTAATTACTCATATTGATATTCTGACATTGGGCAGTCTCATCATCTTTTTTTATTATGTTTATTCAAAGGGAAATAAAAAGGAAAAAGCATGTGCTCTAAAAAGTATAGTAAGGCAAACTGGGTTCTGAAAAACAGATAAAAGTAATATGATACATCAAAATGTAGAGTTTGAAATTCCTTTCATTATGTGCCTAGTTAAACTGTAGAGGGAAAATGGATTAAAATCCCTAAGTGTTTTGCAAGAGCATTTCGCATAAGAATATCAAGAATATGCCATCATCTTAACCCTACCACACAAAATTTCTCCTTCAGAGTTTAATTCTGCTTAAAAATTTCTAATCCTAAGAACTTATTACCTGAAAGTTACTAAAAACAAATCAAATTTAAAACTAATTTGACAATGACAATAAACAACATCCATTTGTCTTTGAAAGAAATGGAATTGTTGTTACTCCAAACATGCTGGTTCTTAATGAAGTACATCAAAATGTCTGTAAACATCATACAAGAGTTTGTTAATACAATACAAATATCAGAAAGCTTTATATATTGAAGAATTCTGTATTCTTTTTCATAAAAATTGACAAAAGGTAATAAATCCAAAGCTCAATGTCTACCATCTTTCCACATCTGTAAATATAGCAGAAGTGATTTATATTCACAATTCTATGAATGCCTCTACTTTCTGATTTTTGAATTATGCCCCTTAAAATATATTGAATCAATCTTGAAGACTTATATGACAGTGAGAAGCCTTGAAATTGTATCTGATTCAGCCTGCTGGCTTTAGTAGCTAAGGCATAAAAGTCATGCTGGACAGGTGAGTCCTATTATTCAACAACTACACAGAAACAGGCTCCACATCTTCTGCTTTAAATGAGACTATTTTTTAATTCTATGACCTTTGCTATCAAAGCAGCCCTAAATATATGGGACTGGATTTGTGCTGCAGTTTCTTAGATTGATTTACTCCGTGGAAATAGAGATCAACATAACACTGTACACTTGCAGTTCTGTGAGTTCAGTGTAATAACGTAAAATGATAAGTCTCACTTAAATCCCGTGTCAAAATTAATATTCAAATATTAGACACATACAAGTTTCAGCTTTCCATTGAAGCAAAATTACTGTTCCCTTATCCACATTAATGCTATTCCATATTACGGGATTGTTGCTTATAAGCTTAAGTGCTGAGCTACAGTGTCCTGTCTCAGCTTCACATTCCCAGGAATAAATTATGTGTTTTCTTTGGATATCAGTAAATTAATGTTCATTAATATTTTTGGATATGATTTCCTATATTATAGAAAATGTGAAAAAGAATAATCTACCTTATTGTTTTGGCCTGGTTGAAAAAAAAAAAAAAAAAAAAAACAGAATGCTTTTGTTACTTCTTAAATTACCAAATCTACAAAGAAAGGAATTGGTGATTCCTCTTAAATATTTCTCATTGCCATAGTACACTGAACTTGCCAAGAGATATCATAAATATTATACAAATCTTTTTAGTTATAGTTACTACTCTGTTGATGTGAAACAAACAAACAAGCAAACAAAAAAAACCACAAAAACTCTCTGAAAAAAATCAACTTGTGAAGGAAAGTGTTTATTGGGCTTACAGTTCACAATGGTCACAATTGTGGAAAGTCACAATCCATCACCAAAGGAATTCAGGGCAGAAACTCAAGCAGAAACAGAAGCCATGAAGCAACACCGTTTGGCTTACTTTATGGCATTCTCTATTTCCTTTCATATACACATCAGACTGCCCTACCTAATGAAAATGCTACCTATAGTTGGTGGAGATGTCTTATCTCAGTCATCAATCAAAATGGTTTCTCATTGGCCAGCCTGATAAAGGCAATACTAAACTGACATTCCCTCTTTCACATGGAAACTAAACCGTATCAAATTGACAATAGAAACTAGTCAAGTCTCTCTAACACTTGTTTAACTTAACACACAAACACATTACTGTTAAAACTTATCCTTTCCTGTCTTGTTCAACCTCCAAGATATGATGTTAATATCTTATTATAACTTACACTGTAAATTAAAAGCCTCAAAGTTTAAAAAATTCCAAAACTTAAAAAGCTCATATCATCCTAGTTATAGGTACCTGTAAATCAAAAGTAAGTTCAGTCCTTTTTTATTTAAAAATGGAAGAATTAGGGCATAATTGCAATCAGATCAAAACACTCAAAATTCAACAGTATAAATTGTTGAGTGAGACAAGTTTCTGGATGACAAGTTTTGGTAGCCCTACTTATCCATCTCTATTTTTTGCAATAAAAACAATTTGTCTCCAAGGCTCAGATAATCTGCACTCCTCACCTACCACTCTCCATATATTTCCCATGGTCCTTGTGTCTCCAGTTTCTTAGGGTCTCAACTAGATCTGATAATGTACCTTCATCTAATTGCAAGCCCATTTCTAGTAAATGTTCCTGTAGTGACTTTTACTAAGCATTACAGTTTCTCAGGTAAATATATTCTTTATCCCATGATCTTTCCTTGTGTTAACAGTCCTATATTGCCTCCCACATGAATCGTAATACTTTTCCTCTAAGTTTAAAGTTGGGCTTATTTCCTAGATTGTCATTACCCTAAGATAAAATAATAATAAAGTTAAAACTGATGGATAATTAAGAGTAATTTGGCCTGTAATTTGGCTCAGTACGTAGTGTAGATGCTTGCCACTCAACCTAATAGCATAAGCTTATTTGACAAAACAAAGAACAAACTATCACAATCAGTTCTCTGGTTTCCACACAGAGTGCATGCACACAAAATAAGTTATAATTAATGGGTAAATATTTTCAGAGGAAATTGATAACCTCAATAAATTAAGAGTAAAATGATAAAAATAAAATCATAGCAAAAACAGAAAAGATAGAATGCCCTTAGAAGGTAAACTACAGTCTTCTCTACCCTTAACACGTAGCTTTTCAATATTATAAAATGTCTCAGAATTAATTCTAAACTTGCATCTTGCAGGAATTTTCTTACTTATGCTTTTCAAGTTGATTTATATGGTGAGCTTTATGGGAAAGAGATCTAGTATTCCTCCACCTGATGAGTTTGTTTCAGTCACTCATTATGTGTAGTCCCTCTGGCTATATTCTTTCAGACAAACAAAATAGACTTTTACCTCTCCATTTCCATTCATGCCCTTCTGGTTAAATGGCCCATGTACATCACAAGCTCCTGAAATCTGAGATAGAGAAAGGTTAAAGTTATTCAACATTGTTAACCTTTTCATTATTTTGTAATCCAAAGTATCTTTCAGTGATTTCATTCACTCTTTTACTTTACTAACAAGTACTGAAACAAAACAAAACACACAAGCTTTGGAAATGTTTGTAATGTCTCATCCTGAGAAAATAATGAGACAGATTTTCTTTCTTTGGAATTTGGGTTAATCATGAAAGAAAACACCACAAAGGCGATCGTGCTAGCACACACATACACTTATACACATTTTCTACTCTCCAATATTGCCTCATGTTTCTAATTTTTTATAAAAATTGATATCATTTCTGTTCCCAAATTCTTTTTTTTATATTTTATTTACATTCCAGATGCCATCCCCTTTCCCCATTTCCCCTCCCTAGAAAACCCCTATCCCATGCCCCCTTTTCCTTTTTGCTTTTATACATTCTTTTAAAATGTTAATCAAAGGCTTTATAAGTTTGGTAATGCTCAATCAGAAGTGTAACCCAATACCCAACCTAGATATATAAACTATCTTTGACTGGTGGAGTCAGGTGAACATCTGACTCCATGCCCCCCCCCCCCTTTCTCTCATCACCTAGCTTCACCCTTCCTGTTAAAATAAAGCTTTTCTCTCAAAATGAAATTAGAGCATAGTTATTCCTAATTGTACCAGTGAGGTACAAGATAGTCCTAATACCCAGTCCATCATTTTGTTGACTAACCAGAACCTCTGTCATCTGTCCTAACTAAAGCACTTAGTTTTGAACCTGGCTTTTTTTCTTAGCTTTAGAATGAATGTCAGCTGAAAACCATCCACTCAGATTTTTTCTCTCAAAGTAAATAGCCTGGATTGGCTATGAGACTATAGGTCTTCAACCCCGTCAGAAATCCAGAATGACTGAGTTAACTGAAATGTTCCCAAATTCTTAAAGAACATTTTGAAATTTTTTTCACTGTAATTTATTTTCATCGTACATACTCATGATCCTAATTTTAGCATAGAAGTATACTACCTTTCTAATACTTCTCTAAAACTTATTTTTAAATGTTTTTTTTTCAGAATTGAATGTTAAAATATCACTTAAACACATACCTGACACAAACTGGACAACCCACAATTTCTCTGAAAATCCAAAGCTCGTGGGAGAGTTCCAAGAGTTACCTTCCTTGTCTCTTTAATTATTTAATCTCTACTCTTGCAAGATACCTTGTATGATTTTATGTAGCATAAAGTTAACATTGATGGCACAACTCAGTAAAGCTGTATTAAAAGAAAGTCACCCTTTAGACTAAGAAGCACCTTACCTTTACCAAGAAAATTGTGGATGATGGTCTTCTCTCTTCTTATATAGTGTATTCTATATTTTCATTAACGATAAAAGCACCTTAAAATCCCATACTTATGACAGTAAATGACACCTTTTAAATAGTCTTAGGAAGTATAAAAGCACAAAACCTCTCAGAAGGCTCATATAATATGCAAAATAAATTATTATGCCACTTCACTTAATGAATAGTAAGTCAGCTTCTTTAGCTACTTGTACCATGAGTTTATTTCACTCAGCTGAATAGTCTAATAATATTTTCATTAAATATTTATTTGAACAATCAAACACTGCAAATGAAGAGTGTATCCCCTGACATTCAAGACAGTTTCCCAGCTGACATCAGAAGTTCATTATGTAGATAGGGCTCATTTACAATGGCTCAGAATGATGTTTTCCATTAGCTTTAAGTGTGATATGCCTGACATTAGAATAAAGACTGTCCATCAAGCCTTCTAGTATTTACATTTTATTCCTTTACTGAGAAAGTATTGAGTATAGATGGTTAAACACATTTAAAACTTAAGGTCACATGATACCAATTTAGCTAATTAACTGGTTAGTACTAATTCTTTCTTTTTTTTTTTTCTTTTTGTTTTTTTTTTTTGGTTTTGACAGCAATGCTAAAGCAGGTTTATTTTTTAACAAAACTGGCATAGTTCTTTTGTTTGATTTTAGAAGAGAGAAAAAGCATGGGGTTCATTAAATAAAAAGATATAGAAGGATCTAGGATGAATTGAAGGAAGTGAAAAATGATCAAAACATATTACAGGAAAAAAAACATTTAAAAACCCGATTAACATAAAACAAACAAATACTATTATCTTTACTTCCCCTCAACTTCTTTGATGTATGTCTCTAAAGAAAAATGCCTTTGACTAAGGTGGACAAATTTAGAAAATGAAATTATAGGACATCCAGAGATAATTTTTTTAAATGGGCATGGTATGCATAAAGTTTGGAACATGTTTGCATTGCATAGATACAGTCATTAGCAAGATTATATATATGTTTTCTATTTCATAATACCTATGTTCTCTTAGATTTACCTAGATGGGGCAATCTTGCTTGGTTTCTTTCTTTTTAGAGTTTTTCTGTTCTTTCAGATTTTCTAGGAAATATATCTTTATAAATTGTTTTAATACAAATAAAGGTCAATTTCTGAGAAATCTAATCTGAGGTAGCCGAGGATATTTCTTATCAATCTTAAGTTTATCAAACACAGGAAATAAAATGTTTAGTTTCACTTAAATTATGGAAGTAGCATGCCATTATTGCCATTTCCAAGTTTATAGCAGTAATTATATCTTTTGAATAGAATGTCATAAGAGAGTCAGTAATCATTTGTGCCCTTCTCAAATATAAATAGAATAAATATTCAAAGAAGCCAGTATATAAGCTATGAATTTACTTAAAATTAGGGAATTGAATTTGCTTTCTAAAACTGAATTCTAGATAGTATATGGCAGACCTGCATCAAGTGATGTTTGAAAGTTTTCCAAATATTTCAGGCACATAATTGATTTACACAGACTTAGGATTTCAAAATAAATATAATCAAATTAAAAATACCGTGCTGTATGGCATTATTCTATTAAAGAATTCATAAATGCTTGTGGGGACAGTAGACCTATGACATGTTTGAGGCAGAAATGGATGATTAATGTGATCAAAATAAATGTTTATCTATGGCATTTTCAAAACAAAAATATTTTAAAAAATCACAATGAAACTAAAGTCAAATGAGATTAATATTTATTTAATAGGATATAAATTCACTTGGATTTTATAAAACATATAAGACCAAGGAATATATTTCCCATTTATTTAAAGCAAAAGGGTATGAGATTGTTTGGATGAAAAAATAAGAAAAGAAGGAAATTGTGTAATTATACTATAATCTCAAACATTAAAATAATTTTTAAAAGAAAAAAATTACATGCATGTATTAAGGTCAGTTTTAGGTTGAGGGTTGAGCAATAAAGTAGAAGCAAATAGTTGAGGAACAAGCAATACAATAAACACAAATAATCAAAGAAAAAGCAAGGCATTAAACCCAGTTAAGTGAACACTCCCATGATCACTGTTTCTAAAGGCTTATCAGGATGACCAAAGTACCTGAGCCTACTTCCCTATCCTAGCCCAAGGTCATTTTCATGTCTGAAGCCTACTTCCTTGCTCTAGCCTAAAATTTAGATTCTTGTGTGAAATTACTTCTCTGTTCTTGCCTAATATTTAGACTCCTGCCTGAGATTACTTCTTGTAGACTATGATTTCGGCTCCTACCTGAAATTACTTCTTTGTTCTAATCTAATGTCAGATTCCTGCTTGAAGCCTACTTCCTTGTCTTTGGTCAAAGTCATATCCCTGTCAAGCAGCCCCTTTCCTTGTCCTTGGCCCATGTCAGATTCGTGCCAAGCAGCCCCAAAGGCTCTCCACCTCCCCCTCTTTTTTATTTAGTTAACAAGACTGAGCCTGTCTTAGGTCATTCTGACAAGAATGCCTTCCTTACCCATCATGGAATATGCATTATCAATGCAACGCATTTATGTCTTAGGTTGGTAAGGGTTTGTGCAGAATCTTACCTGTCCTTGGCTTTCCAGCCTGTTAATTTAATAACTTTGTCTAGGGGTCCATTTTCAGGTTTAAGCCAAGTACTCTGGCTGCCAACATGTTGATGTTGTTAAAGATAACCTTTAATACAATGGGCAGGAATAAAAATATTCCCAGGACAAGAAGGGCAAGCCTGATCAAGCTATATTTGCCATTTGTGAGGTTTGTCCAAAATGGAAATACTGAGCTCAGGCCATGAATAATTTTATCTGCTTTATCTGCAGCATCAAAGGTCAACAGAACAGCATTCTTTAAAATCATAATCTTACTATGCAAAGTTAACACACCCAGAGAGTTGTTAGGATTATGCCAAATATCCTACAGGAGTCTTTAAACTTTTTCTAATTATAATGACAATCATTGTAAATTTCAAAAGTAACATTACTCCAATAATATTTGTCATAACTCAGTTGAGGAAATGCATTGATGAGATCCATTTGTAAGGCATTTTATCAATTACTGATCAAGGGGGGAGAGCCCATTGTGGGTGGTACCATCCCTGGGCTGGTAGTCTTGGTTCTATAAGAAATCAAGCCAGTAAGTAACATCCTTCCATGGCCTCTGCATCAGTTTCTATTTCCTGACCTGCTTGAGTTCCAGTCCTGACTTCCTTTGGTGATGAATATCAATGTGGAAATGTAAGCTGAATAAACCCTTTCCTCCCCAACTTGCTTCTTGGTCATGATGTTTATGCAGGAATAGAAGCGCTGACTAAGTCAGTTCTTAAATGCTTTGACCCTATTTTTTTTTTTTTAACCCACTGTCCAAAGGAAGAGAAGAAAAAAAATGGTAAATAGGCCAAAGGGATATGGGCCTGTTTAGAAGTATTTCTTTGGGGCAGTTGAAATCTCCATTGTCAGGATACCAAAAGTCTAATTCAAAAAGTGTCATTAAACACATATCAGCAGTGGTGGAAAAATCCAGCAAATCCAGCAAATCCACCCAGGCCTCTGCCTGAATCAGCATGAATCAGCAGAAGCAACCAGAACCAGCCAGAAAGCTAGAAGTTCTCTGCTGTGCCTATCTATTTACTTATTTATTTATTGTAAACTCCAGATTTTATTTCCCTCCCAGTCCACCCTCCACTGTTACACATCCCATATCTCCTCTCAGTGCCCCTGTCTCCACGAGGATTTCACCACCCCCAACCCCTAGACCTCTAAACTCCCTGGAGCCTCCAGTCTCTTGAGGGTTAGGTGCATCTTCACTGACTAAACACAGACCTGGTAGTCCTCTGCTATATATGTGTTTGGGGCCTCATATCAGCTGGTGGTGTATGCTGCCTGGTTGGTGGTCAAGTGTTTGAAAGATCTTGGGGGTCCAGGTTAATTGAGACTTCTGGTCCTCCTACAGGGTCACCCTCCTTTTCAGCTTCTTCCAGCTTTCCCCTAATTCAACCACAGGGGTCAGCAGTTTCTTTCCATTGGTTGGGTGCAAATATCTGTATCTGACTCTTTCAATAGCTTATTGGTTCTTTCTGAGGGAAGTAATGATAGTTCCCTTTTTGTGAGCTCTCCATAGCCTCAATAATAGTGTCAGGTCTTGGGGCCTCCTCTTGAGCTGGATCCCACTTTGGGCCTGTCCCTGGACCATGTTTTCCTCAGGCTTTTCTTCATTTCCATCCCTGCAGCTCTTTCAGACAGGAACCATTATGGGTCCAAGTTTTGACTATGGGATGGCAACCCCAAGCCTCACTTGATGCCCTGTCTTTCTGATAGAAGTAGGCTCTACAAATTCCTTTTCCCCAATGAAGGGCATTTCAACTAAGGTCCCTTTCTTTGAGCTCTGAGAGTCTCTCACCTCCCAGGTCTTTTGTACATTCTGGAGGGTACCACAACCTCCTACCTCCTGAGGTTTCATATTTCTAGTCTTTCTGCTGGTCTTCAGGTTTCCCTTTAGGCTTCCCCCATCCCCTTTCTCCCCCAGGTCCCTCTATCATGCCTTGTGGTTGTTTTCTTCTCTCTGCCAAGTGGGACTGATACATCCCCCCTTATGCTCTTCAGCCTGATGACCATTTCAAGTTCTGTGGGGTATATCTTGGGTATTCAGCACATTTTTGGCTAATATATAATTATTATTGAATACATATGATGCATATTCTTTTTGAGTTACCTCACTCGGGATGATATTTTCTAGTTCCATACATTTGCCTGCAAAATTCAGGATGTCCTTGTTCTTAATAGCTGAATAGTATTCTGTTGGGTAAATGAACCACATTTTCTGTATCCATTCTTCCATTGTAAGACATCTGAGTTGAACCCAGCTTCTGGCTATCACAAATGAGGCTACTATGAACGAACATAGTAGAACACCAATGGCATGGTGGAGTATCTTTTGGGTATATCCCAAGATATATATATATATAGATATATATATATATATATATATATATATATATATAGAGAGAGAGAGAGAGAGAGAGAGAGAGAGAGAGAGAGAGAGAGAGCTGGGTCTTTAGGTAGATATATTTTCAATTTTCTGAGGACCCTCTAGATTGATTTCCAGAGTAGTTGTTCCAGTTTGCAATCCCACCGACAATGGAGAAGTGTTCCTCTTTCTCCACATCCTCACCAACATGTGTTGTCACCTGAGTTTTTGATCTTAGCCATTCTGATTGGTGTATGGTGGAATGTAAGGGTCATTTTGATTTGCATTTCTCTGATCATGAAGGACTTTGAACACTTCTTTAGGTGCTTCTTAACCATTACAGATTTCTCAGTTGTAAATTTTCTGTTTAGTTCTATGACCCATTTTTTAATTGGGTTGTTTGTTTTTTTTTTTTTTTTTTTTTTGGTTTTTGTTTTTGTTTTGGTTTTGGTTTTTTGTGGATAGCTTCTTGAGTTCTTTATATATTTTGTATATTAACCCTCTATGGAATGTGAGGTTAGTGAAATTTTTTTTCCCAATCTGTAGGTTCCCAATTTGTCTTATTGGCTATGTCTTTTACCTTATAGAAGCTTTCCAGTTTCATGAAGTCTGGGGGAAATCACCATTCTTGGCCTCAAGCTTTACTCTAGAGAAATAGTGATTAAAAACTACATAGTATTGGTACAGAGACAAACATGTTGATCAATGAAATAGAATTAAAGACCTAGAAATAGAACCACATACTTATGAACACTTGATCTTTGACAAAGAAGCCAAATATATACAATAAATTAAAAAGAAAGCATCTTCAACAAATGGTGCTGGCCTAACTGGCTGTTGATATGTAGAAAATGAAAATAGATCCATATCTGTCACCTTGCATAAAGTTCAGGTCCAAGTGAATCAAGGACTTCAGCATAAAACCTAATACATTGAATCTAATAGAAGAGAAAGTGGAAAAGAGCCTTGAACTCATTGGTATTGGAGGAAAATTTCTAAACACAACCCCAATGCTCAAGTTATAAGATCAAGAATTGAAAAATGAAACCTCTGCTGTGCCTCTCTGTTGGGGTCCTCACTAGCCCCACGTTCAGGTGGCCAAAATATGTTGAGGCCCAAGCTCAAGTCCCTGTTCGGGCGCCAAAAATGTTGGGGCCTAGGCTGCCCCACTTTGGGCGGCCTAAAATGTCGTGGCCTGAGCTGCCGCTCCTGTCCTTGGGTCGAGGTTCAGCAAGAGAGAGTGAGGCCAGACAGAGTGTGATTCAATCCCATTTATTCTTCAGTTTCTCTTCCTAGTCCATGTCCCAAGTCTTGAGTTCCTAGTCCCTAGTTCCTAGTCCCTAGTGCCTCCAAGTTCCAAGTTTCTTCTTACAAGTGCCAAGTGCCTAATGTCTAATAACTAACTCCAAGTTGTTCTCTCTAAAGTGTCTCTTTCTCTCTTCTGTGTCTCCCTAATGTCTGATGTGTCTGATTCTCTCTAGAGCCAAGTGTCTTCTACCTAATGTCTGATTCTGATCTGTTCTGTCTCTGCCTTTTATATGTCTCACTTCTAAGCCATGCCTCTAAGTCACACCTATAATCATGCCCTTAGGTCTTGTCTCTAACTCTGATCTCTACACTTCTAAGTTACACATCTTTAATTTCACACACCTTTAATCTCACACACCTTTAATCTCAAGGTATCTAAACCAAGATTATCGGAGTGTGCTCAGCTGTTGTAGGCTATTGTATTCCAAGTCACATGTCCGGGTATATGGCTCAAGATGGCTGCAAAGCTGATAGCCGATTTCTGCTAAAAGTCGGCCCCCAACACCTCTCTAAATGAAGTGAAGATCATTGAATAAATGAGACCCAGGAAGCATTGTACAGCTAGCTATGCAAGCGCCTTGTCACTGTCTGTTGGGTTCTACTTATACTTTCTGTAAATATCACGTGTCCTCTTACAAGACTCACTTCATAAAAACATAACATGAGTCTGTTTCAGAAGTTTAGAAAACTTTTACAATAGTAAGCTTCCATACGATTTTCAAAAGGGTTTTATAAGCTGTGAGTTAAGAACAGTTCCAAAAGAATACAGATTCTGGGTAACTTCCAGCCCTCTGTATTCAGCTAAAGTGGGTCACAGGCACTTGAGAGATGTTTTCCCACTATCCGGTACAAGAGCTAGAGATTTGAACAAAAGTCACTCTGGGAGGTGACACAGAGCTGACACAAAGATCTGAGGAGCTACAGGCAGCACATTGGCAGCACATGCTATACTCACTGTCATAGGAAAGCTCATTGTATGCTTGTGCTAACAATGGGTTATTCTTGAAATAACTCCTGATACAAATAGAAAGAAAAGCTTTCTTAAATTGGAAATCTAAAAGATTATTTAAAAGCTGAAACAAAGTGGGAATGCCCTCTGTGCACTCATATTTCTGCATTCCAACCAATTTGCATGCCACAAAATTAACTTATTTTATGTGCCATTTCTCTTTGTCTGCAAAGAGAAATCAGTGTGTTCCCCATAGTCTTAAAGTGTCAAAGTTACAAGTTCATGAGAAAAAGCTATTTGCTTTTAAGACAAATATTTCTTCTAATCATACATACTCCTTCTAAACATAAATAAAGAAGACATCCACATCACTCACTCTTGAGGATGAGCCTATAGAGAAGGCAGTAATTCTTCCAACTCAGAGGGGAAAGCTCTGGGGAAGACAGGTAACTTGGAGCCAGATTCCATTTTATTTTACGTACTTCTGGCAATTCCATATTCTGAATTTATTGTAGGGACATCCTATGTAATTAAGATGCTAATTACTATTGGTATTTTCCTCTTACCCTAAGGACTTTCACAGTCAAATTATTTTAAAGTTAACTACAGCTTTCTGACGCTTTATGGTGAAGAAATAGTAAAAGAAAGTTTGCTGCTGGGTCCTACAAAAATCTATTTCTACAACACATGATACTAATTATCTAAAAGTATAATTGATGGCCTAGAGTCTACTGCTGAAGACTGCTTCTGATTGGAGGGTATATATGTTAGTATATAACTGTATACATCACATAATAATAAATTGTTGATAGGAAGGTCACTTGGTTGACAAAAAAGAGACATTGCCTTCTGGTGCTTCCTGGCACTAATTATCACATATTTATTTCAGGAAAGGTGAAAAGGAACTTTATTTAAAAAAAAAAAAAACTCTGACTAGAAAATATACTCCAGGTAAGTTGTAGGCAGAATACCTTCCTTGCTTCTAGTCATAGAAGTAAAGAAATGTCAATCACGGTAGAGAATTAAATGCTCTCTTACAGAAAAAAACTAGTTAACAAGTTGTTTCTGAAGCAGAAAGAAAAACAAAAACAAACACACGAAGGGAAAAAATGCCTTGTCCCACACACTTAGTCAGTTGCATCCATGTTCTTTAGTTGTGACAGCCATACCCATTTTTATGTGGTCACCTTCTCTATCCCCTCTTCTTTACACATTGTCTCATTAAAGTACACAGCATGACAGAGCATCAACACTCAATCTTTTCTCTCCCCATTACATTTGATAAAAGAGTTCCATCATACTATAATATAATCACTGTAAACCATCCTCACTTTATTTGGGTAAAAGTTACTTATCGCTTAACATTTGGTTCAGTAAAATACTCCTCAGAAAGCCTTCTCTGTTCTTTTCCAAGGTTGGCTGGGTGCATTTCATCAACTCTCCCATAAAATTCCAATGACATATTGGTATACTAAATCTTATTATACATCACATTACCTAGAAATATTTAGAAAGATATGATATTAATGTATTTGTGTTCTATAAACTTATGAGACTCTAGGATTCATAAAATGATGCCTAAAATAGATTTTTGAATGAATTAATGGATGAATAAATCAACAAATAAATGAGTGAATGAGTGAATGGGTGTTCGCTGGATGACCATGGCCCATTGTAATCAATAATCATGACATGAAATTTTCAGTTTTATTTTAAATAAAGGTCTATTTCATTCTTCATTGAGTCATAACCAAGAAAACTTTTAACATACTAATAAGTTTATCAGTTCGTGGAGAAAATAGATGTTATAGGTAAATCAATATAGAAAATTCACTGTAGCGGTTTTGTAAAGCTACAATTTAAAAAATATCATAATAACATATATGCTGTGTAGATTCTATTTTATTAATTTATTTATTCACTTTACATTTCTGTTAGGAGCCGCGGTGAGCATGACAACATTCGACATTACAAGATGGCGCGGGCATCCTGTGCTCCCACAAGTAAACAACTAAGCTGCGCAGGTGCAAGAGGCGAAAGCGCACCAAGCCACTGCCCATCCTGGGGTGTAATACGGGGTGATGAGTGAACAGCCAATCAGAAGTGAACACACCACTCTAGGGTGCATATAAGCAGTGCCTTTTCCGGGCTTGGTGTCTTCCGCTTCTGCTGATACAAGAATAAAGCCTTGTTGTAGTAACTACCCGAACACTGCCTCACGTGTCTCTTTCTCAGGCGAAGGGGACTTGGAAGGGGCGCGGAACACATTTCAATATCAGCCCTCCTTCTTCCTAATTCCTCCTCACACAAACCTTCTCCCATTCCCACCTCTCCTTCTCCTCCAAGGAGGGGAGGCACCCCTTTGTACTACCGCCACCCTGGCACATCAAGTGACTGAAGAAATAGGCACATCCTTTCCCGCTGAGGACAGACAAGGCAGCAAAGTTACAGAAATGATATCCATAGGCAGGCAACAGGTTCAGGGACAGCCTCCAGTCCAATTGTTGGTGGACCTGCATGAAGACCAAGCTTCATGCTTACTACATATGTGCAGGGGCCTAGGTTCAGCCCATTTTTACTATTTTGTTGGTGGTTCATTTTCTGGGATTCCCCCAGAAATCCAGGTTAGTTGACTCTGTTGGTCTTCCTGTAGAGTCTCTATCCTCTTTGGATTCCTCAGTTTTTCTCTCAACTCAAGATTCTAAACCATTGTTTTCTATATTCATGACTGTCAGTGTGTGTGTATGTGTGTGTGTGTGTGTGTGTGTGTGTGTGTGTGTGTGTGTGTGTGTGTGAGTGATAGAGAGATTAGAGAAGTTTAACATAGGACAAAATGATTCATGTTTATCCTCTATGCATCCCCCTTGTCTTTCATTTCCAAAGTAGAGAAAGATTAACTTTATTTCTTCAGCCTTAGCTTAAAAAAATTGATTAGCTCTAACAAAATAAATTTACAAAATCATTGACAATATGAGACAAACACTATATATTTTATAATTACTAGTCTTAAAATTTTAATTTTCTATGCACAGAAAGGCATAGTCACTGTAATTAGAAAAATAAAAAGGTAGATTAAGACCAACTAGCTTAAAACAGTTTTCTAGTAATCAATGACTTTGTCTATCATCAAAGCATTAGATAATTACCCTTTCTTACTGTTTAATTATAATATGGAAATTGTTGTTCATAATACATTTTTGAAGTCTCTTAGACAAAAATCTGATACCTAAATAATACTTTACATCTTTAATATAATTTATGAACATTAAATGAGTAATCTGTCAAAGTGGTTATTTGAAAATTCATCTCCCTTGAAAGAGACTATGCCTAATATTTCTACTTAGCAACATACAATGTCATTTTCCAACAATTATACTTTTTAACTAAAGGAATTTACTTCATCTTCTGAATTATCATGTATCTACTACGAAACATGGTAAGCATACAACACTTAAATAATAATTTATAGGTGAGGGGAATGGGTGAAGTCTAATCCTCCATGTTCTAGCTTCCATGCATCTAGAGGGATTCTTCTTTAAAAATATTTTATTTATATGAGTACACTGTAGCTTTCTTCAGACACACCAGAAGATGGCACCAGATCCAATTACAGATGGTTGTGAGCCTCCATGTGGTTGCTGGAAACTGAACTCAAGGCCTCTGGGAGAGTAGTCAGTGTTCTTCACTGCTGAGCCATCTCTCTAGCCCCTAGAGGAATTCTTAATGGTAGAGTTCTACTCCTTGAAAATGAAGAGGAGTTTTGTAGGCAAATGAATGGAACTATAAAATATTATCCTGAGTGAGGTAACTCAGACCCCAAAGGATATGCATTATATAAGTGGATATTAGCCAAAATGTACAGAGTAGTCAAGATACAATCCGCAGAACTCAAGAAGGTTAACAAGTCGAAGGGCTCAAGTGAGGATACCTCAATCTCACTTAAGAGGGAAAGAAAGCAATCATGGTGTTAAGGCAGAGGGAAGGAAGAATTTGAGTATGAGGAAGGTTCAAGGGAAAAAGGGAAATATGATCAGGTATTGGGGGAAACAGGAGTAAAGCCCAAGGGCCATCAGAAAGAAAGGAAACAGAAAAATTTAGGAGGTAGGAGGTGGGGGAGGAACCCTCCAGAATGTACCAGAGACCTGGGAGGTAAGAGATGTTCAAGAGTCAAAGGGAGGGACATTAGATGAAATGTCCTACACTGGGGAGAGGGAACTTGTAGAGTCTACCTCAGTAGAGAGACAGTGCATCAAGTGTAAGAATGAGGTTGCCATCCCTCAGTCAAAAACTCTGACCCACAATTGTTCCTGTCCAAAAAAACTGCAGGGACAAAAATGGAGAAGAGACTAAGGGAAAGGAAGTCTAGTGACAGGCACAAATTGGGTTCCAGCTCAAGGGGATGCTCCAAACCATCACACTGTTACCAATGCTATGTTGTGCTTACAGAGAGGGGCCTAGCATGGCTGTCCTTTGAGAGGTCCAACAAGCAGCTGAAAGAGTCAGATAGTTACACCCAAACAATCGACAGAAGCCAAAGTCCCTTGCAGTTGAATTAGGGAAAGACTAGAAGAAGCTGAGGAGGAAGGTGACCCCATAGGAAGACCAGCAGTCTCAACTAACCTGAACACCTGTGATCTCTCAGACACTGAACCACCAATAAGGCAGCAAACACAAGCTTATATGAGCCCCTCAACATATATACAACAGAAGACTGCCGGATCTGGCCTCAGTGAGAGATGATGCACCTATTCCTTGAGGGACTTGAGGCCCCAGGGATTGGGGAGGTCTGGTGGAGTTAAATAGTAGTGGGGACATCCTATTGGAAACAGGAGAGGAGGAATATATAATAATAATAATAATAACAATAATAATAATAATAATAATAATAAATAATAATAATAATAATAATAATAATAGTAGTAGTAGTAGTAGTAATAGTAGTAAAAATATATGGAAAATAATGGAAAAAAAATGAAGAGAACCAAAAACTTATGCTATTACTTATCCACACATTATATCATAGGTGATAAGCTCACACAGACCATTAACATAGCATAATCACATACCTGCCAGGTAAGGTACAAAGTGAGACATTCTTTGCATAAAGAGAGATTTTTTGTCTGTTTTTTTTTTTTGTTTTTTTTTTTTTTCTGCAGAAGGATAGGTAACCATTGATCATTTAGGTTTTGTCTCTAATGGTACAAAGTAATAAAAAGGTGTCTAAATATCCAAATTAACAAAATTGAAGTAAGTCAATGCCACTCTCATTCAGTTTGAAGTAATGGAGATTTTCTCTCTCTCTCTCACACACACACACACACACACACACACACACACACACACACACACACACACACCATTTTTGAAAAAAAATGCCCACTCTGAACTGTAGTACATACGCTGCTCATTTGTTGCACTAATATAAATTGGTAGATGTTACCAACCCCCATTACCAATGGTTCTGGCTAGTTTTATGTTAAGTTGACACAAGTTAGAGACATCTGAAAGGATGAATTCTCAATTGAGAAAATGTCTTTATATGTTTCAAATGTAAGACATTTTTTGAAGACGATTTATTTTTATTTTTATTGGATATTTTCTTTATTTACATTTCAAATGTTATCCTCTTTCCCAGTTTTTCCCAGAAACTCCATATCCTACACTCCTCCTCATGCTTCTATGAGGGTGTTCTCCCAACTACCCACTCACTCCTGCCTCTCAGCCCTGGCATTCCCCTACACTGAGGCATCAAGCCTTTCCAGGACCAAGGGCCTCTCCTCCAATTGATGCTGGATAAGGCCATCCTCTGCTATATATGTGGCTGGAGCCAATGGGTCCCTCCAAGTATACTCTTTGGTTGGTGGCTTAGTCCCTGGAAGCTCACTGAATGGGGAGGGCCCTTCCTATTGTAGATAGGGCTATGCCTACGCTGGTAGTCCTTGGTTCTATTAAAAAGCAAGCCAACTGAACAAGTCTGGAGGAGTGAACTAGTGAACAGCTCTCCTCCCTGACCTCTGTATCAGCTCTTGCCTCCAGGTTTCTTCTCTGGTTGAGTTCCTATTCCAACTTTCTTTAATGATGGGCTATGGTGTAGAAGTTCAAGCCAAATAAACCCTTTCATCCACAACTTCCTCTTGGTCATGGTATTTTATCTCAGCAATAGTACACCTACTTTGGGCACCAAAGAAGCCCTAAAATTAATTTTACTGAGTAATTAATATGAAAATTAACGGTTTGGCTGATGCCAAAACTAGTTCTTTCTTTAAGGACAATACATTGTCCTTTACATTAATCATTATAGTTACTCACAGACTGAATTCCATTTTGACCAGTGTACACATATTCAAAGATCTATTATTCTTGCTAACTTGTAATGTGCTATAGTTGAGTGTATTTTTACTTCTGCTGCAAAGAGTACAAGAACATTATCTGTGCAACCATTGTAATAGAAATAAGATTCATGTGTATTCAGCAAAGCCAAGATCAATAGAAAAAGAACCAACAAGTCTTTATTTCAAGATTCTGCCTAAAGGTTTGTACTTTTTAATATTTTTTCCTTTTATTTTTCTGCCTTTTTTTTTAAAGACAGAGTATTCAGGTGAGACAATTCTCAAACTTCTGATCTTCTTGTTCCTGCCTTCTGAGTTATAGGATTAAAAGCATTGGCTGCATGCTTTTTTAAGAAGAAAATTGTATTGCCTCTTTGCTTATTGACCTTCCCAGATAAACAGTCAGTATTCTCTTTATACCTCCCAAAAGAAAAACAAATTAATAGAACAAATAGTAGTTAAATCCAGCTTACTTTAGTAAGAAACACACAGCATCTTGTTTTCTTGAAACTATTTGCTTATTACTAAATATCCCTTGGGAAAATAGTCCATAGGACCTACTGACTCCACAACAAACTTAGACATTGGGAATTAGGCCCCATATGATTAACTTTTCACTAGAATCCCCCAAACATAGATGTGATACATTAAAATCCTGTTGGCTTAATTACTGAGAAAATCAGTATTTATAGAAATGACATTTTTACTCCATAGGATTGATGAAAATGATAGTGATATGTATTTAAAAGTTAAATTTGAACAAAAATTATTTCATAAACACACCATGATCTACCTTTAGTAGTGTAAAATTTAAAAACTGTTTGTGAACCTATAAGTCAAGAGCAAACAGCATTCCATGTAAGTCTAATGTATCTTTGTGAGTTATGAAACCATCATCTTACCTCCAAGATATGCCTGCAAACGAAATTTGTTCTTTATAATACATAAAAAATGAAGATCTCCAAAGGGACCATGTTTTTAAGTATATAGTTTTTATTTTCTCTGAAAATATCCATAAAATGTAAAAGATTGCAGGAAACATGTGCTCTCACAAAATCAGCAGTATTGGAGTTTTCCCCACAAGCTGCAATGCATCTAGGTCTTTTTAAGAAACCTGTCTTCTTTCCTGTGGAATTTTGTTCAAACTTTATTTGCCTGTGAATAATATAGTTTACCATTACTTTCATCCATACAAGATGTTTTCTTCTATGATATTAGAAAGCATTAGTCATTCATACTCAGACTCGTATCTGTCCAAGAGTACCTCTGGCTAATACCAGTTTCTAACATATTCTACCCTGTGTGTACTTTCCTCTCCTATTTACTGCTTATGTGTTGCAGTGTTATTTGTCTGTGTGACATACACTTGACCACTGACCAGAAATATTTTCAATTGACTTCCTCACTTTTCTCTCTTTTCTCTCTTTACTTTTTCTTCTTTTCTATCTTCCTAATAATATTCATAAAAGTAAATTTCAGTAACTCAATAAATGGCACAGCTGATGATATTCATTCAATATTCTTTCAAATAACAGAATATCAAAGATACAGCAAGTGCAGTGGAAAATAGTTGAGAAAAATGAAGGGATAACTCTTTTTAGGTCTCTGTGGTTTATCTCACAGTAACGGCAGAAAACAAATAGTACAAAACAAATAGTAATTGTAAATTAGATTAATAAAATTCTCATCAGCCTTTCTGTTTGAATCCTAAAATAATACACAGTTAGGAAATGTAAACATATATACGAAGTGAAATATTTCATTTTGATGCCTAAAGAGTGTCTTTTTCATTGTAGTTGCAGCTAGTAATTGAGTTCAAGGTAATTTTTCCTTTTTTTTATGTTATGATAAAGTACTCAGAATATTGTCCATAGGAAGCATAATGTACTTTTCTCATTAATTTATTTAGGATAGAGACAATTTTAAAAGTACTTTGAATTGTAATTATTGATGATAAAATGCTTAATCTTCTAAAACTTTTAATATTTGAAGTATCCCAAGGAAAGCTGAAATGATCTGCTTTCTATGCAAGCACAGCCTGTCCTTATATCTAATGTGCACATGTAAGCTAATGAGATATAGCCTTGGAGAGAAGGAAGAAACTTTGACAGGCAGGAACTGGAGGTTCTGGGTCTTATGGAACATAGCCACAAAGATACACAGTACCCATTGCTGTTACCTTGCTTCAATTCACTTTGGTCTATGGAATATAAAATTTACAAAGACTGAAGGAAGTTTTTATATAAAGATGGATTCTTGTCTCAGCACCTGCCAGTCTGCCAAAGGGCTTACTTACTCTGACATAGGAAAGCGAGTAGAAACTGGATAGGAAAACATCTGAAATAGGATAGACTTAAAGTTATCGAATGCCAGCTTTGATACCACAGAGACAGATAGTGCTATGTGGTATAGGTGACTGGAGTCAGTCCTGAAATCAGCCCATGGGGTCGGCACTAAGAGTGATGGGGGTTGGTCCACATAGTAACCTAACAAGGCTGCTACCTATGGCTACTAGCAATTAGAGAAAAGAAAGGGAGAATCAATCTCTCTCTCTCTCTCTCTCTCTCTCTCTCTCTCTCTCTCTCTCACACACACACACACACACACACACACACACACACACACACACAGACCTCACAGTGGTTGAAACAACAGCAAGTTCTAGCATTTTATCTCTTCCTCTTAACACTTTTTATACCCCTAAGACAAAGGTTTTCTAGTTAGGAAGAAATAGCCACAGTTAAGCAATCACCACACAAATATATTCTTCAAAAACACGTTAAAATCATTACACAAGAGATTATAACAGGATTATTGATTATATATTTCTGTTTGAAACTGATATCTAATAAACAATTCTCACCTATCTTCCACAAGTTCATTGTACCCTCAAAGCTATAATTATCTTTTCCTAAATTTACAAAGTTTAAGCAGGCCAAGTCTATGGCAGTACGTTTCTCTCTACCTGGCTGAAGACAATGCACATTTACTAAGGAACAAACTATCTGTCCTATGTTATTTTCGACATCTTGATAAGCTATACTAGCTAATCATCTGTTCTCTGTATTCATAATAGAATTGTTTATTCTTTATTCATAACCTTTCTATTTTATGGTACACATGGAAAACTTATTACCACATCCCTCAATAACAAGATGAAGGAACTCAGGCCCAACTGAGAGTAAATGCTTTCTTTGATAATTAACTTGTCCCAAGCCTATTTTTCTTGCTGCTACAATTACATGCTTGAAATGAATGAGTGTTCTTTATAGTCCTTTCTTTAACTCATGCAGCTTTTGTCATTTTATGAGGAACAGGCACATTCTATTCTTGATTCCAGCTTTAAACTTTCTATCAACCATCCTAATTTTCCAAAACCATTTAAATCAGGATGATTACTTCTTAAAACTAGTTAAATCAGGAATTTCATAAAAATCATTAATTCATCCAAACAGCATTATCTCAAGAACTTTAATCTTAATGTTAATTTGCAGAAAAGTTGCCGAACAAAGTGGGAAGTAATCACAGTAAGTTATAGGCAATGAGGGTCTTCTGGTATCTACTCACACCAAACCAAATAAATGAAGAGTAACAATAATATACATAAGAAAATACATCAATTATAAGAAGCTATCCTGGAACAAAATTTCTCGGGCCATGCCTTTCCAGAGTTCACTCACCATAGCTGAGCAAGACAGTGGGCTGTCTCTAGGGAGTTCACTTGCCACTGTAGGTCCTCCTGAATGGAGCTTGACATACAGTTTTGAAGGTAACTATCTTTGTTAGGTTTCTATTACTGTGATAAATAACCTCTCTGACCAAAATCAACTTGGAAAGAAATAGTTTATTTTATTTAAAAATTTCAGGACATATTCCTTCCCAAAGATGTGTCAGGGCAAAAACCTGAAGGCAGGAATTAAAACAGAAGACATGGAAGAATGTTGCTCACTAGCTTGCTCACCATGGCTTGCTCAGTTTGCTTTCAAATATCCCAGGACCATTTGCTCAGGGTTGGCAATACCCATAATGGGATTACCCTTCCTTAACAATCACTACCTAAAAAATGTTGTGTAGATTTGCCTAATGTTCATCTTGCTGAGGCATAGTTTTGGTTGTATTTCTACTTCCAAATGACTCACTCCTGTGTCAAGTTAACATAAAAATAACCAGCATAGTAACCATGAATTTATGGCAGAAAGAAATAGGGACATAACATCCCGTACTTCTAACCTAATGAGGTGCATGCTGCTGTTAGTTTTAGAGTCTGAGATAAAAGGACAACAGTCACAGAGGATGTTCCTACCAGTTCACTACAAAAGACACCGAGAAGACACCCTTATACAGGACACAATACATTTTTTAACATCTGAGAACTAGAATTTTCACTTGAACAAAAACCATAATTTGATAAAATTAGCTTATTCATTTCCTAGGATGAAGTCCATTGAAAATATTTCATTTTGCCTGTATCAGTGGTCAAGTGTATCTCATGCAGACAAATGTTACTTCAGTTGTTAGAAGATCTTGGGATTACAATGTGCTCACTTGATACAAACATTGTATGAAGAGATAGCTTTGCAGAGTCATTTCTTTTCCTTTTACTCTGCAGGAAAAGAGAGTAGAATTCTGGGCCCTTGCTGCATTCAGGACTTTATCAGACAACACTGCCAGTGATTCCTCTTCTGATTCCACGTACACATCAGGCAGCAGTGGCATAGATCTTCTGATCTAGTAGATATAAGGCTCTTCTCATCTCTCTCTAGGGAACTCTAAGGCATGCAAGCTTATCATGTTCACACTTCCAGTTCATTCTGCTCTTTCATTCTAAAGTTTAACCTCGAGGGGTAGAAAAAGCTGAGGCTGACTGTTGGAAAAAATACCTAATCCTCCTGTGGTATGGGATCAATGGAATTATCAAGCAAGAAGTTTCCATCTGCCTACATCACAAAATATTTTCCTCACATACTTATTCAAATTTGTCTTTTCTGCTGCAGCAAAGATATACTTTCCTTCATGAAGCTAAGCCTATGGGAGACAATTATGTCACAGAAATTGAGAACATTAAAATCTCCTTAGAATCCAGGTGCTTTTAAAATTCTGGGTTGAGTATCTTAGAACACAAGTAAAATACATGGTACAGTTGTTAAGAGGCAACAAATGTTCATCACCTGAACCTCGTCCTCTTTGCTATTACTTTAAAATATTTGGATTACAATTATTTTAAGTAGAGTTTTCCACCTGAGAAATGAAACTTTCAAACTCTACTTGGCCAGGTCCACTTGTTTACTGAAGTGCCCGGTTTCCAAAGTCACCTTCCAATTCTTTCCAAACTCTTCAATAGGATTTTCTTCCCTCACTCTTTTATTTATAGAATCATTCATGCAATCAATATTCATCTAGATAGGAGACACTTTGTTAAAGAAGGGAAGTAAAATAATGAGCTTATTAACTGAGATCTGCCCACACAGAACTACAGTCTAATGTTAGACATAGATATTAGCCAAGTAATTACCAAGATGTGAAACTGTTATCATTTCATGATGGAAGAGAAAATTACCAGCAGATACATTGCTCTGAAAGGTGAAGAATAAATATATCATTTAATATGAAATATGCAGATGACTCAGCCTCCTAGTTTAGGAAGAAGACAGATGAGAAGGGATAAAATATTCTCTAGTGTGCTAGTATGTGCAGAGCTCTTGGAATAGAATAAAACATGAGACAATCAATGGCTTATAAAACTGTGAAAAAAGGTGAGCAAGAAAAGAACACAACAGAAGATGAACATGGACAGGAGGATATGGGTGAGGCTTAAATTCGAGAAGTTTACCAGGGAGCTTAGTCTGAGATGCATAGTGCTATTCAGAAATAACTGTGATGAATGGTATTGTAGTGTAATGGGATGATTTTAAGGTCTGTGATGCAGAATTGTGAGTGATATAGAATCAGGAAGAAGGTTGAGTATAGCATACTTAGAAAGCAAAGTCAAGATCACTGGTAATAGATTATATGTAAGAGATGCTATGAATGAGAGAGGTTAAAGATGACTAATCTGAAATCAGATATAGGTTGTGAGGAACTGTTTTAAAACAAGAAATGAATATAGGACATGCCGCTACATTCAGAGCTTTCCCTGTTCATGTGAGACAAGTCACTGCCACTTAATATATTGTGAGGATATGGAGGTGGGTTAGAGAGAGTCCTGATCTCCTTTATATAGCATTAGATCTAAGATGGCTCCCAGAACACTAGTGATACAGCAAAAAGGAACCAAAGCCAGGGTGCCGACTGCCCCTCCCCCATCCTCATGAAAGTCCTAACAGGTGATGATGTTCCCATCTCCCTTTCTCCTCTTCCCCTGGCTCATTCTAAGCAACCTCATTAGGCAGGACTTTTATTGGTTCATGATGGTGGTGTGGTGAGGTATGACTGACGTAGGCTTTATAGTCTTGGGTTAGCTCAAGCACTGTGTACAAGCTCATGTGCTATTCAGTGAACTCACATCTGCAATCTGATGCTGGTCTCTGGAGCCTGATTCTCAGGATTCATGACAAGACCCTGTCACTTCTCACACCTCCATCCTTGGTCATGTCCCCACAATAGATTTCCATGATTCTTTAAATAATTACCATCATGCCTCTGAAAGAAAGAACACATGCTTTGTTTTAATTTTCTACAACCTACATGATGGTATTACTGTAGAAGAGAAATCCAACACATATTCAACAGAGACACATAATGTAAGCAGTTTAAAGCATCTGGGAAAATTTGCTGTATTTTGGAAGAAAACAAATAATTATATATTTAACCAAATCCTTACTACAACTTAAATAGCATTTCTTTGGCTACACCCAAAATGTAATTGTAAATGACCTATCAGTGCTTCTGTGGAACAGAGGTCCACTACGGTGGTGATAATAGAAATTCACCATTTACTTATGAAAACAAAATGCCTTTAGAGGAATAGCAACATGTTCATGGATATGCCTATAGTCTTGTCTTTATGGGTTGAATTTATATCAGTATATTATTATAACTCAACCACACACCCTGCCCTTAAAAGATTGCACCTAATTGTATGCCAGTGGTTGCATTCCAAGTCACAGCAGACCCTGAAATAAGGTTGATCATAGCCTTATACCCAATATCCTAATTTATTCTAGATTGTGTATTTCAAAACAATAAAACTGTGTTTTCTTAGAAAATGGTGGGTATTAGTAATTCTTTCAAACAATATGAACACAAATGATAATTTTGCTTTGAAGATTCATAGATGGACATTCTGTGCATATGCTTCACAGCATTAACTGAGGTCTCTAAGTTTCAGAAAGCATACTTCCTTCCTTTATGGCTAGTATCTAAATTATAGTACTATTAAATTTCTTTACGGACATCTGACATTTATAGGTTATTGTGAAAACAAATTGTGTAATTTTTCTGCTTTAAAAAAGACAAACTCACTATTAAAACACTATGCTCTCCGCTTTCAAAGCAGGTCAGTTTCTGTTTCCAAATGTGAACAAAATGAAAGACCACATACTTTGTCAATCAAAGTTTTAGAAATACTGTTTACCAAGTGTCTGTGCCTTAGTTATTTTTCTCTTGTTATGACAGAATACATGACCAAAGCAATGTATAAAAGAAAAATTTTATTGTGTTACCATTTCAGAGTGTTAGAATCTATAATAGCAGAAGAGTGAATACCTAATAACTCACATCTTGATCCAGAGACAAAAAAGACAAAGGAACCACACAAGAATTTTGAACCCTCAAACCCTGCTCCCAGTGACATATTTCCTCTAACACTGGCACATCATTTAATAATTCCAGTTGCCCCGACTGGGGCATAGTCCACTCTTGGCTGTTGTTAAATCTTCTCCATCAAAAAAATTAATCAATTACTGTTCAATTTAGCCTTAGGAAAATTCTTAGGACAAGGCTAGAAAGCAGCCACATTCTTACAAATGTACAAAAGATTACAAGAATAGCCAATAGAACACTGGTACTACCTCCTCTGAAATTTCTTGAACCAAATCTCCATAGAGTAGGTTTCTCTTAGGAGTATTGTCTTCTAAGCTTCTACTAGGGTGGTTAACTAAGTCTCGCTTACAGCATTCAACTACTTTCCTATTCTGAAGTCCAAAAGTCTTCCACAATCCTTCAAAAAACATCATGTGGTCAGTCAGGTTTGTCACAGTAATAGTCTACTCCCTAATACTAACATTTGTCTTAATTACATTTTTATTACACAAATCTTATTATTTTCAGACTATTATAACAAAAAGGCCTCATTTTCTTCATAGGTGTAACTTATGGAAGGCTGGAAGTATTTTCTGAATTTTCAAATTTAACCAGAATTTCTTTGTATCCTTTCTGGCATATCACAGAATGCTTATGTGTAAAAATTATTCTGGAAACCAAAGAAAGTCTAAAAGATATACTTTGGTCATCAGAAGATGTGATGGTATAATAAAACATCACTGTTTAATAATCCAGCTTCTAGGTTCCATATTATAATGAAGAGTTATAACGAAGAAAATAGAAACAGAATGTTACTTTGAGAGAACAAAAATCTTGGTTGTTGAGTGAGATCATTATGTATGTACGACTGAATACCAAAATGAATGAAGCGCTTAGAACAGCAGAGGTGCCATAACATATGCTATTCCTTATCTATGAAATCTTGAATCTGTCCAATAATATAGTTTAGCAAATTCTGTGAAACCATGAATCTTTATGTGCCATTTCATATCATTCATTCCTTGATAATAAATAAGTTTATTAACTCACTATCCATGTACATGAAAATTAAGCATTTTAAGTTTGGAAAAGATAGGCTTTAACTGTACACATCACTCAGGTTTTCTATGGTCTTGACAAAGCTAAAACCATCCAGTGGAAAAAAGACAGCATTTTTAACAAATGGTGCTGGTTCAACTGGCAGTCAGCATGTAGAAGAAAACAAATTGATCCATTCTTACCTCCTTGTACAGAGCTCAAGTCCAAGTAGATCAAGGACCTCCATATAAAACAAGATACACTGAAACTAATAGATGAGAAAGTGGGGAGGATCCATGAGCACAAGGATACAAGGGAAACTTTCCTGTACAAAACACCAGTGACTTAGGCTCTAAGATAAGAATTGACAAATGGTACCTCAGAAAATTGCAAAGCTTCTGTAAAGCAAAGGACACTGTGAATAGGACAAAAGGGCAACAAACAAATTGGGAAAAGATCTTTACCAACCCTATATCCAATAGAGGGTTAATATCCAATATATACAAAAAACTCAAGAAGTTAGACTTCAGAGAACCAAATAACTTTGATACTGCAGATAATGCAGATAAAATTATCCATGGCCTAAGGTCATTTCCATTTTAGTGAAACCTCAAGAATGGTATATATAGCATAATCAGGCTACCCCTTCTTGTCCTGGGAATACTTTTATTCCTGCCCTAGTGTTAAAGCTTATCTCTATGCCGGGTGGTGGTGGCGCACGCCTTTAATCCCAGCACTTGGGAGGCAGAGGCAGGCAGATTTCTGAGTTCGAGGCCAGCCTGGTACACAGAGTGAGTATCAGGACAGCCAGGACTACACAGAGAAACCCTGTCTCGAAAAACAAAACAAAAGAAAAACAAAACAAAAGCTTGTCTCTAACTACATCAACAGGCTGGCAGCCAAAATACGTGACTTGAAACTGATAATGGACCTCCAGACAGAGTTATTAATTTAACAGGCTGGCAAGAGAACGATGGGTAAGATTCTGCACAGAGCCTTACCAACTTAAGACAGAAATGCACTGCTTATGATAATGCATATTCCACAAAGGGTAAGAAAGGCTTTCTTATCAGAATGACCTAAGACAGGCTTGGTCTGGTTTATGCAATAAAATGGGAGAGATGTGGAAAGCTTTGGGTACTGCCTAGAAGAAATCTGTCATTGGTCAAGGACAAGGAAATGGACTGCAGGCAGGAATCTGACATTGGTCTGGAACAAAGAAGTAATTTCAGACAGAAATCTAAATCCTAGGCTAGAATAAAAAAGACATTTCAGGCAGGAATCTAAATCTTAGGCTAGAATAAAAAAGTAGGCTTCAGGCATGAAAATGACAGGGAAGTATGCTCATATGTTTTGATCATCCTGATAAGCCCTTAGAAATAGTGATCAAAGAAGTGATCACAGGATTTTGTTTATTGTCATGCATATTCTTTGATTATATGGGTTTATTGTCTTGCTTGTTCCTGGACTATTTGTATCTATTGTATTGCTAGTACCTCAACCTAATACTGACCTTAATACTTGTATGTAATTTAAATAGCATAAAGCTAAAAAAGGAGGAGGGATGGGATGGGGGATTAATGTGTGGGGGCAATGGGGATGGGGGATGGCATCTGAAATGTAAATAACTAAAATATTGAATAAAAATAATAAACAACAAGGAACAAACAGCTGTCTTTACTCTTCAAGTGTACTTTTCTTTTTCTAAATTTGGCTGTTCCCTGGAAGTATTCTTTAATAAATAAGCTAACTCAACTCAAAAAAAAAAAAAAAAAAAAAAAAAAAAACCCTAAGTTATTTAGTATTTGTGAGTATGCATATGTGAGATCACACTCAAAATATTCTGAGTTTACTTGCAAAATCCATATAAGGGCAAATATTAATCAAACCTAAAATAACAATATTTAATAATCAGAGTTGAATTCACTTACAAAGAATCTAAGTAGAATCCAAACACTAAGATCTAATAAAAAACACTAAATATCTGATCAGTGTGATAGTGAAAGTAAAGGAGAAATACAGTTTTTAAAAAGAGGACAAAAATGTATCAAAAAAACTGAAGACATATTGAACTATGTTCAAAGTTATGTCAAATGTTGGTGCATGGATCTATTTAAAAGTCAGAGATGATAAGAATCAATTAACAGTCCATTTCTGTTAATATGTTACTATGTGCTTCTGTGAAGTTCATATTGCAACAAAGAATTCAAAACAACAACACAGGTTTATCAGCAGGCACTTGTAATCCCAGCACTTGTGAGTTAGAGGAAGGGATTGGGACACTAAAGCTTGCACCACCTAAATTGCAAGTGAGAGTCTACCCTGGCCTGTGGAATGTTGCCTTGAAGGAAAACCTAAAACTAAAGATTCAGGAGCATATTCAGAAAAGCAGCAATTAAAATGACACTGAAGACAGTTTATTGATTTAAAAAAAGAATATATTTTAAGAATTATTTGACATTTACTGTTACTTTATATAAACAATTCCAAATGACCTGTTACAACTATTCTGAATAATAACAAAATTCAAGAGCTCACAGTCATACAATCACTCTTACATAGAAAGAAACAGAAATTAGTAAACTTGTGATGAGTGGCTATTTAAAAGCACTGATTACAAATTGTTAAGAATATAGGCTATTACAATGGTACCATTAGAAATCTTACTCTAAAGAACTCATGGACAGTACTGCTAGCAAAATTAATAAATATTATTAACTGTATACAATGTATATATTAATCTTATACTCACATACTTTCAATAATGGATATTTAACTTCAGATTATATAACTTTTGACCATATAACATTTGACATATAAAACAATGGCTGAAAGATAACGTTTCAAAGGCAAAAAACTCTTCTCCATGGATTAATCTTATATATGAAGCATACAACTTTATTGGTTTGAAAGTAATTATGAAATGTAATTTATTCAGAAACATACATGTTTCTTTAAAGAAACAAAACTTTGAAAATAATGGAACTCAGTGCTGACAAATTTTATACTAGGATAAAAATTCTACTTATTAAAAGCACCATATGGTAAAACTAAGGTGAGAGAAATTATTTGTAACAGAAAATGTTACAAACATTTCCAATTTAAAATATATAAATGTTTACAAATAACCAAAAATATACACAACATAACAGAAAATGTATTAATTATATACATAATAAAAAGTTTACCAGAAGTAAAATTAAATGTCTAATAACTAAGAAGAAATATTTTCTTAAAAACTAAGAACTCTAGTTTAGAAAAGGACACCAGCAATGACCACTGTCACAAATGAGGTCCTAGATACTGCAGATACAAACACACACACAAACATATACACACTGATTTGAAAAGGAACTTGGCATTGTCTAATTATATGCAAACATACTGAAAAGATTGACTATGAAATGATTATGAAAACAAAAGTGATTCCCTGATTAAGTGTTTTGTTAGTATATTCATAACTGGGTTCTATAATGTTGAGAATAATTTAGATATAACTCAAGACCAAAGGTCACTGATGAAAATGAAATTAATAAAAATAAACAAAATGCATGTGGGATTAGATTAAAGGTCAACTATAATTGTTAAAATTTTATCATTGGCAAGAAATGAACTATGCATCAATTATGTGAGTCATATTTAATTAAATTATTAAGAGCTTCATTCTCAGTTGTTTAAAAACCAACTATACAATGACAAACAGGAAAGTTATCCTTTATGATGTACTTAGAACAAAACAAACAATTTTTCTTGTACCATGGAAATTTCTTTTATGAGTTCAGTTATTATTAAAAGTAGCATTAAAATAATTGTTTTATAAAAAGGGATTTACCAAATTATGTAAAATGATGATAATTCAACAATAACAGCTTTGCAAGTATTAAAAGTTGTTCCCAGATTTAAGTGAGTGCTTGAACAATATACAACAAGATTTAACATGATGAGGATGCCCTAATGGAGAATCTATATTTATACCACCTTAGTGTTTAGTCTATAAATTCTTTCCAAATTATACAGAACTAGTCCAAATAAATATCTCTATACAACTATCATTGTGCTACTTAGAATTCCTAATGCTATAAGAGAGATTAAGGATCTGTCAAATTTCTAAGATTCTAGAGTCTAAATATTCTGGCATTAAAAAATAAGCCTATATGTCTTAAAGATCATGTGATTTAATTCATTTTAAGAATGTTTTAGGTGGGTTTTTTTTTTTTTTTTTGCCTTTTATCTAAATATATCTTCATCTTTGGAATTTTAATAGCATTTTTTTGATATGCCATTTCCAGTTGCATGTAATTTGTTCCAATTATATACTGCACATGTATTGCAAATAGGTGTTGAATTACCTGACACTTATCTCCCCTGCACTTGACATCTTTATTTAAAAATGACCACTGCTCAGTTTCTTCGTTTTGATTTATATTTAGGGAAAAATAACTTTTATTGACCAAAATTTACAGCTCTGAAATTTGATGAGTGAGTCTGTAACTAAAGATTTGAGACAACTTCTTTTCTTTTCATATGACAGGAAAGTTAATTTCATTTAAGTGTTCTTTTTCTCTCCGTGTTCAATAGTTGTAGACTCCCTGCCTGTATGCTATTTCCACTTTGATGTTTAATAAACAACTCATTTCATGCTGGTTCCTTCTAGAAGTGAAATCTGTTTGAATTTTCTAGAGAACTATTTAGGTGGAATGTAAACAAAAATGGGCATTTATTCCTTAATTTCTCATCTGACAAGGAAAGCACACACACAAGGTCAGTTCTGTATTATTTGAAGTTACAACATACTGGAAATGGTATTGTCTCAGTATCATTTTTGTTGCACTAATAAAACTACTCTAACAAAAGTAATGTAGAGCAGAAGGATTTTATTTTAGCTCACACTCCATTACTGAAGGAAAGTTACAATTAGTAACACCCACTGTCATGAGCAAAGAGATAGTGAATACATAATCCTTTACCTAGGGAATGGTTTCACCATCAGTGGGAAATTCTTTCCAATTCAATAAATATGATCAAGATAATCCCCCACAGAAAAATTTATAGGTTACCTTGATCTAGAAAACCCACCACTCAATGAGAGTTTCTTTACGGGTATTCTGGTCAAGTTAATAAAAATAAAATATGATACTCACAGATAGGAAAAGATTTGATTATCTAAAGAAGACATTCAATGGAACACAGTGATGCTATCAGAAAAAGTAAGGTCTTCAACAACTGATTTAGATTTTTAAATAACATTACTAAGTGAAAATGGTAGTCGTAAAGCCTGTAGACTTTAAGGAAAAAAGGAGAGAACATACACTAGGAAATCGAATGATTAAGTAGGTTTATAAGGAAGAAGCTAAAGAGATAGAATTCTTGCAGATGAGACTAGAGTAACAGAATTTGATGGTCACTGCCATGCCAGCTCTCACCTATAGATTTCTGATATCTCATCTCTTTTTTATATTTCCATACAGTCTTCAGATACTTAAAATAGATACAAATAAAGTCATCAGGAAAGTATGGTAATGATTTCCCAGGATCATGAGAAATGAGAAAGAATGTGAGGGTTTGCTTGTCCTGCAGAGCACAGATTTAGTGGGATTTGAAGTTGAACTGTTTATTGGTATCTAGTTTGGTGGCTTTTCAGTATACCACGCATTACATCTTATAAAATCTCATTGTAATTTCATCTTACTTAAATAAAGTTAATTTTGTTAAGCTGGCTGGCTAATAACATTCCCTATATTCTATTGTCAAGCAAAAATGATGGAAAATAATACATTCTTCTTTTTAAAAACAAACAAACTGTAAATGTTATAATAAGATAAAGTATAGATGTTTAAGGGAAAGTGTGTTTATACAAATCTAAAATAATTCATTGGGGAAACCATTTCAGATTTGCATTTGATTAAATATTCTAAACATAAATTTCAATGACAAGGTATTCTTGTATTTACAATTATTGCACTTGTATGTTGCTATTCATTGTTACATATATTCTATTCATGTTGAAAATAAACATCAATTGTATAAATATAATAAGGAGTAAATAGAAGAAATAAATACTGTTTTGCTGTGAAGTTACCTTTGTTTTTAAGAAAACAAAGGCATTGTGCCCTTACCCTAACCTTTGATTTACTGTTATGAAGATGGTCACTGAATATCTGTATGTATTATTTCACAAGTATCTCTTTACATTCTCAAAATCTGCACAGTATGTTGATTAGACCAAGACATTTTCTACATAGGAGAGTGTGCCATTAATTTCTGACCTTAACTGCCAGAAACTTTACAAATGACCTTTCATGATGGAATTCATTTGTGATTTTGTGGCAACTTCATATTTTCTTAGCTTATGAAGGTCATATGTCTGATATGAATTTCTAAGAGAATAAGTGATTCATTTAAATAATTATACCATCTTTTAGGTTAACTGAAGCTTGCAATTAAAAACTTAAGTATCTCCAGAAAGATATGTAGAAAGCTTTTTAATGACTAATAAAATTTAACATTTAAGCCTCTACATACATTGTATAAATCAAAAGATAGTATACTTTTGTTTTAGTAAATGTAAATTAATAGTTGTATTACCCTATTTTATTCAGAAAATCTACATGAAGTAGTAAAATCAGGCTTCATGCTTCCTCTGCATTGGGATAAATAAAACTGGTTTGTGAAACACTGTGTACATTAACAATCATTCTGTTACAGTCTAAATAATAGAATGCATTATTTAAAACTCAAGAAAACATTTTATTTACTTAGGAAAAACTCACTGAAATTAATAATAATAATTTTATCTGGTTAAATTATCATAGAAATAATGATCAGTATCTGAGTCAGAAATTTTCTTATTTACAATATAATCATAATGGATCAGAGGGGGGATGGAATAGGGGCTTCTGGGGGGATGGGGAAAGGAAGGGGATAACATCTGAAGTGTAAATAAGTAGAATATAAAAAAAAGACAATGCTTCAAAAAAAGAGGGAGGGGAAACAAAATTATCATAGTATGGGGGGGCAGGGTCTGGGAGGGAGGGAGATTCCTCAGTTGAGAATTTTTGGTTTAACTCTAAAGCCCATTTTTTTTCTCTTTTAAAAAAATTGGATATTTTATTTCCATTTCAGATGTAATTCCCTTTCCCCCAACACAGTATCCCCCTATCCCATCCCCCTCCTGCTTCTATGTGAATATGACCCCACCCACCCTCCCACACTCTCCTCTCCACCCACGATTTCCCCCAAACTGGGGTGTCCAGCCTTCACTGGACCAAGAACTTCCTCACTCATCTATGCCTGACACTGTCATCCTCCCCTACAAATAAAGCTGGAGCCATGGGCCTCTCCCTATATGTTTCCAGGCTGGTGGTTTAGGCCCTGGGAGCTCTGGTTGGTTGGTATTGTTGCTCTCCTCATGGGGTCAAAAACCCTTTCAGCTCCTTCAGTCTTCTCTCTAACTCCTCCATTGGGAACCCCTTGATCAGCACAATGGTTAGCTGTGAGCTTCTGCCTCTGTATATTTCAGGCTCTGGCCGACCTCTAAGAAGACAGCTATATCAGGCTCTTGTCAACATGCACTTCCTGGCATCCACATCAGTGTCTACCTTTGGTGACTGCAAAAGGGATGAATACCCAGGTGGAGCAGTCTCTGGAAGGCCCCTCCTTCAGTTTCTGTCCCACGCTTTGTATCCATATTTGCTCCCATGAGCATTTTGTTACCCCTTCTAAGAAGTGCCAAAACACCCACACTTTGGTCTTCCTTGTTCATGAGCTTCATGTGGTCTGTGAGTTGTATCGAGCCCATTATTTCAATTGGGTTGTTTGGTTTTCTGGACTCTCACTTCTTGATTTCTTTGTATCTTTTCTATATTAGTCATCCTTTGGATGTAGGGTTAGCAAAAATCTTTTCCCAATCTGTAGGTGGCCCATTTTCTTATTGACAGTACCCTTTTTCTTACAGAAGCTTTTCAGTTTCATGAAGTCTCATTTGTTGATCTTAGAGCTGAGCTACTGGTGATCTATTCAGAAAATTTCTCCATGTGCCAATGCTTTCAAGGTTATTTTCTACTTTCTCTTCTGTTAGATCTGGTTATATGTAGAGGTTCTTAGTCCAGTTGCACTTAAACTTTGTACAAGCTGGTAAATAAGGATCAATTTGCATTCTTCTACATACAAATTGCCAGTCAGACCAGCACCATTTGTTGAAGATGCTTTCTTTATTCTACTGGATGGGTTTGGCTTCTTTGTCAAAGATCAACTGTCCATAAGTGTTTGAGTTTATATCTGGGGCTACAATTCTATTCCAATGCTCAACTTGACTGTCTCTCTACCAATAACATGTGGTTTTTTTGTTCTTGTTTTAGTTTTTTAATTGGATATTTTATTTATTTACAATACAGATGTCATCCCCTTTCCCCATTTCCCCTCCCTGGAATCCCCATCCTATACCTCCTCTTCCTTTATACTTTTATACCATTTTGATTACATGCATGTATTAAGGTCAGCTCTAGGTTGAGGGTCTAGCAATACAATAGGTGCAAATAGTCCAGGAACAAGAAAGACAATAAATCCAGATAATCAAAGAATATGCATGACAATTAAGTTAAATAAATACCCATGTATACTAACTCTTCTTTAGAAAATAGTATGTCAGGCTCTTAGAAGAACTGAATAGAGTTGTAGGGAATCAATGAAAGGTCCCAAAGCACTGAGAATGGTTGACATTAATTCTTTTCTTCTTTAGCAGAGTAGGGTATCAGTAGATTAAAGCAATTGAATGTATTTCAAAACAATTCAGTACTAAACTTATAAAGATGAATAATGTTGGAAGAAATGGAGATGCTTATTACTATGATTGGATTTGTTTACATTTGAATGCATGTATTGAATCACTGCAGTACACCCCATAAAAATATATAATATTATATCATAATAAAAACTAAAATATTGCCTAATAAACTAAAAATTTTACCTTAAGACCTATGTACTGGTACCCAATGCCTGGATGCTTTTCAAAGAGCCACCCTCCTTCTTTTAATTCCTACTATTTGCAGTGTTGAGGTCACTGATTTCTTTGTGTGTAGTGTCCAGTATTGCAAACCCTAATTATATCCCTATCTAATTCTTTGTCTTTGTTCTGTAACTATTTTTAGCACTTTTGCTGTTTCTTAATGTAAATCTTCCTATTCATTTTTTAACTTCTATATCCTTTCACTACAGTAATATTAGTGATTTATGATCAATTTGTCATATCTCTTGCCTGTATCCAAAATGAGTACTAGCAGAAAAAAATGTTTGTGACTATTTATTAAATAAAGTAATGATACCATACCATATTTGCTTCAAGAGAAATTGTCTATTGTTAAGAAGAGACACCATGACCACAGCAACTCCTATAAAAAAATATTTAATCAGGGCTATCTTACAGTTTAGAGGTTTAGTCCATTATCATCATGGCAGGAAGCATAGCAGCCTGCCGGCAGACATGGTGCTGGAGACAGAGCTAAGAATTCTACATCTTGATTGGCAGGTAACAGAAGAGTCTGTGTGCCACAGTGAGCACAGTTTGAACATATATGACCTCAATGCCCATCCTCACAATGCCACACTTCCTCCAGCAATGCCACAGCTACTCTCACAAGGCCATAGTTCCTGAGAGTGCCATTTTTTATGGCCAAACATTACAACTTGTGAGTCTATGGGACTATATGGGACTATAGCTCTCTCTAAATATATTCTTAGAAATGTGTCTAGACTGCTTCCTGACCTATTATGTGAATAATTTGGTGACCATTTTATAAAATCTAATTACCTTGCAATTTTAAAAGTCAACTTGATATCAGTTATAGTTTTTGATGCTGATTTGTCCAAATCATTTTTCTTTTTTTCTCTCTTCATTCTATTAAGAATGAAATATTAGCAGGAAATGGTAAAACACACCTGTAATTTCAGCACTCAGTCGGTAGAAGCAGGTGGCTTAATGCAAATTTAAAACCAGCCTAGTTTACAAGTTAAATTCTTGGCAAATCAGAGTCACACAGTGGTATTTTGACCAAAAAAAAAAAAAAAAAAGAAAGAAAGAAAGAAAGAAAGAAAGAAAGAAAGAAAGAAAGAAAAGAAAACAACTAAGCAAACAACAAGTTATTTAACTCATTTTAAAGTTCTTAATTAGACAGAAAATATATTAACTATAGCTTATGATTCAAATATTTTTATTATACATCGCTTCTTAAATGGTTATAATTACTAAATCATTACATCTTAATGTTAAGATTTTTATTTCTTTTTCTGCAGGTCTGGAGAACAAAACCCAGGATTATTCTGATGCTAGAAAAAATACTCTGTTGAGATACATTCTTAATCCTTGGTTTTTGAAATAGGTTCTTTATGCAGCCCAGGTTGGCTTTAATCTAGTAACTGCATCCATTTCCTCACTGGTGGTATTATACATGCATATTGTCACACTCAGAAATCCTTTCATAGTTATAGATGTTTTTAGCTATAAAAATCTGTTCAACTCAGTGCTGGAGGCATAGTTCAGTGGTTCGGATTACGAGATACTTTTATATTAGACCTTGTTCAAGTCTCAGCATTCACATGAAGGCTCACAACTATTCATGACTCCATCTCTAAGGGATTTGACACACTCTCCAGCCTTCGCAGGCACTGCATGCAGGTGGTATACAGACACACATGTAGGTAAAATAACCATACACATAAAAATGAAATATATCTCTTTTGCTCACTTATGTACACAAGAAGTTTTGTTCATTGGTTTGTGATTTTTTTTATTCTTGTATTTTCACTTCCTAATAGTAGTTTATTTTTAATGTGCTCCTTGCATAGATTATGGGACAACGCTTTATTATTCTCTTGTCAGGGCTGTTATAAATATATTTTCTTTGCATATTAAAATTTACTGAAATATTTTTATATTTTAAATTTGGGAAATTTAGGAGTTTTACTGAAGAATGGGTCTTCTGAATTACATTTAATTTATACAAGTTGAAATGTTAATTTCTATTGTCAAAAAGATTGCGTACATCTTAACATTTCTCCAGATGAGTTAAGAATATACTGCCTCTGGCATTTAAAACACATTTACTAAATTACTTCACAGAGGTGTGATTGATAAGGTATTACATTGAATAGGCTATCCTTTAATCACATGTCATTCTTTAATCACCAAAGACTAAAAAGTAGCAAGATAAATATAATCTGCCTAATGGTGGCAACCAACACATACCCAATTTACAGGAAGTACAGGGACTAAAGCCAACCTCAGTTGTCTAGTGAAACCATCTCAAAAGAGAAAAGGTTGTATGGCTATACCTCACTGGTAGAATACTTGTCTAGCATAGTTTTGTTTTTGCTTCTCAGCATTGAAAGCACACACACACACACACACACACACACACACAGGGGTGGAGAAAGGAAGAGAAAGAGAGAGAATATAGCCCATCTACAAGCAATGAGAGAAGCAGTTGTCTTAATAATTGCTCATGTTTCTGTGAGGAGGCATTCCATTTATTCTTTTCATTCTCTAGGTTTCAGTCTCTGGCATCATGGGCAGGAAACTTCATATTCAAAACCAAGACTTCTTATAACCTACAAGATTTAATATTTGCTCAGCAATTTCTATTTCATTCTATTACACACTTCCTGGATATTAACAAAATTTGCAAACACTAGAGTCTGAGTATCATTATCAATTTTTATTAACATAAAACCTTTCTTCAATCTACCCATAATTCTTTCATGCCTCATAAATCCAACTTGGTCCCTATGTATTAATTTATCCATAACTCTTACAAGTATTGTCACCAAATTCTTGACATATATGTTTATAGCATATTCAGTTATTTAAATGTGCCCATAACTTTTAGGAGTGTTACTCCTCCCTTTTTTAAATTAGCAGCAGATATTTTCTCATAGCTGAAAAAAATTCACCTTGTTCAGTATGTTCCATAATTACCTACTATACAGGGTATCAGTTTTGCCCTAAAAGTATAAATGACTCTTTGGACAGCTGCCTTCTCCTTCTCATTGCCCTTAGCAGGTTTTCAAATGTCATTTAGAGAAAATTAATTTGTCTGCATAGGACAGTCCCATCATTGACATTGAGGATATATTTTCAAGTATTTCTTAGAATTTAAAGTATGAAGAAAATAAATCCACTGGAGTTACAATGCCACTTTACTCCCTTATGTAAGACCAAAAAAAAAAAAAAAAAAAAAAAAGAGAGAGAGAGAGAGAGAGAAAATACTTTCTTCCATCACAGAACTCACAGCTTGCTTTCCCTGGGGTAAAACACAGTCAGATATCAGATGGACAGTGGGTGAAACAGTTATGTTTGAGGGCTAAAGAAATTGTTCCTTAGAGGCCTGGGAAGGTAATGTGTCTCATTAAATTACTGCCACGGAAAAGAACTGAGTTACATAGAAAGTAGTAACTGGGAGAGACTGCAGAATTCATGGACTAATAATACATAACACATATATAATCTATTATAATTATAATATATATTAATATACTAATAACTCAACATTATGTATATATGTACAAAGTTATGTTGTGTGTGTGTGTGTATGTGTAAGCCTTGGAAAGCTATTTAAATTGATAAAAGTCACAGAACTAGAGGGTAAACATGAGAGCACAAGTTTTTAGTTCTTAAACAAGGGTATTTCTCTGTACCCTATAAACATGTCATTCACTCTCGATGATACTAATTAAGCTTGGTAAATGATCTTTTATTTTAAAATATAAAAATACTAACTTAAATAATTAAGTTTTTGAAATATATTTTGAATGTGGTGCATTATCCTTGGGAATGAGACTTAGGGCATATTGTGTAAACTCTATCATTAATACATATATAATCCAAAGGCAAAGAATAAATGTTGATTACATGCAGGGTATCATGCATGGGGTGGTGGAAACAGGTGGGTATCTTCTAGATCTCAGAAAGATTTTGTTGCATGTTTAGAGTCTTGAAATTATACTAAAAGAAAAAAAAGACAAGAAAAGATTCAAAGCTGAAAATATTTGAATAAGCTCGATTTATTTTCATTTTTGTGAAAAAATCAGGATAGGCCAATATCTCTCTGAAATAGAAAAAAAGAGAGGAAGGAAGAAAGGAAGGAAGGAAGGAAAAAGGGAAGGAAGGAAGGAAGGAAGGAAGGAAGGAAGGAAGGAAGGAAGGAAGATGGATAGAGACAGAGACAGAGAGAGACAGAGACAGAGAAAGAAAGAAAGAAATTAATTACATTATTAACACAAGCACACAAAAATCTTAAATCTAGCCTGAATAACTTATAGTGAGTATAAAAAGAATGGTTTAAGTTTGTATATTCAATTTATTGTTATTCATTTTATGAAGAAAAATATCACATATTGAATATGTATAACCTAAGTTTGTATATATGTTTACTTTATTACAGTCACTCGGATCAAGTCTAATAGGATATTGTTGCGGCCCGAGCTGCCTCACATTTGGGCATCAAAATGTTGAGAGCCACTCTAGCCCACGCTTGGGGGCCAAAATGTATCGGACCACTCTATCAATGTTGGAACCCGCACTGCCAAAAACCTTGGGATGACTTTCCGTCCAGCCATAGTGTAATCATAGGTTTTTGTTTAACTATAGGCTGTACCCAGTATGCATCAGAGGAACCAAAACCTTGATCCCCTCTCTTAGGATTCTTATATTTGTGATTAGTAGGGTACAATGGAAGTAACAATAGTTGAGCTATCCTCTTTCTTGTAGGAATGGTGACTATATTCTGAGTAGCCTGCGCCATTACCTTAATCTCATCTTGATAACCCTTGTCTATAACTCCAGGAAAAATTTGTAGTCACTGCATAGTAGTACTGCTTCTTCCCACTATCAGGCCAAACACATTTGGATAGAGTGGTCCGAACACTCCAGTGGGTAAGGCCTGAGGTCCCATTTCTGGGTTAATACTATGTGGGTGGCAGAACTGAGGTCTAGTCCTGTGCTTCCTGGTGTTGCTCGACTAACTTCAAACAGGGATTGTTGTTTGTTGGTATGAAACTGACTGCTCCATAAGCCTGTTTTGGCTTGTGTTGGTTCGGGGCCTGGAGCTGGCCCCTGTTCCCGTTTCCCTGATTATGGGAAAGGGTGTTTCCTTGTGTGTCTCTTTTGGACCTACATTCACTAGCCCAATGCCTTCCACATTTGCAAAGTGGGCAGAGCCCAGGCAGTTTTCTGGGCTATCTCTGGGTTGACTCATTTTCTGCCTTGTAATCTCTTGCAAAGTGCCTAGGCTTGCTACATTTAAAACAGGCCCTTTGGTTTCTACTAGCCAAAAATTCTCTTACTGATTGTCTTTGCATGGCAGCAGCCATAGCTAAGCCCTGTTGGTAGGAGGTACCTATAATAGAACAAAGTCTGATATACCCCATAAGGTCTGTTTTTGTTGTTGTTGTTGTTGTTGTTGTTGTTGTTGTTGTTGTTGTTGTTGTTTTCCCTATAGGGTCTAACACGTGCCCCTGTGGCATGGTAGGGTATCTTTTGGATTTATGCCTAAGAGTACTATAGCTGGGTCTTCAGGTAGATCTATTTCCAATTTTATGAGGAACCTCCAGATTGATTTCCAGAGTGGTTGTACCAGCTTGCAATCCTACCAGCAATGGAGGAGTGTTCCTCTTTCCTGGACAATATGTGCTGTCACTTGAGTTTTTGATCTTAGCCATTCTCATTGGTGTAAGGTGGAATCTCAGGATGGTTTTGAATTGCATTTCCCTGAAAATTCTAATGTGACTTTTTAAAGAGTTCATGGATATTGAGGTAACTTTTACATATTCAAGAAAATATTGTATGTTTGGTTAATAAAAAGAAACAAAAGAAAGTTGTGTTGTAAGATAAAAGCTCAAAACATAGAAAAATGGAAATTTAATATGGAAGTATGAACTTACTCACATAGACATACAAACCTAATCAAGGTTGGATAAAGATTGCACATGGAATTGTGAAAAACTTTCTCCTATATTTAGGATGCTACAAAAAGAACCTGGGGCCTGGTGCTACTGAAATTTATCACTAGCCCTAAAAAACTATTGGTAAAAAAATGATAAAAGAATATAGGCATAAAGGAGCAAAGAAAAGACAAAGAAAGAAAAGTTGCTCTTCATAGAAGAGCTGTGACTATAAGAACTTCATAGGTAAGTTTTAATTGGTACTACAGATTTTGTGTGTGTCCCCTACATTTTTAGAGTACTCAAAATGAATTAATATAAGAGAAAAAAACAGCAACTTGAAAGAAATGATATCTAATATTTCATAGGAAATAAGATAAATATAAACTTTAACAATTTATATTTTAAAATTATTAGAAGAATCATAAGTATTATGAAATGTATAAATATATATGTATGTTAACTGGATCCCACAGAACTCCCAGGGACTAAACCACCAACCAAAGCATATACATGGGACAGTTCATGGCTCCTGTTACATATTTAGCAGAGAAGAGCCTCATCTGGCATCAGTGGAAAGGGAGGTGTCTGGTCCTGTGAAGGCTTGATGCCCCAGAGAAGGGAGATGCTAGAGGGGTGAGACAGGAGCGAGTGAGTAGGTGGGGGAGCACCCTCTTAGAGGCAAAGGGGATGGGGATGCAGTGGAGAAATTCATGGAGGGGAGACTGGAAAGGGGGCTAACATTTGAAATATAAACTTAATAATAAATAAATAAATAAATAAATAAATAAATAAATGGTAAGATAAGCAAAATATTAAAGTACTGTCCATAAAGATGTAATAAGATAGATGTAATAAGATTCTGAATAGAGAAATTATGAAAGAATTTATGTTCATTTTTCTCCTTTCAACTCATGCTGAAGTACAGAGTTAGAACTCAGGTTATCAGGTTTGGCAGCAAATACCTTTACTATCTCAGCCACATAACGCTCTGCAATTAACATTGAGTTTATCCTATTGCCCTGACTACATACTAACTCCTTAGAATCCTCAAATACAAATTCTAGAGCACCAAAGTTATCTAAAATGAGAAGGTTATATTGAGGGTATTACAATGGAAATGTGGATTTCATATTGCAAATAAAATAAAGCTGACAACCAAACAATCAATCCTTTGAGAAAGACATACAGTAAAGCAGGGAATCCCTGATTCCCAGGATGATGTAAGTAGAATTACTTTGCTCTAATTGAGGATTTATGCTTAAAATGAATAAAATTTATGTATAATAATAGTTTTCAAATAATTGAATTATAAAATAGTCTAACTAAATTGGCAACAATAATTGAAATTGTACTATAAAACGTATGTTATGGGTTAAGGATAAAGGTTTCATGTAGCACCTTTTAACAGAAAACTATAAGTAGGTCATGATGAAAAATAGCAGGCACTCAAAATCAGAAACCACTGTTGAAAATGTGCAGTGGCAAATGTGCCATTGGACAGTAAAGGCAGGAGGAACAAGAACTCATATTTGTTCTTGTATGCATAGTAAGTCTGAGGCTAGTTTCAAAGATATGAGACTATATGTATATATGTCTCTATATAAGTATATATATATATATATATATATATATATATATATATATGTGTGTGTGTGTGTGTGTGTGTGTGTGTGTTCTCAAAAAGAATATATATGTTATTCTCTTTCTAAACACAGTATGTTTCAATGTCCTTATTCTTTGCCAACTAAATGTTTCATACTGCTCAAGTTATTAATAAAACAATAAAACTCTTAGCTTGTATACAGTTTATTAACAACCTATTATGACTGCTCATTCATACTCACTAATGATGAAGTAAATATTACTGTCTGCTAAATAGCATTAAATAGCATTAGCTCAGAGCCAGTTCTTTTCTATTTACTCTGTTTCCCACCATCATAAAAACACTGTCAGGAAGGTATAGAATGATAGAAACTTAAATCTATCTATGCTTTTCTCTCACTTCACTTTGCTTTGTCGTTTTTTAAGATGAGTGATAAACATGTGTTAAGTATAGCTGACTACTACCTTTAGAATATGTTAAATAATTGCTTTTATCTATTTTCCACAATGGTTACCCAATACTTATCTAAGTTAGAAAGCTTTTCCCAACAAATATTGTTTCAAAGTCATGGCACATACTTGATTTAAAATTGTGTTTCATGGTCAATGCCATATGTGTTTTAGGACTGTTTCTTTTTCAGGGACAAGTGATTTTAATTCAATTCCCCAGTTATCATGGAGAAAGAATGAAGCTTTGCCAATTATTTATGCTGTTCATGATTCAAGATCTGAATCCACTGACATACTTTTTTTTTTTTTAAAAAAAAAAAAAAGAGGAATGGAAATAAATTCAAAATACAGGAAGTTTAAAAAGAATTGTGGAACTCTCTTTTGGTAAAGATTCTTGCCACTATGAAAATAGAAGCTAAGTAAGATATTCATTAGAAGTATGTATTATTTTTAAAATATTTCTTTATTATGTCTGTATGAGGGTTCACATATGGTAAGTTACTCCATCTTTTAAGTTTACAAAGCCATGTAATAGAGTGTACAACACCACAATTCACTTGAAAAAATGAGTCATGATTTTATCTTTCATTCCTCAAGAACCTATGTATTAATAAAGAATTCATTCCTGCTTCCACAAACCTCCTCCCTTTCATTTAAATTCAGCAGCTTCATAAAAACAAATGCTACAATCACAGCACCATTGCTAATGATTTATAACAGGCTTTGCATTAAATCATACTAAGAAATAATCTTTAAAAATGTTTGTTCCATCATTATTGCTCATTAAAGAGAGTCAAATACATCCAAGTGTGACTTCTGGCCAAGATGTTAACTGACAGGCAGTTTAATTTGATCTCATAGTAGCTGTGATGGCTTTTACAAATAATAATAACTTTAGAATTCTATCATCATTAAAACGTAAAAAGGTTTATGGTTGTTTGAATAATAATTACATAATGATGATTAACTCCACTTGTAGCAGATCGTAAACACTTCTGTGATTTTACGGAAACAGAGTTTCTCTCAGCTACCTTTCAGCACTACGCCCACTTCACTTACAGGAAAAATGAAAGATAATCTAGGTAGAGCCGAAGTCAAATAATCTGCCCATATACACACTATAGGAAAAAGGGCTGACTGAGACATTTCATTATCTTTTTTATGAACCATCTGAAAAAGCAAAGAGCAAGAACATTTTATCACATCATATTTCAGTCCCCAGACCTCATAGTAAACTAGAGTGTATAACATCAGAATCGCCACAGCAGTGTGCTAAGTAGGTATACTGGGGCATTTTCCCAAGCTGCTCTTTATGTAGAAAGTAACAAAGAATGCCTACTGAAACCTTGCATGGATGACACAATACAAAGCTGCAGAGGAAGCACAGTATACTGATCATGATGGTATTTCTAAACAGGAATATAGAGAGTGTGTGTTGAAGAAACAAACCTAATATTTAATTATATTTAATTAAGAAGCTATTTTTTATTTTATTTTTACATTTTTTTTTATCAAATTGTAATTTTTACTTTTTCACACAAGGGTTATAAAGACAGAAAGGTAAGATGTGGAGAAGGGGATGACACAGAAGTGTAAGTGTTCACGGGGAGTACAGATATCTTCCAGAAAAAGGTATCGGCTGGATGACAGTTCAGGGGACAGGTCACTATGACTCTGCCTATGAATCACTTGTCCTTATCTAAGTTATTTTTAAAATGTTAAAGCTATGTCATTTTCACCTTTCTTTCAGAATTTTACTTTTGATCTTTCTATCAAAACCTTACTAATAGCTCAGTGTAGTGACATGTGCCTATAATACCAGCAGTGAAGAGGTGGAAAGAAGAAAGTGTATGAGTTCAAGACCATCACTGAGCTCCACAGCAAGTTCAAAGCCACAGAGGTTCTCTCTCTCTCTCTCTCTCTCTCTCTCTCTATATATATATATATATATATATATATATAGAGAGAGAGAGAGAGAGAGATAGATATAGATGATATATATGTATATATATAGAGAGAGAGAAATAGATAGATAGATAGATATACATAGAGTAGATAGATATAGATAGATAGAAAGATAGATATATAGATATAAAAATATGTAGATATATGTGTGTGTTTGTGTGTATATCTATATCTACTGATACATACAAATATAATATACATATACAATTTTAATTTACTATTAGTCTGACATTATGCTTATTTCTACCTTTTCTCATTTTCTGATCACTTTTTATTATACATTTCAACTACATATAACTCAGTGTAATTTTAATAGATGTTCTCAAAAATTTGTGCACCATCTGAAAAATGTTGATTTTTACATTTCTCTTTTAAGATTTATACAAATGAAAAAGGATGATATTTCAAAGTAAATGGATGCCTTTGTCCAATATTTGTGAAAACCTAGGCATTTGTCTCCATACAATACAAGCAGCAGATACAAAGAGAATGAATAAAGTATATTTGTAGGAGGAGCTAAGGTAGGAGAAGTAAAGAGAAGAAGAGAAAGGAGAGGAGGAGGAAAAGGAAGAGGAGAAGCTAAGAGAGAGCCAGAGAACAAGAGAGGGGAGATGGAGGCTGATGTTTGCTTGTCTGTAGCAGTCAAAGATAGTTGGTATATCTAGGTTGGATATTGGGTTATACCTCTGATTATAAGGGTATCTTGTTATTGATCATTACAAAATATATAAGCCTTTGGATAATCTAAGCATTAGAGTCTCATCTTTAACAAGCCCACATAGATGGTGGGATGGTCTGGGCAATGCCCAGCTTTGCAGAGACAGCATGGAAGATTGGCAGAGTCATCTCCCACTCTGGAGTCTTGTGGTGGCAAGGCTAGTGTCTCTAGTTGGCTGGTTCTAACTGCAGTATGCACGTGGCCTCCAGCCACACAAAATACCAGCTGAGCTCAGTAGAGCTGCTGCAGCTCTGACAGGTGGCTCTAACAGCAACCCTTATTAAATAATTACTACAACAGTATATCACTAAATTAAGAAATAATGCTTTTGGAGAAAGAGATTCAGATGTGTGATATCTGCCCAACTTGACATGACCAGTTCTGTGACTCCCACTGATCTGGCCCCTCTCAAAACTACCTGAGATTAGGGATATATATCATAAACAAGAGTTGTGTTGTTTTATTTTTAAAGTACATGATGATAAGAAATAGACTCCAGAGAATGTAAAGGAATTATAAATGAACATGAAAATTCAGGTATATTTTTAATCTTATAGTATCATGAGCTTGAAGACAAACTTCACTTTATGCAAGTAGGATCCAGAAGCATTTTTCTTGCTGTATACTAACTCCCAGATGGCAAAGCAGCAGCCTGCTAGTGAGTTCTCTGTGGATATTTTCAAAGTTTTTTTCCTGAATTCTTTGCCCTCTAGAATATAGATCCTATTATTCTGCCACATTCACTGAGTACATTGTACCTGTGGCAACTTTATATCAAGTATAGTGATTATTTCATGAATCAGTAAACCAATGTATCCCTCAGAGAGGCAAAGCTTTATCTGTCTCTCGATGTTTAAGCATAAGGATTCCTTGCCTTTTATTCCTCCTCTTCCTCTTTTTCTTTACTTTCATTTTCTTTTCTCTCACTCAAAATAATAACTGCCAATGAACATTGTTTATATAACAGATAAGAAGTCACAGATAAACTAAGGGACTGGACAAGTCTGTCAGTGTATATTAATTCTAGAAGAAGGTCTATAGAGAAAAAAATGAATGAACCAAAACAGATGCTGCTAACTTGCCTGATGAAATCTGAAATAGTAAAAGGGACAGAAAGAATTCTAGGTGGTGGGAGATATTCTAGTTTATAGAAAATTATTGAAGAAAGCTCTTGTGACAAAGGAATATTTAAGCAACAACCTGGAATACCTCTTTCAGGGGAGAATGTCTAAAGCAGAGAGAATAGTATGTGACAAGACATACAATCAACAGTCCTACCTAGGTATATGTTATGAGTCACATCAACTAACATAGCATGACAATGCCAAGAGTATAGTAGTAGCACACATAACTTGGCAGTAACCAACAACTTTCTAATTGAACTTAAGACCTGTTCAACAAGAGGGGGATTATTCCTGGCACTGGAAACTTAGACAACTACTTTGAGCCTGTAAAGTCATGAAAACAGAAGAACAAACAACCATCGCTATACTAAAGCAGCATAATCCCTAACTATGAATTATCTATAAACATTTATCCCTACACCAACAGATAAGTATACTCTTTACCATCAAGAAACTTTTCTTTGCAACAGATAAAGACAAATAAAGAAAGCCACAACCAGTAAAAATGCAGAATTATATGGGCATAACTCCTGCACAAAGGCTCGGGGATCATAGTGGGCGTGGGAAAAGAGAGATTGTGAGATCCGTACATACAATTTGCTGTGTCCTTGAAATGTCAGAAGCTACATTTATGAAATTTTGTCAACAAGGCTGCCAAACATGACCTGAAGAACTATGGCACTAATAGGCATGTTAATGTTGGTGGGAAAAGCCTAGAGGACCTCAATCCTACATTAAGACATACAGAAAATAGGAGCTCTGAGAATAAGAGCAATAGTCCTCCCAGGGGAAAACATGCCAATTGTTTATCTAATATCAAATATTCCTGAAATCACATACATACAAATTGCATCATAAGGATAGAGCAGGCTGCCATATTTATGTTTTTAAGAACATACACACACACACACATATACATACACACACAGGGTGGGGGAGGGCATACATTTGAAAGAAGGCAAAATGGAGGCATTCATGGGTAGGTATGGAGGGATGAAAGGTAAGAGCAAATAATATGATTATATCATAATATTAAAAATCTAAAAACTTATTTTTAAAAAGAAATACTTCAAATGAGAGAACACTTAGCTTATTGAACTCTCAAATATAACAAGGTTTTAAGAGTTTGAAGACATTTCAAAGAAGTAGTAGTTGGATCATTGGAAAGCTACAGGATTTTGAGAACTCCCCCTTTTCAGAATGATCAAAAGCAGGGAAGAGTTTTAAGCAGCTGAGTGATAGAATATGACTCAAAGCTGTTGAATGAAGAACAGATACTGTCCTTGAGGGCATCATAGAACAGCAGAGAGAAGAAATAATCTTCCAGAGGTGGGGAAAAGAATTTCTCATGTGAAAAGTGAAGAAAAAAATTTATAAATCTTTTCATAAGGAAAATTTTATAACATATCACATATTCTTTTCTGTATAAAAGATATTTTTTATTAGGAAAGGAAGGAATCCTGCATTTTTGTTGACATTATCTTGCCAAAGTGATTATATCTCTGGATGTGTGTGGTGCTGCTTCTCAGCAGTCTCACCCCAAATCAAGTCTTTCTCCTGTCTGCTCAGGTGCATTCCTCTCCTTTTATTCTCATGCCACATCTTTAGCCTAGAAATAATCTCTGGGGAAACAATGGCCATGAGGAAATGACAGATCATCACAGAACCCTTGTTATCACCTTCTAAACCCCTCAAATTACACCAGCAAGTGCTTTTCTACATATTTTTAATGTAAGAAACATAAACTTGAGTTGGATATCTATATTATTTTAATAAAACATTTTCTGTGAAGCAGTACCCCTAAATGAATAAAGAGGAAATAATCTTCATGTTGCACCATGAAGGTTGCAATTTCATATTATCACTGGGGATTTTTTGTACTAAACATTTTTTGTGCCTAGCTACTGAAAACTTCACAGGTTCAAAAGTTTGTGGAGGTAATTTCCAGTTGTCTTGTTTATAAGTTTTTCTTTCTTTATATATTTTTAATCACTGAATACTCATTAGAAAGGATATAGTACAGCAACTATGCAAAGAAGCTGTCTCAATTTAGAGGACCTTAGGATCTGCATTAAATTATCTACCTTTTGACAAAGCCTAAAAGTTTTCATAAATTCTTTCTTCTTTTCACATAAAATAAAAACATTAGTATTTTTTACTGTTTTTTTTTAATAGTCATATGGTGAAATTTTAGCTCATTATTCTTAATAAAATCTGAAAATACAAAATACACTAATGAAGAAATAACAAGGATGCTATCTCTGTGCAATTATGTCATTATAAAAATATAATTTAAACAAAAAATTCTCACATATAAGTTGTATTGGAAATAAAAAAATCTCAATTGGTCCAAATTGAAGCTCATTGTGCATGGTCCCACAGCATTAGTTAATTTTTTATGTAAAATTCCATAAAATGATAACATTTATGCAACAAGGGCAATACTATGTGGGCACATTAAAAGAATATTTGGCAGCTTGGCAATAAAACCTTTCAGTATAAAACACAAGGTGTGTTTAATTAGGCTAATAAATATACAAAACCTTTACATATAAACAAGTTTAAATTGAGATATTATTCAAAATACTTGTAAAAGTACTGACCAAAAATTTTGATACCATTCCAGCAGTGGAATTTCAATATTTTTCTTCTTGTCAGGAACATAATACTTGTAACTATGTCTTCAGGATCAAACACTAACCAAATAAATCAATGAAACTCAGACTGAGCCCTAATTATAACCTGAATTAAATGCTGTGACTTCTTCTACCAGGCTCAACAGAAAATGGAACCTAATTTTATCAGAGTCATTTAACAGACTTGTCCAGATAATTCATTTAAGAGCTAAGCCTGTATAATACCTCAACAATTTGGACACTGGAAGAGTGTAAATTTGGGGATGGCTAAACAAATGAAGACATTTGCAAATAACAAGTATCGACTTACTACTAGGGAGCAATCACAGAAGCAGCTGATGAGCACTGTCCTAAGAGTCCACAGAAGCACTGCTCTAACTGCTATAACCTGCTCTGCTGGCACGATCAGGCGGCAACAAGCTAAAATAAATAAATAAATAAAATAAAAATAAAAAAGTTTTCTTTTGAAAAAGAAAGCTTCATTTTTTTATCCAACACTCCAACACTTAGTCACCCAAATTACTAATTACACAAAATATAGTCTTATGAACCTCTAGATCCTTGATTGGCATTTATTAAGGGTTGACCCTGGACAAATCACTCAGTTTCTTCTAGTATGAAAGACAGTTCTATGCCATCTTTCACTAGCATGTATGAAAAATAAGTAAATAACTGTAAGATTCTAACTCCAGTACTTGTTAAGCAGTTAAGAGTTCTGCTGCATGTTGCATCATGTAGTGAGGCCTAGATTGTTTGGAGGCAACACAGCTGCCTGTGCAGCCATTTTATGGGAAATATAATCAAGAGAGGGGATGGCAGCAATATTAACTGGAACTTACATAAGAAATTCTTTTGATGGTTACAGCAAGTCACAAGGCTTACTAAACAGGGGGTTTACAACAGAGGAATTATAAGATGCCTCCTCTTCTCCATACCTCATGACCATACCAAAATAATGATCATAAATTTTAATTGAATATCAGTATCATACAAGTGATATATGAGGAGTAAAACTCAGCCATCCAGAAAGACAAAAGCAAGGACTCTAAATGTATTTGACAAGTCTAAAATGCACAGAAATAAAGTAATCACAAATGTGGTGGTTTGAATAAGAATGGTCCCTGCCAGCTCATATATTTGAATGTTTAGTCATCAGGAAATATCTTTACCTGAGAAGGATTATGAGATATGGAATTATTGGAGTAAGTGTGGCCTTGTTGGAGAAAGTGTTTCTTTGAGGTGGGCTTTGAGGTTTCAAAGGTTTCAAAGGCCTGTCAGGCCCAGTGTCTTTCTCTTCCTCCTCCCTGCAGATCTGTAGAAATGTCAGCAACTTTTCTAGCCCTGTGCATGCCTGCACACTGCTGTGCTTCTTGTCATCATGAAAGCAGACTAAGACTCTGAACTGTGAGCAAGCTAAAACTAAATGTTTTCTTTTATAGGGGTTCCTTGATGTCATGGTGTCTCTTCACAGTGATAGAACATTAACTAAGAAAATAAAACACATAGCTACATTAATATGGAACCTAACACTAGAAACCTGCTATGTAATTACTGCTACCCCAAACAATATGTGAATCTTTCAACAACAAATAAAAGTTAAAGATATGCCAACATAATAATAGTATCAGGAAGGGAATATAAGATGATGGTAATAAAAAACATTCAAGTTTCCCCATGTGAAAAAAAAAAAAAAAAAAAAAAAAAAACAGAAAACGAAAATCTGCAAGAAGACTAGAAAATATATGCACAATGGAGGAACAAAAGGAAATATTGTAAATAAAATAAAGCTTGATATGAACACTATTGTAATGAGTTCAAAAGAAGATTTGAAGTGGCCAGTTCAGCCATAAAGATCAGGCCTGTAAGTCACAGGCTGAGAACATGCATAATGTTTGTCTGAGTTCAATCTCAGTATCACAAAAATAACATAAAATCAAAAAAAAAAAAAAAAGCCAACAGTGAAAGATTAATAAGGAAAAACGTAAAAAGTAAGAACTTTGAGTAAAATTGAGAGGACTGATTATTCAAGTAAATAAAATGTTGAAATGGAAAAGAATGAAGCAGAAGATGTGCTAGAATTTATTGAAAACCGTTTGCGTGTGAAATTTCTAAAATGAATCAGGAACAACAATCTACAAAGTCAGGAACCAGAGACCATCAGACTGATCCATACCTGTGATGACACATAGATACGTTCATATATGACAGTAGAACAACAAAGCTCAAGAGATGGGGGGGGTGTGGAGGAGAGAGAGACAGAGAGAGAGAGAGGGAGAGAGAGAGAGAGATGACCCATTGAACTGCTTATAAGAAAGTCAGTGCATTATTTTTGCAGGAGTGTAATCAGATCAGAAACTTAAATCAAAAGATGAGAGGGAGAAGGAAGGTAGGAAAGGAAGAACAGAAAGGAATAATTGAAATTTAGATGTTTAAATTTTCTCTTTCTAAGTTTGAAGTCCCAAATTATTTTTATTTAAAACATTAGTGGCAAGAAAAATGTTGGAAGATTATTACATGTGAATTAAAAAAATAACTAAAAGCAAGAAATTAGTTATCAATTATCTACACTAAAACTGCAACTTGTAAAGTCATTAGCAAGCAATACAGTATTTATAAAAGAAATCATTAATAAGTACAATGTAATTGCTAAAATTATGAAAATGAAAGAAGCTAGCAAAAGAAGTTTATCAAAAGAAAAAAATAAAGCATGGTAGAGCATAATTATACGTTACCAATTTTGACTTTTAATGAGACTATTGCAAATATACCAACTACAATACAGGCAGTTTCGCAAATAGATAAAAACAAAAGGTAATCATTACCATCTAAAATAAGCTCATTTTAATTACAAAGATTCTTGTGAGAACAATGTAAAACAAGGAGTAGAGTATATGTAAGGAAACTGGAAGAAGAATATTAATCTCTTACAAAACAGACTTCAGAGTAGATGAAATTAAGTCATAGTACGGGACAAAGCAGAATGCTAAGGGAATGGATTTAATGACTGCACCAGTGTTGTGGAGTTTTACACATACCAATAGGGCATGAGAAATGCATGACCTAATATTCATATGACTGAAGGGAGGGATAGGCAAGTACACAATCAAAGCTGTAGGTTGAAACTCCCTCATTTCTAACTGATACATGAACTGGGAAGAGTGTCAGCAAGGACAAGGTAGACTCGACCACCACTGCTGTTACTCTCCATCTAGTTGACACTGCAGAATCAGTTCTTCGAAATCCTCTGAATACTCGCTCTTCTAACGTTCACATGGAACAATCAAGAGTATAAACTATACTCTTGTATAGGACATAAGAGTCTTGTAGGACATAAGAGTCACATTGCTAATGTCAAAAAAGTTGAAAATTATGCAAATCTTGTTTCCCAACTGTAGTAGAATTGAACTAGAAATCAGCATAAAGTGTATCTGGAATATCACCAAATGTTGGAAATTAAATGATATTTATGCCAGTAACATGAGTCACATAAGACACATCAAAATATTTAAATGTATTTTGGACTAAATGACAAAATATTTTCAGAAATCACTGATGCACTAAAACAGTAAAGTATCTAAAACAAAACTGTATATAGAATATTATATAAAACAGAAAGCAAAGGCCTTCTCCTAAAGTCAATGGGGTTGCAAGTGGGAAAAGAACAAAGAGATCACTATAGTATGAGCTCAAGACAGGTGAACTGGGGTAAGCCTTGATTTTTATAATTTATGTAGACCAGATTCATCTTTAACATGATGACAGTGATGTTTTACCTCTTTTGTCATCTCCTGCCACTCACAACACCCAAAATGCTTTACTTTACTCCTGAGAAAATATCCAATAAACTCTAACTCTGGGATTTATGCAAAATAGCTTATTAGGAAACAAGGAGAATATAGGCAATGACTAATTACAATGAGAGGATAAACAGTGTATGAAAATATTGTCTGTTTCCTCTATGAGTTCTATTGTGCTTTGTTTTCAGAGCTCTCTTGCTCTCTGAATTCACCTTTAAGGTTGTATGACAGCCTGGCGTATACATCCTGACCTCATTACACAGCGCTTATCTCTATCTCTACCAATGCTTTGTCTTTGTTAAGATGGCTATGGCTGTGATGAAACGCTATGACCAAAGTAACTTATTTCACTCACAGTTTCATATAATATGTCATCATCAAAAGCAATGGGGGCAGGAACTCACACAGGCAGGAACCAGGAGGCAGAAGTTGATGCAGAGTCCACAGAAGGGTGCTGCTTATTGGTTTGCCTTTCATGGCTTGCTCAGCCTGCTGTCTTATACAAACCAGCCAAGGAATAGCACCATCCACACTGGGCTGTCCCTCCTTTCAACCACTAGTTTAAAAAAAAATGCCCTACAGTCTTGTGTATAGGTCAATCTTCTGGAGGAAGTTTCTTTTTTTTTTTTTTTATCTCTTTTTTAAAAATTTATTTTAATTTATTTTTATTGGATATTTTATTTACATTTCAAGGGTTTCCCTGCTCACCATTTCCCCCCCACACCTAGAAACCCCCTATCCCACCCCTCCTCCTGTTTCTATGATGATGTGCCACCATCCACCCAACCACTCCCACCTCCTTGCCCTCAAATTCCCCCACACTGGGGCATCCAGCCTTCACTAGACCAAGGACCTCCTCTCCCACCTATGCCCAACAAGGCTATCCTCCCCTACATATACAGCTGGAGCCATGGGTCCCACCCTATGTGCTCTCAGGCTGGTGATTTAGACTCTGGGAGCTCGGGTTGGTTGGTATTGTTGCTCTCCCATGGGGCTGCAAACATTTTCAGCTTCTTCAGTCTTCTCTCTCACTTCTCCATTGGGAACCCCTTGATCAGTTCAGTGATTAGCTGTGAGCATCCACCTCTGTTAGGCTCTGGCAGACCTCTAAGGAGACAGCTATATTAGGCTCCTGTCAGCATGTACTTCCTGGCATCTACATTAGCATCTGCCTTTAGTGACTGACTGCACATGGGGTGGGTACCCAGGTGAAACGGTTTCCAGACAGCCCCTCCTTTAGATTGTCTGTCCCACACTTTGTCTCCATATTTGCTGGAGGAAGTTTCTTAAAGAGCCTTCCTCCTCTCTCATGACTCCATATTGTGTAAAGTTGACATAAAACAATCCAGCACACACTTTGTATTCTGATTTGTTTTCAATTTCAATTTTGAGATTAGGTTTCACAATGTAGCCTGAGCTAGCCTTAAACTCACATTCTCCTGCATTAGCCTCTCATGTAACAAGGATTACAGGCATGCTCCACTACTTTCAGGCTTATGCTAAAGTGTGTTTTGCCATGCTATTACAATAACTTCTACTGTAAAATGTCTTCTAAATAGAATGTATAGTGCTTTTACATTTACTTCAACTGATATAACTAAAATCTGTATTATCTTAGGATGTATTTTGATTGCACTTTGTACTCTTTTGCTTTATTTTCTTTTAATACTTTCTAGATCTTATAATTCAAATTATTTTGTTTCCTTGATAGAATTTCTCTACCTTATATAATGTTTTCTTAACTTATCATTCTACCTTCAAGTTATATTACACCTCTGCAAGTATAATCAGAATATAAGGTTTACCCTCTTTCTGTGTTCACATCTTTTACCTCATTGTATATTATATTGATTTTACAATTTATCCTCTTTAATAAACCACCAACATTTTTTCAAAGTATTTCAACTTCGAAAAAAGTTATCTATACTAATACATGTTTAGAATACTTTTTAGGTTTTCTTCATTCATTTCATTTATTTATAAGGACCTAATTTGTCCCAGAATTTCATTTAATCTTGAAAATCCACCTGTAACACCTCATAGTGGAAATCTGGTGAGAAAAGGTAATCACTCTTTTAATTTGTATGTTAAAATGTTCCTTTAAATCTATAAGTCAATTTTATCTATATTATATTTGAGTGTAATGTTATTAATAATGAAATGTGGAAACATTATGTATATATATTGTGTATATATATATATATATATATATATATATATATATATATATATAAAGAATAGTGAAAATGGTTGTTTCAGAGGACAGCAGTCTTATTTAGAAATCATAATTTTACTCGGGCCTGCACTACAAATATCAGAAAGTTTTCCCAAGATGGATGAAATCTTGCATGAAATACATAATCTTAGGTAACTTAGCTCAGTTGGAGTTTAATTCTGTTTCTTCCATATTAAATAGGTTGAACAATCATTTTGAAGAGAAGAGTAAGAAACATTAAATAATACATTAAAAGAATACAGTGAGAGAGTAGTTTTTTCTTTCCTGTATTTCTTCTGTAATTTTGCCTTTCAGTCTTTTTAGGTGTGAAATTAGCAACAAGTCAGTCTGGTTACCATATTTGTCTCTTCTTTTCTCACTATCTTTTTGCTTATTCATTACCTGTGGATGGATACAACATGAACTAACTACATAAAGGTCAACAGAACCTTCTTATCACTCATAAATAGGTTTAACACTATTTTTTTCTCCTGCAGTTAAACATCAAATTTCAGTCATATTATACAGCTGAGTCACTATTCTCTTTCATCACCCCAGCTTAGAAGCATACTCAGATTCTCAAATAACTCCCTTGTCCCGTGTGCTTTTAAAGCTAACATGAGTACAGTTTTTATGGAGCAAGTAAGCTGCCTATATGTTTTCTTTCTACTTCCCCACCCTCAGATTGCTGTATATGGTAGCATTAACTTCTGCTGGTCCCTAATCTTATTACAAATGAATACATTAAAAATAAAAATAGGAAAAAAATAAAACTAGGATTATAAACTTTTTATTTTTCAAACTCAAATCCCATTGGAGTACAATTATTCTGAGATATAATTATTTTGTTGTTTTGTTTCTCTAATAACTCAATTTCTTCATCCCTCTATGAACTAACAATCACAGTTCTTGTCAAACAAAACAAATATTAAACTGATTTAATCAATCTATTTGATCCTATAATTGTTTGTTATTCTAATGATATCCCGAGTTACTTTGAGACAAACTATAGCTTTTTCACAGTTACACACATCTTGATTTTTAAATTTATCTAGGTTATATACTGAATTAGTTATTCTATTGACCAGCTTATTCAGTTGAGTTAACTTTCAACACAGTAAAAGAACCTTCAAAGGCTTAAGGTTTCTTTTTTTAACTTAGCATGTCACTGTTGTTTTGCTTTTGTATATAAAGTCATGAATACAAAGTATCCTGAAATTGCACTAGTTTAGGTCAGGATGACACGAAAATTAGTTAGCCATCTTCTTTGAATCAAAGGTAAACACCAACTAAAATCATCTTGAATAATCTCAGTGGTAAAATGTCACATTAGTAGGAATCACTTTCACAGATAGCTATTAAAGGATACAAAGGCAAGTGAAAGTCACTGGACACTAAGCAGCTTTTAATATGAAAAGTGAGATTATTAAATAATAACCATGCATAATATTTTAAAAATGTGTTCATAGAAATTGTCAGTATCAAAAATTATCATGAGACAGGAGGAAATTCTTTTTCAAAATAATCCAATATATATGGATGATGATAGGCAATTTACCAAAAATCTGTTCTAAATTTTTCCATTATTTGAGTATTAACCTTTTTAAATTATTTATACTATGCCCATCACACAAGTGAAAGTCAAGCAGGAAAGTATCTGGTCTCTGAACAAACTCTTGCTTCATTTACTAAATAAGTGTACATCTATTAAAATCAATCACAGCAATTATTATTGTAACAAGCAGTGCCTTATTCAAAGGGGAAAAGCTTTTGTTGCAAGCATAACATGTGTCATCCACACCAATATCTTTTTAGTGTTACCCACGTAATCCTTTCATCATCCCCCTATAGTAGCTATTAATAACTCCACTGAGAAGAAAAAATTGCCTGAGTCGCCCAAAGTCAAACACCTAGTGTCAGCAGCTCAGAATTCAAATGAGACCGATGTAACTTTAGAGTCAATAGGTATACAATATATTCATTTGCTCAAGAAATGAGAAATCCAGGGGTTACATCGTGTGACAAGAATATAAAGAACATGTACTTCTATTTCTCCATTAAGGACAATCCTGGCTCTTCACTCAATCTGTCTCTTCATTGTTTAGATCTGAGTTGATGATTGACTGAGAAAATTAAGAAGCACAGAACTGACTTTATCTTGTAGATTTTAGATGAAATGTCACTACCAACGTTTGTATCTAATGGGAGACTAGCAGGAAAGAGAAGAAGCTTGGCTTGTGTTCAATAAATGAAGACATTTGATTCTTCTTTGCTTCTGCCCACAAGACCCATCCAAGTACCATATTCTACTACATTCATTTTCATTATTGCTTACATGCTGCTGAAACAGCCTCCTAGGTATTCTCTTAAATTCACTATTCTCTATAGCCCAACATGCATGGTAGAGAGAGATTCTTTAAAGACAGATCTATGCAGGACATACATAGAGGTTCATAGCATTGAGGTCATAATAGTGGCTATTTGACTAAGACAGAATATGAGGTCTTCAGGATGAGCGTGGAGAACTTACAAGAGTCAGCTTCTGTCAGCCAGTTTCCACATTTTATTTACATACACTCTGTAGTCTAATTCATTTTTTATGGCCAACTTCCAATGGACTGCCACCTACTTGCAAAAAGAAACTATTCCTTCTAATTGTATAATATATTACTTTCCAACATATTTTCTAGGAATAACTATATACTTGTGTAATTTCTTTTAAAGTACATTTTGTTGAAATGTCTCAAACTTTCTGTGCTCTCGTGACATTTCAAATCAACTTTTCAACATATTCTCACACAGTAAAATAAAGTGTGTAATTAAGTTTTTATAATGTGTCTCTCCAGTTAATCTATGAGCTTCACGAGATAAAGAATCGCATTTATATCAGGCTGGCCATATCTTGGGTGCCTTACTGCACTGTTTAGTTTGTGTGCATTTGTTTGATAGGCCTGTCTTTTTCTTTTCTTTTCTTTTCTTTTCTTTTCTTTTCTTTTCTTTTCTTTTCTTTCTTTCTTTTTTCCTTCCTTCCTTCCTTTTTTCTTTCTTTTTATTTTTTGCTATTTGTTGTCAAATTGATAAAATCTAGATCTGTCTGAAAAGAGATAAGTATGTGTTGTGTGTGGGCGGGGGGGTCAATAGGGAAAAAACTACTATTAGATTTGCCCATAGACACATCTCTGGGCCATTCTCTTGATTAATGATTGATGTGGTGGGGGTCAACCCTTGTAGATAGTGTAGTTCGGTATTGTAGGCAAGTAGTTTGGTGTTGATAAAAATCAAGTTGAGGAAGTCAGTAAGCAGTGTTTCTCCAAGGCCTCTGCTCAAGTTCCTGCCCCCACGTCCCTGCCCTGTTGTAAGTTCTTGCTTGGCTACTTTCAATAATGACCCCAATAAGTCAAATGAACCCTTTCCTCCCCAAGTTGCTTTAGGTAATAGTCTTTTTAAAACCAGTGACAGAAAAAAAAAAAAATTGGATGCTTACAGAGTGCAAGCAGTCACACCAGATTGTCAAATGAATAGTAAACTATTGGTGTGTCTGACATGCAAAACATTACTATATTCTACAACATCCACTTATATTGGTTTGTGACCCTCCCTCATCAAGAAAAATTGATTATTATGGATGCAGTTCCCACCCACAAGTTGCCAGCTGATGAATCCAACAATTGGGAGGCAGTTGTACTATGAGGGTCCTGATTTAATTAGAGCTTTGAATCCTTGAAAAACTGATAATGTAATGACACTATTGGGAGGTCAAAGAAAATAGCTGGTAGATCTGGTTTAAGAAAGTTCCCACGATCATGGCCTAGAAGTGTTTATCTTGTCTGTGGCCTATTCCTGTGTTACTCTGTCTGCTTCCTAGCTACCATGATGTAAGAAGCTCTTCTCCACCATGTCATTTGACCAAAGTGCTCTATCTAATAATAGGCACTAATATAATATAATAATAAGCCTAATATAATGGAACTAGATAATCACAGCCTGAAACATCTGAAACCATGAGAGGAAGCACATATTTACTTTCACCCTGTTTATCTAAGATATGTGATAAAATAACAAAATAATGTGAGATGCAGTTTTTTCATATGTTTCACTATGCTAAACACTATTAATCCAATATCACACATCTCCTTAGTTAAGTTGCTGTCCTTAATGACAAAGTGGCATATGGCCAGGGTGAAGAGCAACAGATGTTTGTGTTGTTAGCTTCCCAACTGATATAATCAAGGACAAAATTTAGGTCTCTCATTCCCACCTAATCCAGGTAATCCCTCACAGGCATGCACAGAGTTTAAATAACACCTGCCAATTGTGCCTAGAGGCTTGCCTGCTACAGAATTCCAGAATTCCTGTCCCCTTGACAATCAATAATAACTATCACACACACACATTCATAAGAGATCAGAACTTATAAGAATGATTTGCAAAAAATAGAATATGGTATGGATTCTATAATTTATAACATATTTTTTCACAATGTGGAAAATAAACCAAATTCCATTGATAGCCATTAGAATTTATTTTATTAAAAGTCAGAAAGAAATTTATTAGTGCTATGACACAATGCTCTGTTCCTCAGTAGTAAGGGCAGAACATGGAAAGAAAACTGTATTAGAGGCTAGAAATATGTGTACCAGACCGATGTGTGGGAGTTAGTGTGATATAAAGCATGTGATACTCTTGGTATTAACTCAGTTTATTTTGTTATTTTTATATCCTCTAGGAGTAACTGTCACTATTACTTCAGATTATACCTGCCTTCCAGGCAAGAGGAATTCTGGCACAAATAAAATAAAATGTTTCGACTACATTTTAAAGAGGCGAGAGTCAATAACTTATTTATCACAATAGATCCTAAAATGGTTTCTTAAAGCCCAATAAAATAATAAATTATACCAGTCGAGTAGTTTATTGCTTTCAGAGCCTGTTCAACACTCTCCATCCATTACCTATTTGCCACATATTGTTTTTCTTATAATTAGATTGGTTAGAGATCAAACTGATTAAAAATCATTATAAACTCACCTATCTACTGCGCAGGACTTGGTCTCAGCCACATAATCAGGTTATATTGGGACTTATTTTATTTTGAAGACTGATTTAAAAAATTAAGTGTGAGAGAATTGACAAGAAAATAAAGATTTGACACATCCGAGGTCCTACTCCTGGGTTTGAGTTATGTGTATGTGTGTGTACCTATACATGCATCCACATAAACCTGCACACAGATACAGATAAAGTAAGGGAAAGGCTGAACAACAATACTTAAATATTTCTTATTTTAACCTTTAATTTAATTATTAGATATATGAAAGAGTATGTTTCAAAAAATCCAACTGCTTGATGCAAAAACAAGAGCTGCTCAAGCAATATTCAGTCACATTTAATATTTCAGATTATATAGAGGCTTCAATGTTTATCAGATGAGTCATTAAATTTAGAAATCATGATTATGTGATTCAAGCTCCTTAAAAAATATCTCATAGCTGATATCTGTAGATTATTCCCCCACCAAAATTTGTTCAACCTATAGACCTGAATTGCTTTTTAGTGTGGGACAAGCAAACAATCTTGGAGCATACCTGGGATGATCAGTCTTGATAATGTAACAGAATTTAGAATCATCTAGGGGACACCTCTTGGAATACCTGTGACAATGACTTCAGAGAGGCCTGAAGAGGGGGAAAAACACACCCTAAGAGAGAAAGCTCCATTCAAGAAGCTGAAGTCACAGACTGCAGGTGAATGGGGAAATGAGTGGAGCAGAGACCCTTATCACTGGTGCTCCCTGACTACACATAAAATATGACCAGTGGACTCACATTTCCATGGTCATGTATCTGTGACCATGGGCTGTTCACACAGCTAAAATCCAAGATAAAACTTTGGTCTTTGCACTGCATTTTGTCAGTAATTTGCTTCAGCAAGAAAGCAATTAACTTAGAATATTTGTTCCTAGACATACAGTCACTACTGTGTGAAGCCCATTGCTATGAGTTTTAGTCATAATGAATTTGAGAGTTCTTTCTTACTGATTATATTGAAACCTAAATCCTGGAGCTATAGGTGTCTCAGAGATTTCATCAGCTACATATAATTATATAAAACTTTTAAAAACCTTTTGTTCCAGAGATTTTAGCCATATAATTCATTCTCTAAGGGTCTCTTTTAGTATATTTGTGATTGAATGAAACATAGAGAAACTGAGATGAAATATGTTATCATATATATTAGTACATATATATATATATATATATATATATATATATGATTGCTAGTAGAAACCTTCCTTTTTATTAGACATAACTTTATTTAACAGTAAAGTTCAGTTTACACACTAGAATCTGTGGCAAAACAAATTATCCTCAGTAATGACATAGAGGAGAGACCTATATGCCTTTGTCAGAGTTCTGATAACCTTGTAGCAGTTACAACATTTTTGTAATTATTTTTATACTATCTCTTATTTTTACATGTTGAGGTATAAAAGACAAACTCTGGAAACACATATACTTTTATGAACTTTACATTAAACTACAAAGTATAAAAATTAAATTTAGACTACATTTTGCATGCATTTTAAAGAAAACTATAAAGAACATTTGAGTCAGAACTACACATGCACACACACACACACACACACACACACACTGAGGCCCCTTTATTGACATTTATGTAAGTAAAGTGATTAACACTAAGCAGTCCCTTGTGACCTTAAACTACTCAAAACTACAATGAAGTTTATGGTTGTAAGAGTTCACAGAATCCTTGATTCAGTTCAAATAACTTAAATCAATAGAGTTTCACTAAGGGAATGTAAAATCTTTAAAATCTTGGAAATTGTCCAGGGTTGAAACTAACATCTGACTCTTAACTACTACCACTTAGCATACAGTATTGTCAGCTAACATAAAAATGAAAAGGAGTTTACACAGTAGACTTCCTTGAAATGCTTGACTAGTATATTCTCAAAATATATGCCCTGAAAACATTTGGTCTTAGATTTTTCTTGTCACAGGAAAATCAACAAAAATATTATTGAGGGAGTAACAGAAAGAGCTGGTAAAATGACTCAGGCATGCTGGTACATGCTTATAACCTTAGTCTGAGCAACAATGAGGCTGGAAAGAAAATCAAGACTTAAAGGCCATCTTAAGCTACACACTGAGACTAAGTCTCACAACAACAATAGAAACAATATTTAGGAAGATAAGATCAGAGAAAAAAATGAATGCTTGATAAATAATAATTATGTGTTCATCATTGAGTACATGCATGATTATACATAATTGTAATAAGTTGAATATAATTAAGTATCTAATCAAGATGCTTGGAAAGTAGATGTCTATATACAAAATAAGGTGGGCACTGACTTACACACACATACACTCACACACAGATAAATAAATGTAAAATAAGTAAATGAAAGAAAGAAAAAGATTAAGGCTAAGTAGTACTTTCTGGTCCTAAGTTCTTTCATGCTTTACTGTTAGAGTGTTAAGTTTCTCTAGAAGAGTAACTGAACTGAAGAGAATTCATTAGATTTGTTTACAAAATATGGTCTGGGCCATTCAACAATGGCTGTCTCACAGAGTCTGAGAAGCTGATAGTTTCTCAGTTAAGAAGGATGGGTGTCTCTGAATTAGCAGAATGATTATGTGTGGCTGGAGGCTTTTTGAAGAGCTGTCGCTATCCAGTCCACAATGGAAGCCCACAGAAGCATGGTTCTGACATTAGTTGAAAAATGCAAGAGAAACTGGGAAATGATCTGCCAGTGAGACTGAAAGAAAGCAGGCCAAAGCAAAGTTTCCTTCTTCTATCTCCTTTTGTCCAGGGTGATACTTGATTGAAATAAACACATTTAAAGTATGTTTCCATGATTGAAATAGTCTAAGAAAAATCTCTCACAGAAGTACCCCAATGCTTATATTTTAATTGATTCCAGATCCAATCACGTTGACAACCAGAACTGACCATCACAACAGGCAACTTTGATATAGGGCAATGGCAACCTGCAGAACTAGAGAACATTTGAAAGGCATGTGTCTGCCAAAGCACTTTTACTCAGAAGTGCTAAATCATTTTCATTTCTCAATAAATAAAAATACCACAGAATCTGCAAATGAAAAAGAATTTGAATAGGCATTTCTATATTGAAAATATACAAATGCATTAACGCTAGAAAAGAGTTTAATGTTATTACTTATTGAAAATATGACACAAAATCCCAGTGAAGTCTTTTGGCATTTACTAGGACATGTAAAATAAAAAGCTCCTAACACATGAGAATGTGGGAGAATTAGAACCCTCATGATAGTGCTTTAAACTGAGTATATCATACTGTGTCTGTTGGGTAACACAAGGAAGAAGAGTGAATACACAAGTGGGCATGTAAAACAGCAAATCTTTTGCTATTCCATGACATAAGCAGAGTCCTTGATACATCAGGGCCAACAGTCAAGGATTCAGAAGCCTTGTTTCCTCTGGCACACCACTGAGTAGGAACTGAAGCAGGGTTTATGGCATACACCTGATAAGCATCTGAGCCCAGTTAAAGTTACAGTTGTTACTAATTAGAACTCAAGAATTAGAGAATTTCCCAAGTGTTCCATCATTATTAACTGACATTGAAGTGTTTTTGTCCAATCAATCAAATTTATTTATTCTTTCTGTTGTTAGGAACAGACATTATGTTTGGGGTAACTATTGTTATTTAAAGAGGGGACAGGGAACAGGTATGATTTGGGAAACTATTGTTGCTTAGAGAGGGAGTTGATCACGTTAGGCAAAGTGAAGTCTGTATTAAAAATGTCAGTACTCCAGACAAGTTCCTTTTATCTGATCCCAACAAGTAAACACTTTGGAAAATGATGTAGCAGTTCTTCAAATGTTGAATGCAAAGGTTCTCTATAAACCAGCACAAGTGTTCTAGAAAATAAAACCACAAAAAACCTGAACTGAAATGTTAATAAGACAGTTCACAGTAACAAAAAGTATAAAGAACTCAATGTCTCCCAACTCATGGATGAATAATAAAATGTATCTTATGCATATCATTGTACAATAAAAAAAGGAGACATAAATACACACTATAGTACGGATATATCTTGAAAACATTATACTAAGTGAAGTGTCAGGAAAGATTTTACTTTACATAATTTTACTTATAGAAGATGACCAGAATATAGGAATTTAAAAGAGACTAGAAATCTAGTAAAATTTGTGTTTTCTTCTATCTGCAGATAAGAGACCATAAAAAACAAAAAACAAAAACAAAAAAACTGGTAATAGATGTAGGTTCTTTGAGAATGGGCTATCCTCTAAAGGTATTATCATAATTGCACACATCAATGAAAATTCAAAAAAACTGTGATGAGTGTCCTTTGAAGTGGTAAATATTATGAATGGCACATGTACCGCACCTCTATAGAACAGTTAAAAATAATCAAAATATTGTCACTGGAGAGATGTATCAACCTTGTCATGTGGACTTGATGAGTAGAATTGCAAACGGCCATACTTAGAAATGGTATTGTTTGGTACAGCAGAAAAAATAATAGGCACATTGATCTGTGAATGCACCAATAGGTGACAGATACATGAGTAATTTTCTTTCATTTAAAACACATTAGAACCTCACAACAGACCAGTGAAGACATATTCACATCTAAATAAGGGAGAAGCAAGAGTGACTCAGATGTGAACACAGAGATTACAACAGAGCTGTGAACCCAGTGACTCTTGAAACTCACTTGAATGGGTACAGCTCATGGCAATGTGGACTATTGTTGGGAGCCGACTTTAGCAGAAAGCGGCTAGATCAACTTTGCAGCCATCTGGAACCATATACCCTGACAAAAGATTTGGTTTTCAATAGCCTACAACAGCTGAAGCACACTCTGATATCCCACATATTTTGTGTTGCTGTTTACTGGCCCCAGCTGCAAGGTGCACGTGGTAGTCACGCCTGCAAGGCATGCAGTTCACGTGCTGTCCACGTGCTATCTACACCATACATGCTTATAAGGCGCACGTGCTATCCACACCTGCAAGGCATTGCGGTGCACGTGCTGTCCACGCTATAGACGCCTGTAAGGCTTACGTCATATCAACACCTGCAAGGCACGTGGTATCCACGCGCCTACAAGGCACGTGGCAAAAGCCTATAAATAGCTCAGATTTCCCTTCAATAAACGAGACTTGATCAGAATCTCTGTCTTGTCTCCATTCTTCGCGTCTCTTCCCCTTTATCCCCACTCTCTCTCTCGCTAGACCCTGACCCTCGGACCGGAACGGGCAGTACGGGCTGCAACAGTTTGGCGTCCAACATCGGGCTCCAGTTAGCGCAGACTATGTGTGCCCTTTAAACTTTATTTTGTGTGTTTATTATTTACCTACCAAACTATGTACTTAATATGTGTGTTATATTTTTGAGAGTGAACCTTTCACTTTCAAAATGTGATTAAATGGGACTTAAATCTCATAATTACAATAACTTACATTAAAAAACCTCTTGATTACAAAAACATATTTGTGTTTTTAATTGTTTACAGTACAGAAAAAGGTAACCTAACATGTTCAAAGATGTTACACACACACACACACACACAAGAACAAGGGAGAGTGTTTCCTGTTGGGATCACAAAGCAAATGCCTCTGATATTTGAGAGTTTGCTGAGAAAAATATCTATCACTGAGTGCTCCTTGATCATTTTAACAAACATAAGCTCTTCCTTTAATAAGTTATTGTGACCTCAGTTATCCCTTGTCTGGGTGCCAGAGAAGATCCTCAATTTCTTAATCTCTTGAACTGTAATATCTCTTCAGTTTCCTCAGACCTAGAATATCTCCACCATCTTTTTTTTCTGTCTTGATCTACTTCTTAATATCCACTTATCAGTGAATAGATACCATGTATGTTCTTTTGTGTCTGGGTTACCTCACTCAGAATGATATTTTCTAGTTCCATCCATTTATCTGTAAATTTCATGAGGTCATTGTTTTTAATAGCTGAGTAGTACTCCATTGTTTAAATGTACCCCATTTTCCATATCTACACCTCTATTTAGGGATATCTGGGTTGTTTCCAGCCTCTAGCTATTATAAATATGGCTGCTATGATCATAGTGGAGCATGAGTCCTTGTTATATGTTGGATTATCTTTTTGGTATATGCCCAGGAATAGTATAACTGGGTCCTCAGGTAAAACTATTTCCAATTTTCCAAGGAACCCCCAGACTGCTTTCAAGAATAGTTGTACCAGCTTGCAATCTCACCAACAATGGAGGAGTGTTCCTCTTTCTCCACATTTTCACCAACATCTGCTGTCACTTGAGCTTTTGATCTTAGCCATTTTGACTGATGTGAGGTGGAATCTCATGGTTGTTTTGATTTGCATTTCCCTGATGACTAAGAATGTTGAACATTTCTTTAGGTGCTTCTCTGCCATTCGAGATTCCTTAGTTGAGAATTCTTTGTTTAGCTCTGTACCCCATTTTAATAGGGTGATTAGATTCATTGGAGTGTAACTTCAAAATACAGAAGTGTTATTATGGCTTGCAGTTCTAGAGGGCAACAGTCTGCCATAGTTGAAAAGACATGATAACAGACAGCATAAGCAGGAATAGCTTAATCAAGTTGTGTCTTTGCTCAAGGAGCAGATACAGAATAGCAAATAATGTCAGACATGACTTCCTTCAGGAAGGTTCCACCTCTAAGGATTTCATTGCCTTCCCAAACAGTGCTGCCAACAAGGGACCAAGTGTCATGCTAAATAACTTATTAATCATGTGTTAAAGACAACAAAGTTGTATAACACTGTTCTGAAAAAAACATGTTTTTATTTACAAGCGATTTAGAGATGAGGTCATGCAACAAATCAATATCAAAACCTCATTTTCAGCTGGAATTGCAGATTTTTACTGCTTGGCATTATAGCCACAAGCCATTTCTAATTATTGCTGTCAAGTTGAAAAACCCATGAAAGGAGAAGAATAAAAATGTACTTTGAACTTTGTGACCAAAAACCACTTGATCTCTGCCTTCTTGTCCTAATAGCAGGCTTTAAAAATCTACGATTATTCTATCCTCTAAAATTCAATATACACCCCCCACTGCCTGATATTTTACCTAATGTAATTGAGGACATCACCCAAATGAAGGTTCAGTAATTATCTAAAAGGATTCCCAGTGCTCTTTGCTAATTAAACCTACTAATACATATAGTTTATTGTCAAAATCATTAAGGAATAAACAAAGAAATAAACAAATAAGCAACACAAACCAAATAAACAAAAAAAAATCTACTTTGTACTGTTTCTTTACAAACAATGGTCAGCGTTTCTGCTTAGTTTCATCAAAACTAAAAAACAGTGTGTTTTGTTATTGTTGTTTGAGCTCTTATTTGTTTGTTGTAGGACAGTCAACCCTGCATATTAGGACTAGGTTATCACACACTCATTGACACTGCTGACTCACAGAATATATGTTTTCACCCTTTAATTCACTGTTTGTGTGCATTCTAAACACGTCTGAAAACAGAAGTCATAGTCATACAAAACTACTCAGTATGGAAAGTTTCAAATGCCAGCCCTACCACATCTTCAGTTAAAGCCCTCGGATACTCAAGCTTTCTCGCTCAAGTTTTTTCCTGTTTAGCAAGTATCCAGTTGTTATAAAAACACTTCCAAGAGTAATCCATCAATAGATCTATAACTTGTTCTATATAAAAGGACAGTAAAAGCTTTAGTCTTCAAAGTATTCATATTTTTATAACATTGACCTTCAAGTTGCTTAATAAAACTTTCAAAATTAAATTTCTGATAAGAAAAAAAGCAAATCAACCCTGCAAAATGGTTTCTCACAGCCAAGGAGAATTCAGAGATCCAACCTGACTCATGATAGAACCAGGCTGTATGATCCACACTCCATGAAAGATACTAGATGACACTGCCTTGCTTGTTTTGATTAATTCAAGTGTGTTTTTTCACCAACCAATTATAAAATTACCCTTTGTTCTTTTTCTAGCTTCTGTGTTGTCTTCAAATCTGGGGACATGAACTACTCTTTATAATAAGCTTTGAAGTTAAAAAATGTTTCATTACAACAATGCTTTTTATTTTTTAAAGAATAACAAGTAAACTTTATGACCTCTATTAAACTATATTAATCACAAGAGCAGATCTAGAATATTAATAAAAGCCCATATACTTAGCCTTGCATTGCTCTCTTCTTATTTCCACAAATGAGGAATCATAATACAAAAGCTCACATACAATATATTTTAAATCATATAATAAATGTAATTATCAGAAGTCATGATATTTTTTACATTGTTATACATTTTTCTAAAATATAATTTATCTCATTTTTAATCACCATTTATATTTTTACCATAATTTCTAGAAATTTGGGTTATAGTGGTTTGACTGAGTTCAGAAATTAAAATATCAAGAAAAATAAATCTGAGGTTTTGAAACAAAGGGTTAAGTTACTTTTCAAGAGAAGACAATAAGAAACTTAAGGAATCTGTTCTGTCTTTAGGGAGTAAATTGTCCTTGAATGGAAGAAAGGAAGCATAAAGAGGAATTCATAATGTATCTCCTGGGTTCAACAATATTAATTTGTCTTAACCATCTTTGAAGTCCTGGCCACAGTGAGACTTTTCTAGGTGCATTTTAATTAGAAAGATTCTGTCTCAATAACCTGCCCAGCATCAGCAGGGAGCAAGCCATTATCCAAAATCATATGTCATGGAAACTATTACAACAAGAAATTAATAAATTGATACCCGTATGAGGATAGAAACTGTAGCATTTGATAAAAACATAGAAAATTATTTTAATGCTGGTTCATAATGTCCCCAATGATTGGTGATGTATGCCAGACTTGAGGGAAGGGGAATCATTTGTGACAAGGTAGAGGAGCATTTGCCCACTAATATTACCACAGCTAATATATCAGTGGAAAGTTTTTTGAGAAACTGGATGTTGTGAGTTTCTTTCATAACCCCCCTCCAAAGTCCCATCTTCTTTTATCACTTTAAGTATTGAATCACACTCACTGTGGATAAGCCATCTGCTAGAAGCAATAATTTTAGGAACAGGGTCCCAAAACTGCTTCCCATAGATAGCTGCTGGCAGCTCTGGCATTTGGGAGCATAATCTTTTAAAATTGAAATCTGCCCTCCTAGGTACAGGTTTCTAGACCTTCAGAGCATTGTGAGTTCTCTATTCTTGTGTTGAAGGTCAAATTGAAGTTGAATACATTTAAGCTGAAATTAGCTGTATAGTGTCATTACATTTCAAAGTCTATATAATCAAGAATGTGTGGAAGATCTTATGAAAACCTAACATTCTTCTTTTGGAAACTAGTAGCATTTATTAGTCTGAATAAACTAATGGAAGAATTATCTCTCTGTAATAGGTGTCTGATTCATTTTCCAACATCATATTTTACTCTCTGCATGATCTGTATATTTCCATCCCTGCAAAGTACATGTAAATCACTTGGTCTGTCCTTCCTTACACATGGTGTCTTTGTCCAGAAACAACTCAAGTGTGGTGTTTTAGTTATGGTTCTTATTGCTTTGACAGAACACCAACACCAAAATGCCAGTTGTGGAGAATGGGTTTATTCAGCTTACACTTTCACATTGCTGTTCATCACCCAAGTAAATCAGGGCAGAAACTCAAGCAGGGCAGGAAACTAGATGCAGGAGTTGATGCAGAGGCAACAGAAGAGTGCTGCTTACTGGCTTGTTCCACTTGGCTTGCTTACCCTGCTTTCTTATAGAACCTTGGACCACCCAGCTCAAGCTGGACCCTCCTCCACTGATCATTAATTACAGAAATGCCTTTACAGCTGGATCTCCTGGAAGCATTTCATCAACGAAGGCTCCTTTCTCTTTGATGGCACACAAAACCATCCAATACCTTAGCAATGGTGAAATCTCACACTAAACTGGTTTTAAATACTTATTCTTACAGTAAACATCAAAAATTTCACAAAATCAAAGGCTAAAATTTACATTTTAGGGAAAATATTTTAAATATTAAAGCTATTATGACTTAATATCTTATTGTCCTAATATCAACTGAGATCATACAAATATCTAATTCCAACTATTTCCTAATTATGTAAAGAGTCAATATTTGACTATTAGAATTCAGTATGTTTTGAGTAAAAAGACAAGTAGAAAATCATACTATCTGTATGTTCTTCAGGCAGGAATTCACTAGGAGAATAGGAGACCCATAGTTTCTGATCCAGAAACAATTGAAGTACACTACAAAGGAACAAGAAACACATTTAACCAAAGAATATCTGCAAGCAAAGTATGCCTGGAGTCAAAATTCCTTACACTTCTGTTAATATTAGTCTTTTAAAAACATATCATTGAAAAAAGTCTATCTCAAAGAAAAATGCTTAAAGATAAAATAATTCTCAAGTCTTCTGCTTCAATCTTTTAATAAATATGCTGATTTTAATTACAGTAAATGTCATATCAAATTGAAAATTTTCTATTGCTACAAAATAGTTTCGAGTTTTGGTTAAAAAGTTAATGTTAAAGTTGTAGAATTCTTCTACAAGTATCCCCTTTAAGATTATTGGACACCCATAGGGTATGAACAAGTTTTACAGATAAGTAAAATGACAGATAATACATAAAAAAAATCTTACAAATTCCACATGTTGAAGCTCCAATTGCAATCATTGTACAGTATTATGTAATTTGTTTTTTCAATGTATAAGTTGAATTGGTATTTCAGAACATTATTAATTTATTTATACTATAAAAAGAAATAAAATCACTATGGGTTTTATTATTTGAAGCTTCCTGGAACATTTAGCAATAGAATTCTAAAATTAAAAAATGTTCTTTTGAAAAGATTTATTTCCATTTTTAATTTTGTTTATTCATGTATGTCTATGTGAGGTATATGCATTTATACAGGTGTTCTCAGAGGACAAAGTGGGTCATGGATCCTCTAAAGGTAAAATTCTGGCAGTGTTAAGGGCCTGGCCTGGGTGCCAGAACTGACCAAACTTGGATTCTCTGGAGGAGGAGTATGTGATTATATCATTGAGTCATCTTTCCAGATGCATACGTGCACTTTTCATGATATTTATCCAAGTATTCTAGATACACAAAATATATTTTTCATTTGTTGTCTTCTCTTTAAATCTGAATTAGTTGCTAATAACTGAATTACCATTAAAGTGGGGATGAAGAATACCATGAGAAATTAGTTAGACTTTAGACCATGAAAGTCTCAATAGATTAAATAAAATACTTTTCTGGTAAAGAAATTCATTTTTTCCTTTCTCAGTATTTCTACTTATATGCACATTGTTACAAATATACTATAGTTTAAATATGAAGAGTGTACCCCAAGGTTCACATGTTAAAGGTTTGGTCCTTGGGATACTACTCTTTAAGAAATGGTATGGTTTTATAGTGTCTTTGTGGAGGGTCTTTTGATCATTGATGAATGACTTTGAAAGAGTTTTTGGAACTGCCTACAATTTCTCTTTTCTTTATCCTAAGGTAATCACAGTCTTTTGTTTGATATTTCAGCCATTGATATCTGTCCTGTACCTTGATGTGATAAGCCCAATGGTGAGTCCTAATTGACCCTCAGCTATACTGTTTAAACTGTGAACTGTTAAGTTTCTATACAAAATAAAAGTTTTATTTAATAAAGTCTGTAAACTAAATCATTCCATTATATTGACAGAATGGTGACTATCATGTTACACAAAGTACTAACCCTACAGTCTTTAATTTCCTACTCCTCAACTATATCTCTTTTGATTTTAGAAAAAAAATGAATATGTGTGGCTTAACTTTTTCTCTTTTGGCAAATACATACTCAAAAAACATAGACTTCTCTGCTTATATACCATAATAAAAGGTCAAAACTATGCAGGTCTAGATGAGTAACTTTGATTTACGTGTGAAGACTGAAGAAACAACATAGTCTAATAAAATGGATGTGTTGTTCCAACTACATTACTCTTGAGCCTCAGATCTCAGTTAATTTGGACTTCAGGAAGTAGAATTTAAAGCCACTTATCTTGTGCTATCATCTGAACATCCATCGTGTGTGTGTGTGTGTGTGTGTGTGTGTGTGTGTGTGTGTGTTAAAATTACATCACCATTTTGGTAGAATAGAGAAATAGATTTGGGGGAAAAGAACAAGTAATAAGGGACTAGTAGTATCAAGTAACTATGTTTGATAAAGGGCTAAATGGAACTAGCTGAAATATTTTGTCCTTCCCTTCTACTACATGAAGACAGTATTCACCCATTTATAGGGAACAAAGTAAGAGCATTCCATGGTGTAGCAGAAAGAAGACTTCTCATCAGCCACTGCCATTGCTAGTGCCTTGACCTTGAGTTTAAAGGCCTTAGAAGAAAGAAACTAATGGGACTAGAGAAATGCTCAGCACTCAAATACACATGGCTGCTCTTGCAGTGCACCCAGGTTTAGTTCCTAGCACCCATAAGACAGCTATTAATCACCTGTATTTCCAGTTCTTGGAGAACCTCTGTACATTTTTAACCTCCATGGGCAGGAGACATGCATGCAATATATTATACATGTAGACAAACACACATATATGTAAAATAAATATTTTAAAAGATTTATAAGATCAGCAGAGAATAGATTTCAAGAGATCATTTACAGTAGGTTTGCCCATTGGCATCTCTATCAGGGATAATATTGACTACGTTAACTGAAGGGCTAAGATCTGCCCTCTGCAGGTGGTACTAAGGAGGATATTCTAAGCTACATAAGACTGGGAACTGTGAGCTGAGCACTAGCATGTATTCATTGCTCTCTGTTTCTGATTATGGATGTGATAGCACCAACTCTTTCAAGTTCATGCTGCCATGATTTCCATGCTGTGGTGGCGTATAATGTGGAACATTATAAGCTACATAAACCCTTATCTCCATAAGTTGCTTCTCCCAAGATATAGTCACTGTAGCTGGAAAAGAAAATAGTATCTTAAAACCCAGCTTCTACACCACTATCCAGCTTTCAGGTTCTAAGCCCAGCTCAGTGGGTTCAAGCATGCGACCTCTTGGGATCATTTCTTTCTCAATCTTGACTCAGCATCTATGAACCCTGATTTTAGATTAGACTTTGCAGATATAGGTTTTAAGCTCATTGTTTTTGGATTAAAACTAAATATCTACTTATGAAGACACCCCCAAAATAAATTTACTCCAATGGATATTGTTTCAAATAAAACTCTGCAGACTGAGAACCCAAGCTTATATATTTGCAAACCCAAACACAGGACAGAACTACTTGTTGACTCCATAAATAAGGTAGTCCAGAAATATTAAATAGCTTGGCATCTTGGGGATTAGATTGCAGGTGAAGGATTTTTGCCTGCTGTCTATTCTCCTTCAACACCTATCATTCAAACACTAATTCTGTTAATGATCAATAAATCTCTGAAGATTTCCAAATTTATTTACATATTTTCCTCTGTTTTCTATCTAAATGATAATCTTTGAGTTCATGAAGTATTTTTTTGCTTACTCAATTTTTGTGTTTTCATTTCCATTAAGTAAAAAGATGATCTATACTATTTCAATTTGAACTTTTTATTTTTCTGATACTATTGAGTTGCTTCTCTATGTACATTTGAAGTTCACTGAGAACCTTTAGAATCATCAAGCAGTTAATATACCTGCATTTCTCCAGCATCAATGGCTGGTCTTCTGTACTGCTTCTGGCTTCTGGATATTATTATGTTTTGATGATATTCTGTTCTTTTGCTTCCTTCTGACATTTGTATGTATTCACTGGTGTCTGTGTCTTCAGAGAAAGGACTCACTGGGGTCTTTAGATTTTTGCTTGCTTTTTGTTTGTTTGTTTGGTTGGTTTTTGTTTGCTTTTTTCCCACATAGGGGCAAAACAGCTTCACCTACTGCCCCACCCAGAAATGTTGATAGTAAAATAAAGACAAAGTGAGGAACCTTTTGCAGAGACAGTGAAAAATGCAAATTGCACACGTCAAAGTCACGTTAAGCAAAGCAGTATATTTCTCTATTCAACCCTCAGAGACCAAGAGAGAAAAGAATGCTATATTAAAATATACTGATGGCAAAAACAAGAAAAGATGACAAATGTGAGTGTTATACCAGAAAAGCTGTCCTTTACAAATGAAACATTGATAAAGGCTTTTCTTGATAAAAAGAAACCAAGAGAATTCATTGCTCATCACCATGACATTTATCTTACAAGAAAAGCTAAAATGACTGATTTACTAAAGAAAGAGATGCCAGTTAGGAATAAAATATCAAAGTTCAAAACATAGTGATAAAAATCAAATACAGAATCAAGTTCAGAATATAATACTATTGTAACAGTAGCAGATACATCACGTAATTTTGATAGGTTATAGTACAAAAGTATTAAAATAACAAAAGATATGATGACTATTTTGTTAAGGTTTTACACTATGATATTTTATAAATATATAAATTATAAAAATTTAAAAAGCATACATAACAGATATATAAATATAAATGCACCAAGCTTCCCAGCTGGAAGCTTAGCAGAGAAAGCAAAATATAATATAGCTCACATAGATGGCAGAACTGACCACTGTCAAGCAGAGCTAGGATTTGATTACAAGGCTGAAAAAGGGGCAAAGAAAACTTAATGTCCAGACCCGTTTAAAATCTGTTTTAACAAAGTCAGAACCTTAAAAAAATATGATCAAACTCAGGCCTGAGATACAGTCATTTAATGTGTGAGTTTCTGAACTATGACTCTCTAAATATTTTTCACTCTATTGTACCAGAAATCCCTGCTTCCCTGATGTGCTTGAAGTTCAGTTCAACTCTCTCTCTCTCTCTCTCTCTCTCTCTCTCTCTCTCTCTCTCTCTCTCTCTCTCGTAATCAAGCTGTGTATTACATCTTGTAGATTTGCTTTGGGCATTTTGTAGAGCTCATTCCTTTCTCAAGTTCCTGCAGAAGAACTTCCTACAGACATCTGATGTCCCCCTGACCAGTCTGTCCACACTTTTCTACTCTTCCTCATCTTGTGGATTGTACTTCTCCAGTCACATGGGATTGCCCCGATGCCTGTTTGTTGTTGGTTCAGACTGGCTCTCACCTGCCTGGGACATAGTCTAATACTCCAAAGCCAATGTACTACATAAGCATGGTGCATTTTTCCCCTTTCTAGGAGATCATATTTATGTATGTCTTTCAAAATTTAAAAATCATAGTCTCAAATATTTCATCCTATTTTGATTTCTTATATGGAAATGGCTAACAGGTCGTCATCATAACAGAAGGTATTTATACTTCTAAAGGAATATTATGTCTTCAGAATGCAAATTATATAAGTATTTTGCCTGGTTTGGGGAATAATAAAGAGCTATAATATATACATGTTTAATTAGTTCAATTGAACCACTCTTTAATGGATACATATTTCAAGATCTCAGATTGCACCTAATAAATATTTAATTCTTATCAATTTAAAATGAATAAATAAGAACTACTCTTTAATGTCTTCTTATAGGTAAATAGCATGCTAATTTTTAATAAAAATTAAAGTTACTGCAGAGTGTGTTTGTTTTAAATCAGGCAGTAAATTTTTATTTATAATCCTTGTAACAAATACCAAATTATAACTAAAAGCTGTGAAGTAGGTTGCAAAACAATCTATTTTTATTTCCAATTTCAGGTTATCTGGTACCCTCTTCTGATCTAGTATCAGTCCCACACAGACATAAATGCAGCCAAAATATTTACATACATAAAATAGTCACCTAAATAAATTAAAAATAAAGGGACAGAAAACACTACTATTGGGGGATGGGAGTCATCTCATTGTTTTATTCTATGCTTTGGAGAGTTTAAAATCAAGAAGGGACTAAAACACAGGGACTAGATAAAACTAGGGCCAGAGTCTGAAAGGTCATGGTGTCTTCACTGCAACTAAGGCTTCACCTTCACCACTTCTCACAATGGCTTTTCCAGGTCTCTTTATCATAACCCTGACCCTGTAACACATTTTTTGGTCTCAGCAGCAAACTGAAAAGGTAGACCGAGAATGACTCAGTGACTGTATCTACCTTTCATATTTGTGCTCATAAAATTGAAAGCCATCTTCCAAGTTCATCCATCAAATTGAAATGTATCCTGGTCCTCTTGTACTTCAGTGGTAGTCCTGTATGCCTTGGTGGATGAATCCATAAAATTGTTGATGTAAGCATTTGTTTTCTAGCAGGTAACCCCTTCGGCAGAATTCTTGATTCAGGCTATTTTTTCTTTGAAATAAATCTATATTGTCACAAGTTAGTTGACCAAGACAGATGAGATATTTCCTTGGGGCCCTTGTCCTACTACTGTCTTAGTGAAGATAATAAGGTTACCCTTAACAATTATGGGTGGTTTAGTCTCTCCACTCTTATCTACAACACTAACCTGTTCATAGAACTTATTGCTAAACTTCACATTTTAAACATATTTTTATTATTTTTAATTGTATATTTCAATAAGAAAAGTGAGCAGTGGTCATGCTGAATGTCATGTGTATTACAATTCTCTACATTAAAAGCAATTAGCTTATTGCTGCTGCATTCAATGTCACTTAAATTCTCAGAGCACAAAGAGATCATAGCCAGATTTCTTGCAAGAAGATTACACAAGCTTCTCCTAAGCTAGTTCCTGAAAGAGCACTTACTTCCTTCTTAAAACTATGCCTCAACTGTTTGTGCTTCTTTCAGGATTCATTTCAGAAAGTTCATTTAAGCTCTGCTTAGAGGATTTAGGGGGTGTATTTAAATCAGAACTACAATTTTTTCAACATTCCTTGCTCTGAGAATCAATCAGGCCCTAATGTGTAAAAACGACACTACTAAGCTTATTACAGCAGCAATCTACCCCACCTCTCAGTATTAGTTTCAGTGTGTTATGTTTACTCACTGTTGTACCAAAGTAGCAGACAAGAAAAAAGATTTGAAAAAAAAAGGGATTAAATAAATAAGCAAATAAATAAATAAATAAATAAATAAATAAATAAATAAAAATTAAGAAGACTTTATTCTGGGTTACAGTTCTTCTGCAGCATACATAGCTTCTATTCTAGGCTCCCATTGGATAGAACCGTTCAGTTGCCACTGAAGCTGTACCTTCACCAATGGCATTTGCTTGATTTCACAGTGCCAAGCCTCAGCTGTTCTTCATGACCCCTTTATGTCTTCAGACTTAGTACTACCTGGGTGATTCTTAACCTATCAAGTTTGGCTGCAAGCACAAGGTACAATCTTGGCTGCCTCTGGCACACAGATTTTGTGTGCTTATTTTCAGGAAACTTTTCCCAGAAGATTTTACCTCAATGATGCTAACCTCTTCTTAATCATCACTAATTTCTCAGCCCCGGCTGACCAGCATCATATATTGTAGCAAAGCAAACATTTCACTTTAGTACACCTGGTATATTGTTAATCAGAGCTGAATCTTCAGCCCCAGCTACCTAGAACCACAGAATACTAACTCAAAATAACAAATGGCTCTAAAGAGCCTTTAAATATCTCTGAGAAATGTCACAAGCCAGGCTTCCTTCTTTTGCATTGTCTTCAACAATCTTATCTTTCAAGCCCCTAGTGAACATTTCACCAAGCACTGAGCACTCAATTGCTTTTCTTGTACAAAGTTTTAAAGTTCTTCCATAATCCTACCCAAAGCAACATGTTCAGAAATTCTCCACACTCCTGGTATCAACATGTTTTAGCGTTTCTATTGTTGTGACAAAACACCATGACCAAAAAACAAGTGTCATTGAAAGGGTTTATTTGGCTTACAGTCCTACACTGTAGTCCATCACTGAAGGAAGTCAGAGCAGGACCTCAAATAGGGCAGGAGCTAATGCAGAGACAATAGAGGAGCACTCCTTACTGTTTTGGTCTCCATGGCTGGTTCGGCCTGCTTTTTTGTGGATTCCAGAACCAGCAGGCCTAGGATGGCATTGCCCAAAATGGGTGGTGCCCTACCCCATTGTTCACTAATTAAGGAAATGCCTTATAGCAAGATCTTATGACAGTATTTCCTCAATTGAGGTTTTCTTTTTCATATAACATTAACTTATCTCAAGTTGACATAAAACTATGCAACATAATTAGCATATTAGATATCCATAATATGTAAATTAAATAATATTTAACTATTATATTAAATATGTCAGTAGAATTACCATTTATACCATGCTGAATTAATTGCTATTCTTAAACTGTACTTTGTTTTCATAAAACACATAATTTCTTGCTTTTTCAAGAAGATTATGTCAAAATAGGCTGGATATAAGGGAAATACAAGTGACATTACTTGTGACAAAACTTATCAAGCTATTCATATTTTATCAGCTTATCATTGAGATGATTTTGTTTTGACAGTAGGGCAAAAACCCCTTCTGTTTCTTTCCTATGACATATCAGAGCCTTCAAACTTCCTAGACAGAAACATGCAAAATTCAAGAGTTATTGTAGAAATAACTTCTACATATTTTAGCACTTGCAAAGTAGAGAAAGGAAAAGTAGACCTTGGCATTGCATACACTGTAGTTTGATTTGGATTATAGAGACTTTGATTATAGAGACTGTGTTATGTTTTCATTACTTCCTTATAAATATTCTAACAGGTAAGTATATTATTATATTCCTTCTGCTAAACAGATAAAAAAATTGATCCTCATGGCATTATTAATTGTTGAAGATCATCACTAAGTTCAAGATGATGACATCTTCCCTAATTCCCAGTATTTCAGTTCTAGAGTTTTAAATAAAGTTTAAGAAATGACGAGAAAGTCCTTAAAATAACAATATGCTCTCAACTATTTTTTCCCTTCCATTTTTTGTGATGTAAATGAAAGACACCACTGTTTTCCTTTGCAAACCAGGACAAATCAGTTCCACAGGTCTCTGGTCAGGCCTTAAATGGCCAAAGTGTTATAGCTCTCAGAAGGGAAGCAAGAAGGTTTAAGAGACCCGTGCAGGGTAGATAGTCTGGATCCCAGATCTCATTCACTATCTATCATAGCAGCGCCAACACCAGCAGCAAGAACTCAACATCAGCAGGGTACTGCAGGCAGCTGCAGGGACATGAGCATGGCCTGACAGGAGTGTCCGAGATCCAGCGATGTGAAAGCTGTTGGAGAGAAAACGCTTCTCCAAAGTGTTACAGCTCAGTAAAACAGCCACTCTCAGATGATTCTCAGTGAAATAACTTGTGCACTTTATTTCATGTGGATAGGAACTTTATAGACATTAAGGAATAGGGTGGGATCCAGAGGTAGATGTTTCTCATTGACTCAGTTTGATATTCTAGTGACATTCTATCTGAATGGGGAAGGACTCCAAGTATTTCCCCCACATGGCTGTTATGGTCATCTCAGCGGGGTGCATTGGTTACTTGTTAACAAGTAGAGTGAGGCAGGAATTTGATCCCACTCCTACCATTTTCAATTCTATGATACAGGGAATTTGAGCTCACTCTGCCTTACCAGGTTTTCTGCTGGTGACACAATTCATTTGTTCCCCACACCATCATGGCTCTTTCTCTGTCATTTAAGGGAAAAAAAAAAATGTTAAGATTACACATTGTTATTTATTCACAATCCAGCTCCCTAATTCCTCATGTCCTTTTGATCTTCAAAACATGACAAATTGTGTCTTCTTTATTAGAACACAGTTTATTCCATCTTAACCAGGAGGCTAGATCCACTGACAGTCAATTCAAGCTGCTATCTTGAGTCTGTTGCTACCAAATAATGTAAATCAAATCACATCACTTATTTGTTCAAAGCACCCCAATACCTTCCCCATGCACTCATTCTGAAACATATCTCTTGGACTTAACAGCTTTCCATGCCTTTTTTTCTCTCTAACTACTAGCAGAGGATTCCCTGTAACTGTTCTATGTTGTAGTTAAATTGCTCTGTTTCTATTCCTGAAAAATAATGGCTTTGCACCTGTTCCTTTGCTATGCTACCTTTATTATAACTGTTACATTGCTACTGTTATTCTAAGTAATTTGTACAGTTCCTTTAAAGGTTAATCTCACCACTCCAAAGTAAAGTCTATAGTATCCATACAGAGTACAGACACTCATTATTTTCTTCTTCAGACTGATTGGCTTCCTCCATGACACAGTGATTTCACATATGTTTCTAGCCCTGTATGATCTTTGTAATGGTGTGAAGGGAGCAGTAACTGAGTCTGTCTGAGAACACTGACCCCAATATACTCCTGTGTCTGACAGGAACCAATAAAAACTTGTTCCCAAGTAAATAAAATCTTCAATTGCTTACTTATCCCAATCCTCAGAGGCCGCTAGCCATCTTATTTCTTAGTTTTATTTTTCTTATTATTTTATTTTCTTATTATTTCTTATTTTTCCTCAAGAACAAATGGTTTGAGAGCATGTATCGGTGATAACCTATGTAAACTAACCAATCCTCACATTAATCTATGACAATCAGAAATGCATGTCTCTTTTCATGAACTCTTGCCTTAGCTGCTGGCACAGTCTCCCAGAGATCTATGTGGTGTAGAAAGCCCGCATGCCAGGCAGACAGGATAAATAGTCGTCACTGAATCTTCTTTTATTATGGAAACAAAGCTCTTAGACGACAGTTCTGGTAAGATTCAATTTGAACTTGAACATATTTTTAATTAAAACCCTTGAAAATAATTGAATTATAAAATCACAATGATGGACTTAACTAGGAATTTCTTTTGATTTTAATTAAGCATTCCCATTTGATAAAAAAAAAAGAGGGAATAATATTGCAGAAAAAGGACATTGGTGCATAAATGTTTAAATACACGGAAAGGGAGATTTTTAACAGGACGTTTTGTTCTATAATAGTGATAATGTTTTATTGTTTTATATTTGATTTTAAATGATCCTTGAAGTCTCATAAGTGGCACATTAAGAACTGTGTGCCTTGAGTGGTTGTGAGAATAAATGCAGAAATAAATTTGTAAGATGTCTCAGAAACCCCTCCAGCCTGTTCTCTATTATTGTTACTAATATGCTCCTTAGAATAGTTTTATACTCAGCTGGGAGTATGAGGAAATTGAAAACAATATGCATGCCTTATGTGTTAAGTGAACTGCAATAAACCATGCTACGAATTCTTAACACCCCAGTAAATCAGATCTTAATAGGTTTTCCTATTTATTAACATTGTAAAATTGTCACTAAATGGACCTCTCAATTTGTGAAAATGAAAATAACTTTTGCTGCTTTTTCTGCTGTATAAAAAATATCATTGAAAAAATATGTATTGTTTTAATGTACAAATTAAATATTTCCACAGCCTCTGAAAACCGGGTAGTTTTATTATAATATCTCTAAATCCTTCCATCAAATAAAGCTATATTAATCCCTTTGATGTTAAATATAAAAGAGGAAATGGTGTGTGTGCCTCAGGCCTAATGTGGACACCTGTAGTGACTAGCTATTCACATTTATACTAAAGCATAAGACATCTATTTGTTTTGTTCTGCTTTTTGCTATTGAGAAAGGCCATTTAGATTCATGTGTAGAAAGGAGGCTATTAATAAATACAAACTTTAGCCACACCCTTAGCTTTCTAATAGAATAATCTTGTTGGTTTGGAAGATACATATCTCTATCTCCATCACCATAACCATCTCCATCTCTATAGCCATAGCCATGGATATAGGTAGAGGTAGAGGTAGAGGTAGAGGTAGAGGTATATAGTGAACGGGGTTTTGGCACAACTCATTTCTGAAGAAAAGTAGATGTAAACACCAAGATACTATAATTTAAGACATGCACCATGAATACTTAGTTAAATTAAAAAAATATTTACTAAAACTAGATACTGCTTTCATACTTGGGTCATTTTTGTTGTTATTTGTTTAGGTCAGATAAGGTTTTCTGAGACAGGGTGCTCTCTTTTGACACAGCCAAGCTGCACTCAGAACTTCTAATTCCCATGCTTACAGCTTAGAGATATTTGAATACAATTACAATTGTATTAAGCAAGATGCTGAAAAAGTCTGAAATACTTGATTTCTTGTGTTTTTATCCTTTTCTCTTTAGTATAATTGTGGAAAAACAATTAACAAAACTATAAAACTCCACAGTCTGACAGCAGCCTTCTATTCCCTTAGCTCCTTCTAGCCCTTTCTAAAATTTCTCAGATTTCTATCATGCTTTGATCTTTGACATTTTCCCTAACAATTGCTTACTGCTAGATTTGCCTAACTCCAATCTGTCCTCTTTATTAACACATCAGTTTTACCTCTTATTATCTCTTTTCTAAAGATTTTAATCCTGGAACATGGGAGATGACAAAATGGCTAAAGGCGCCTTTCCTCAGTCCTGACAAGCTTTTTGGGAGCCACATAGTGGATGTAGAGGACCAAATTTGACAAGTGATCCTCTGACAACCACATATCCATGCAATACACACACACACACACACACACACACACACACACACACACACACAAAGAGAGAGAGAGAGAGAGAGAGAGAGAGAGAGAGAGAGAGAGACTCATGTACTTACACATGCACACACATGATCATAGATAGATAGATAGATAGATAGATAGATAGATAGATAGATAGAGGTAAACCCAAATCCCCCCATTCTGTCTTCTCTGCTCCAACTCTGACACATTCCAACAATCATTTTCTCAGCCATTAACAGAGATCTTTTGAAGAAAATCATATAGTTCTCAGGGTTGGTGGTACCACAGATCTAGAGTTTCTAGAGTCAGCTAGATGCTTATATTATAACCAAAGTTACATTTATTCATCAATTTTTTTCATGAATCCTCAAATGTTCCTTTGGTAACCCTTTATTAAGCCACGGCTGTAGACAAGACACTTTATTTAATGGTGGAGAAAATTAAATTCCTGCTTATATATGCTCTTTTTCTAAAAAGAATACTAGTAAAAATTAAGTTGGAAAATTCTACAAAAAAAAATTTTAAGTTGAGTAAAGAGAAAGTAACTGGTTTGAGTTTTAGGAAAAGAGTCTCTGCTAACATTGCCTTGTATGAATACACTAAGGAAGTGAATGACAGAAATGTGGAGCTATTGAAGAAGTTTCTCACACAAGGAAAATCATTAATTAAATTAAATTAATTAATTAAAAGAGTCTCTGCTAACATTGCCTTGTATGAATACACTAAGGAAGTGAATGACAGAAATGTGGAGCTATTGAAGAAGTTTCTCACACAAGGAAAATCATTAATTCCTTTATTTTCCTGCTTATAGAAAATCATTAAGAAAAATAATTACCAGAAAGTAGGGATCTTGAGTCTTGTGCTCTGACTATATTACTTAAAAATTAAGAACTCTTTAATTGAAATAATTTAATTGGTGGGTTATTGGGGAATAGATCCAGCATCTTATGGTTTTATGTTACCTAACATAAACACAATGTAAACAATAAAAAATTAAAATTATCAATCAGCAATTGCAAAAGTACCCTCTAAATACAGAATTTATGAATATAAAATAACCTTTTGTACTCAAAAATCATTTTATTCCACTTTTACTCATCAGATGTGTATTCTTTCTTTTCCCTGTGCAAAGGCTCCCTGTCCATACTGTTGCCCTGAGGTTCTCTCAATGTCTTCTATTTAGGTCTGTCTCATTCATAAATAGTGTAATATTTGACTAAACTCTCAAATGGTATTGTCTAAAATTTTTCTTTTATCAACAAGAACAAATCAAATTTCTGTAAAATTTCACTACCAATTATTTCTATCTCTGGGGAGGGAAAGTAATTAATAAAAAGTGTTAGAAAATACACACAAAATATTAGATAAATGTAATATAACACATATTAAATCTATTTTAGTTCTTAAACTAACTGAATACTGCTCACACCTATCAAATTTGATGTTTATATGGGCTGTATCTTCTTCCTTCACTTCTACAGAATAACAATGGTATATCTTGACTTTCTAGCTTTCTTCCAGTCTCTTTTTATATCTGTACATAGAAATATTTCCTTCTATTTTTAAATAAGTAATCTGTGACTGAAGTACTCTTTTGTACCCCAAATAACTAGTTTGTTATTATATTTGATACATGCACCCAAAACTTATATATTCTCAACCTTCTCTTTTCTATATCCACACAGGATAGTTACCTTAATACAATTCTCAATTCATAATTATTCACGTTCTGTTAACAGTCAAGATGCTCAAAGTTGCCTCTGTAGAAATATAACTTAACCACAGACTCCCATATCCAGCTGTAAAATTGACCTCTCTATTTTGACCTATATGTAAAAGGAATCTGCACATTCCTTATTGTAGCAACATACCAGACAACGCAACTTAATGAAGAAAAGACTTAATTCAATTCACAGTTTTGTTCATGATTTGAGATGTCATAGTCATCAGAATGGAAAATTCATGGTGTCATGCACCTGAGTCAGCTGATCAAATTGCACTGACAGTCAGGAAGCTGAAAAATATGAAAACTGACATTCAACTCAAAGTTCAGGACCTTGGCCAATGGATTAGCATCACTCATGCTTCAATAGTTCAAACAGGAAATTCCTCATGGGCATATTCAAATACTGTCTTTTCTGTGGTTCGAAATTCTGTAATGTTGTGTGGAAAAGATGGCTCAGTGTTTGGGAGCACACACTGTTCTTCCAGAGGTTCTGAATTTAACTCCCAGCAACCACATGGTGGTTCACAACCATCTGTAATGGGATCCAATACCCTCTTCTAGTATGTTGGAAGACATCAACAGTGAACTCACATATATAAAATAAATAATATCTTTTTTAAAAGAAAAAAAGAAAAGAAAGAAGTAGGGAAAAAGGAGAGAAGGAAAGAAAGAAAGAAAGAAAGAAAGAAAGAAAGAAAGATTGATTCTGTAATGTTTCGAACCAATATTAACTATCACAAATTGAAAATAAGTGTTATTACCCTTTTATCCCATTCTTAGGTTGATTCAAGTACTCAGATAACTACTTTTATGTAAAATAAAACTCTTGGAATTTTTAAAATCTTTTCTTCACATTTCCCATTCAAAAGTTTAATAAATACTCTAGTCAATGATCTCTGATAAAAAGTAAATGCAAAAAGAATTACACAAATAAATAAAAGGGAAATAAACTCATATATTTATTATTGTATTAAAGACCCTGAGTACAATTGCCTCTTATTTGCCACTTTGACTCTATCTTAGCTCCTAACAAACTAAAACATCTTTACTTGACAACATCATTTTTTCTGCAAATAAAATATAAGATTCTAATCATTTTTTTAATTACAAAAGTTGTCCAAGACCACCCAACTAAAATCTAAACCTGATATTATGCCCTACAAACACTGAAATTTTTTTTTCGACCCTAACTTTTCAAACTTGAGGCTCTGCTTCTGGAATATGCAGTTACACTGCTTTTTACTTTGTTGCATCAAAACTTCAAACCTCCTTTTGTCTGAACAGACTTTAATTTCTTGTTTAATCTATTTATTCTTTTTTTTGGAGCCTTTATGGCTGCATTCTTTTATGATATAGGGCTCAACATTCATTTCTATGCTAAGAACATGCTTAGCAGAAAGTATGTAGGGCCATGATTAAGGTGTAGGCTTAATCCAATTTCCTAAACTAAAACCTTAATCATTTGCTCATTTTAAAGCAAAGACAAATGAAAATAATATTGTCTTATGAATATAAAGGGAGAAGAAACTTCCTTATTTCATGAGAGAATTCACTTCCTAACTTCATATTCTTTCTATTTAAAATAATTAGTAAATCTATTCCAGACTAAATGGAACCTCTTGTGAGCTTTACACTTATACAAAATGTCTTTCTCAAGCATTTTGAGCCTTCACTTTGGAAACTAATCATCATCAAAAGTAGCACACCCATCATCCTACAACAGAATTTCTGTGGCAAGATAGAAACTTAGTTTTAGCAGATGTTATTCTCCAAATTGAAAACCTATGTCTGGTCATTAAAACTTTAGTTTGCTTTTGCTCTCACAAATAACACAAATAGCTACCACAATTATCAAAAACTAAGAGAATTGTTGGTGCTGTGTAGTCCTTTCTAGAGGACTGAATGATGTTTGACGTGTGTGTGTGCACGTGCGTGTGTGTGTGTGTGTGTGTGTGTGTGTGTGTGTGTGTGGTGTGTGTGTTGATAAATCGGTTTGGGTGTATATAAGGGTTATATTTCTTTTTCTGCAATCTCTTAACATTTTGTCTTTGGTAGGCATCGTAGTTTAGTCTAGTACTTATCCAATAAGGAAATGTATTTTTTTCTCTTTTCCTTTTATGGTCAAGTTTTTTAGTTGGCCAGATTGTGTCTTTATTCCTAGGACTAATTAATTGTCAACTAGTAAGTTAATTGACAATGTCCCTCATTGTCTTCATGAACAACTTAGACAAATGAAACATTTCAAATTTCTTTGTAGATACCCTCAAATTCAGAAACCACTTAAAAGGAGTTTTTAGCACACAGAAAATGTTCAATATTTAATGGTTACTATTTTTGCAATAGCATAAAACAACTCCTTTCGAGGCCAAACATTATCTTGATTCACTATAATAGTCACAAAATTTTCTATCCTTTGCCCTAAGAAATCTTTATTTTTCCATCTCAATGTTTTGAGTATCTATTTATTATTATTATTATTATTATTATTATTATTATTATTATTATTATTATTTCTTTTTTATTGGATATTATACTTACATTTCAGATTTTATCCCCTTACCCCATTCCACCCACTACCCAGGAACCCCTTATCCCATTCCCCCTCCTCCTGCTTCTATGAGGGTGTGACCACATCTACCTCCTCACCCTCAAATTGCCCCCACTCAGTGTTCAGCCTTCATGGGACAAAAGATTTCCTCTCCCACCTATGCCTACAAGGCCATCCTCCCCTACATATACAGCTGGAGTCATGGGTCCCTCCCTATGTGCTCCCAGACTGGTGGTTTAGACCCAGGGGAGCTTTGGTTGGTTGGTACTGTTGCTCTCCTCATGGGGCCACCAAACCTTTCAGCTCCTTCAGTCTTCTCTGTAACTTCTCCATTGGGAACCCTTGATCAGATCAATGGTTAGCTGTGAGCATCTGCCTCTGGGTATGTCAGACTCTGGCAGACCTCTAAGGAAACAGCCATATCAGGCTCCTGTCAGCATGCACTTCCTGACATCTATATCAGTGTCTATCATGGGTGACTGCACATGGGATGGATAACCAGGTGGAATGGTCTCCTGATGGCCCCTCCTTCAGTTTCTGTCCCACACTTTGTCTCCACATTTGCTCCCTTGGGTATTTTGTTACTCTTTCTAAGTAGGACCTAGGCATCCACACTTGTTCTTCCTTCTTCATGAGCTTCATGTGGTTTCTTAGTTGAATCTTGGCTATTTCAAGCTTTTGGGCTAATATCCGCTTATCAGTGAGTAAATACCATGTGCGTTCTTTTGTGATTGGGTTACCTCACTCAGGATGATATATTCTAGTTCCATCTATTTAAAGCTTCTGTAAGGCAAAGGATACTGTCAATAAGACAAAATGGCAACCAACAGATTGAGAAAAGATCATTACCAATCCTACATCTGATAGAGGGCTAATATCCAATATAAACAAACAACTCAAGAAATTAGACTCCAGACAATCAAATAACCCTATTAAAAATTGGGTACAGAGCTAAACAAAGAATTCTCAACTGAGGAAACTCAAATGGCCAAGAAGCACCTTAAGAAATGCTCAACATCCTTAGTCATCAGGGAAATGCAAATCAAAAAAACCCTGAGATACCACCTCACACCAGTCAGAATGGCTAAGATCAAAAACTCAGGTGATAGTAGATGCTGGCAAGGATATGGAGAAAGAGGAACACTCCTACATTGTTGGTGGGGTTGCAAGCTGGTACAACCACTCTGGAAATCACTCTGGCAGTACCTCAGAAAATTGGACATAGTACTACCTGAGGACCCAGCTATACCACTCCTGGGCATATACCCAGAAGATGCTCCAAAACATAACAAGGACATATGCTCCACTATGTTCATAGCAGCCTTATTTATAATAGCCAGAAGCTGGAAAGAACCCAGATGTCCTTCAACAGAGGAATGGATACAAAAAAATGTGGTACATTTACACAATTGAGTACCTATTTTTAAAACAATAAAATTTTATAATTTAGTAAACTAAAGCTACAGAAGAAAATCTTCAAACATGGCTCTGCTTCTTGAACATGGCTACTCCTCTCTGCTCATTCCCCTTGATTTTTAGGATGACCTCACTAAGTTATTTATCAATCAGTCTGTTTACCTGTCTACTTATCACCTATCTCGTATCTTAGAAAACTTTCATCTGTTTTAGGAGGAAATTGTAATAGATTTTTAAAAATTTTTTAAAGATATTTGATGCTCAAGGGGATATTTGGTTTATTTAGAAAATTCACTTATCAGTTAAAATAATTTCAAATTAAGACAGAAAAGATAGGTTTAAGTGTTTTATTCTCATGTTATATGCCCTCTATTGTATATAAGTATATTATATATAAGCAAACTGAACATACACCTATGCACATAGACGATGTTTATGTATAAACACTTTGAGTTTTAAACTCAAGTAATTTAAATGTGAATTGAGTTAAAATTCTACTCACATTATAGTAACATAATCTTTACAGTTTAATGAAAATGCTAATGAGTTATCAGTTTAGATGAATAACAAATGCCACTATACACTGTATGTATTTTAAAAAGTCCTTCAGATAGTTGGTTTATTAATTCCAGTACAATTTTAGCATTTAATTATATAGTATACACTTGTGGTTGGCTACTGTCTCTTATGAGTTAAAATGATTTATTTATAAACAAAATAAACACTAACATAAAAATTATTTTAATATCTATTTGAACATGTTTAATAAATTTTATGTTACTGATGTGAAAATATTGAAGTAGTTGTCACTTGTAAAATATGAACCCAAGTACAAATAAAATATATTCTTTTCTGTTAATTACAATTCACAGATTTGTAATTTTGAATTTGAGTTTACCATACAGAATAAAGACATGTGAAAAGTAGATAAATAATTTTGAAAAAGTAACTTTGAAATGTCACCAGTTTAAATGGTTTGAATAACCTTTGCCTTCACTGAAGCCTGAGAGGATTTATGCTAGTGACATATAACTGGCACAGAGATGTAGGAATTATAATTTGCCACTTTTAGAGCTCTTAATAAGTTGCCTTAAATAAGGATATATCTGCAGGATTTGTAAATTGAGAAAACACTAAATCTCTTCAAACACTTTTCATGAATTATCAATTTTTATTCTTAGTTGCATTAATGTAGTCTTTTTCTTAATGTAAGTGGCTTATCAGTAGGCACAGCAATCTGTTGTTTGTAATATTACACTTAAATCACTGTGTGCTAATAATAACAACTTTAATATTATCTAAATAACTTTATTAATATCTGCAAGGGCTATAGCTACTCCAAATGGAAGTAGGCAACATACACACTTAGTTGAATGCAGTGCCTTAACAAAGGGAACTTTATTCCTCCTGCTCCTCCTCTTTCTCCTTCTTCACCTCTTTTTCCCCTTCCTCCCACCCCTCCTTCTTCTGTTTCCTTCTCTCCATCTTGCTTTCTTGACCTATCTGTAAGTCCTACTATATTAACTTGGTAAGAGTTAGTTTCTTCTAAAACCTCAGTTTTAAGATATGATCTAGACTTATCACTATCAATAATATGCACTAAGAGAAAACACAGTAGATGCTGGATAACAGAGTTTTCAGATAAGGTAAATTCTTAAAAGCAGATGAAAGCTATGGTAATAAAAAAAAAACTACATCTGGAATGCACACTCAAATAGGAATCGAAAATAATAGGAAGAACATTGTATTTGGTACATACTCAAGTCTTATCTGTTTTCAGCGCAGAGTCTATGAATAATATCCTGTAAGTCTCATCCTGATGGATAGGAGACAGCAAATTAGACATAGGCATAACTCACTCCATGCTTCCCAGGTGAAGATGAAATGCCCACAGTAGCTTCCTGTTCCTCGTATCATAACTTCCTTGCTTTGACAGAAAATACTCATTGATATATACACCCAAATAATCACTTCTTCCCTTAATTCTTTTGTCAGCTATTTTATCACAACAATGGAACACAAATATAACATACCTATGCTGCCTAATGTCAAGTGAATTGTCATATATCCTTGAGTCTCAAATCTTCAGTCTAAAACTGATATTAGATACTGCCTACTTTATATGTTATTCTATCAATAGACAAGCAAAATTCTACAGATTTTTTTTGTTTTTTTTTTAAATATCATACTACATTGTGTTTAGAACAGTGAGTCAAAGGTTCTGAAACCAGGTAAGAAGTAAAGAAAAAAGGGTATACATAGAGAGAAAAAAAGAGGAAACAAGACCAGCAAAGGCATTAAAAACAAACAACAAAAATGAAATATTTAAAATATTCTTGAGAAATTATCTTGATAAATACCTAGAAGTTTATATTGGTTTTAGTATTTATCTCTATTAGGAACTTATGTCAAGAGAAAAGCATTTCACTCTGATGTAGACATAACTGGGACTTTGAGATCAGGCATCATATGGTATTAGTACTATTGGGTGCCAACCAGTACCATCAGTACTATCATGTACTATGTATGTAGGAATATTGTGTGCCATTGTGTGCTTTTCTGTACCATTGCATGCCAACATGTACCATTATGTGTCATCAGGCTTCATCATGTAATATCATGTGCCATCATATACAATTACATGCCATTGTGTACCATCATGTACCATCCAGTACCATGCAGAATTATCATAGAAACAATAGCTAACATTAGGGTGTTTTTAAAGAATAATGGCTTTCTTGGATACCCTTGATGGAAGCAAAACACTAGAAAATAAGTTTCTAAGAGTCTTTTCCATGTTTATAAAAATCACAGGTGAAGTTTAAAATTTTAAAATGAATTATCCACAGTATTGTTTGCTTATGTGGTTGAAATTGGACCTGTGTGTTATTATATCATCATAGTCTCTAACTCATAGAAAGAGCTCAGTACATGTAAAATGATTTTTTAAAGAAATGAAATACAGATATACACAGAATATGGTGATGTAGAAACTTATGCTTCAATGTAGTCTATTACTAAAATGGATGTCCAGTCCCTGTGTAGCTTGTTTTTATTTACGTTTTCCTTCCTACCTTTCAAATCAAGATATTTTCTTTTATAGTTAGAAAGATTTTGTTCTTAAACAAATTTATAATATTTCATTTCTAATAATTCTGCTGCATATTGTTTTATATAAGGTGGTCAGCTTGTAAGTTTTTCCAAAGCAGTCTATTGTACAAAGCTAAATTTATTTTTGTTTGAAAAGAGTATATGGAATTAATGATAAAAGCACAATTAGACACACTCAATATTGTAATCATATTAAGCACCAGAATGCTCATAGTTCCATACTAGTTGTACAATGATCAGCTTGTGATGCCTTCATTATTTTCTGTACAGAAATCATATTTCAGGGGCCAAAGAGCCATAATACCTTCTGTCCCTTTTAATTTCTGATTATCAATAGACTATTTTCTTGGCCCATACTGACTCATTTGCCGATCAATTTTTATGTTCAGTCTTTCCCTCCTGGAATAATAGGATCTTATGGTCAGCTTTCTAATGTGTTCAGATAACAATTCCAGGACAAAGGTGGGCTAAAAGTCTAATTATGATGAGTGAGATAGTGGAGGACAGAAAATATATTTCTTTAAAGAAGAGCTATTTGTTCTCCCAAGTAACCTTTTTTCTTGTGGTTATGTTTGTGTATTCCGCGCACCTCCCAAGCCCCTTTTCACCCGCGAAGAAGGACACGAGAGGCAATAATCGGGTATTACTGCAAACGAGGATTTACTTCTTGTAACAGTAAAGCGGAAAGACGGAAAAGGACGGAAGGGGCACTGCTTAAATACGCCCTAGAGTGACGTGTTCACTTCTGATTGACTGTTCACTCATCACCCAATATTACGCCTCGGGATTGGCCAGTGACTTTGGCGGGCTTTCTGCCTTTGCAGCTGCGCAGTTAACTGTTTACTACTGGGAAGACACGAGGCCAGCGCCATCTTGGAATGGCGAACGTATAACCACTGACCACGGCTTCCTACATTTGTGCACTACGTTAGACTTACAGTATAAAACAATGGCATCAAAAACAGATAAAAACTTTTGTGTGTGAGGTTTATATAAAATATTAATTTATTGATATGCTGTCAAGTCCCAATTTGCCAACAGAGTTATATACAATTTGAGTTATAATTTCAATTTAGCTTTTCTTTGCATATTTTTTCTAAGTCAAAAGTTGTAAATGATTTTAAATCTATAAGTAAAAATCAAAAATTAAATCTTTATAATCATAAATATTTTGTAATGTTTTTAATGTAGTCACTAAATGAAAAAGTTTTTCCTCAATATTACACCATTTATCTTTCTCATACTTAAAATATAACATATTGAAAATGCTTTGAAGCACTTAAAAAATAGGGATCTATCGCTTGTGCGGGCACCAAACTCCGACACTGTAGCTGATGCCATGTTGTGCTTACAGACAGGAGCCTGGTATAGCTGTCTTCAGAGGCTCTATCAGCACCTGACTGAGACAGATTCAGATACTTACAGCCAACCATTAGACTGAGCCAGGGAACCCCCTATAGGAGAGTTAGGAAAAGGACTGAGGAGCTGAAGGGGATTGTAACCCCATAAGAACAATAACAGTATCAACTAACCTGGGCCCCTAAGACCTCCAAGAATCTAAGCAGCTAACCAAAGAAAATACATGGGCTGATCCATGGTCCTCACTACATATGTAGCAGAAGACTACCTTATCTGACCTCAGTTGGAAAGAACTTACTTAATCCTATAGAAAATTGATACCTCAGGGAAGGGAGATACTAGTGGGATAAGGTGGGAGTAAAAGGGGCACCATCTCAGAAGCAAAGGAGAAGGAGAATGGGGTGAAGTACTAGTAAGAGGGGACCAAGAAGGGGGGCAACATTTGGAATGTAAATAAATAAAATAATTGATAAAAATAATAATTCAGCTGCCTAAGGGGAGGGAAATTAATTGAAACCAAAGATAAAATCTGGGTAAGCCCTAAGAAAAATTTCTAAAATAGACATAGAGGGATGAAAATTTGGCTCACATGATAAAAGTGGTTTTTCACAAGCACGGAACTCTGAGTATCATCCTTGGGATCAATATAAATTTTTAAAGAAAGAATCAACTTCACAGAGTCTTCTTTGACCTCTACGATGTGAGTGCCATGAGAAATAAGTTCCATCACCTGAAACACACACACACAAGCACACACTCACACAAATAGTAAAAACAACAATGATGATGACAATAAATGATGATTGATAATGAGATGATGATGATGAAGAAAGAGGAGGAGGAGGTGGAGGAGGAGGAAGAGGAGAACAAGAACAAGAGGAAGAAAATAAAGTAGGTACATAAAAAGGAATGAGTACCAGGGACAAAAACATTTCAATGATAAATTAATGTCAAAAATTGAATTAAGAAAAATATGTGAATAGAGAAATTATGGAGCCATAAAGATAGACCTTATATTAGTATTAAATAATGGCAGAAGTCTTTTATTATGAGTCTTGATTTAAAATGTAAATTGACCAAACTACACAACTAAAAGGCAAAGGCTAGGTGAACTGTCAAAGTAAAATACCCAACTGTGTGATGCATAAGACCCACATTACACCTGCAGACATAACTGCTCAGAAAGTGAAAGAATGAAATAAGTATTTTAAGATATCAGTAAGTGAAGTTAAATTGGGGTATCTTTATTAACATAAGACAATATAGATTTTAAATTAAAAGAACTTAGAAGAGACAGAGAGCAGTATCAAATTCTCAGGAAGATAAAATAATCACAAACATGCAGACTGAGGGAAGAAACTTTTACCACAATAGCTATAGACCTCAATACGCTGCTTTCGATATTGAAGAAAAAAAGATGAATAAATTAAAATTTTAAATGGTATTATGTAGCTTATAAGTTTAATTGTAAAAGGCTAGTAAAAATACTTAGAAAAACTATATGCTAAATCATAAAATAATTCTAAAACAATTTATAAGCAAAATCATCCAAATATTTCTTCTTAAAGCACCATAATATAAAGATAACAAAAATTACCAGGCAGTGGTGGCACACACCTTTAATCCCAGCACTTGAGAAGTAGAGGCAGGTAGATTTCTGAGTTGGAGACCAGCCTGGTCTACAAAATGAGTTCCAGGACAGCCAGGGCTACGCAGAGAAACCCTGTCAAAAAAAAAAAAAAAAAAAAAAAAAGAAAAAAGATAACATAAATGAGATGTGGAAATTAGACAGTATGTACATAACCAGACACAATCAAATGCAATATATTTAATTACTTCATGAGGAATGAGAAAAAAAAAAAAACCACATACTATATCTGAACCAGAGAACAGGGAGCAAACAAAGCACAAAGCTAGCAAAATAAGAAAAAAACTTAATTTTAAATCGCAGATATGCAAAATAGTTGACAGTTAAAAATAAATTTACAATGCTAAAAGTACTGTAGTCAATGCCACTTATGAGCTGTGATGTCCTACAATGAATTCTGAATTGATTCTAATTACTGAGCAATGAAGAAAAACATTTTTTTTCTTTATAACGTGTCCTCACCATAAGTAACTCCTTTACAAAGTGCTAGATTCAAAGTTGTGTCAACCAGTTCACTCTACAGAGGTGATGGAATCATTGGAGGTGTGTGATTTTGTTTTGAACAAAGGGTGGAAGGAAGTCTTTGCTGACATTGAAGCTCCAAGGTGACAGAGGAAGGACCTTTCTCACATGCTTTGGGATAATTTAAAGTGAACAATAAAAATAAGTCCCCGAGTCAGAATAAGGATGCTGTGATGGTACTTTGCTTAGGCTTCTGCCAAAAAAAGTTGTGAAACATTTTTAAATTGAATACCAATTATGTGAACTTATGGAATATGGTTATGGTTTATGAATTTTAAAAGAAAATCTCAGTGATGAAGAAAATCAGGAAATTAAACAGCCATGTTTGTGTGAAGTATTAAGAGTGTAGTATGCAGCTACAAAATGTCTACATTGATGAGGAACAAAATTAAAAATATATTAATTGATATGGATATCAATCAAAACAAAACTTTCAACAAAATGCTAAAGGGTATTTATTTGTTCGTTTATCAGGAGCACCTTTGTAAACAAAAACATGGCTTCATATGTGAAGATAAAGTAACATTGTTTAAACAAAATTAATTCCAAAATTATAAGTTCATATGTGTAATATTTCATTTTCCAGGTAAATTTTAGGAATACATTGCTGTATCCTGCCTAGCACAAGTATAAGGTGATTTTTTTCTTTCCATTATTAACACACAGAAGAGTTTCAGAGCATCAAATTCAGGAAGACAGGACAGGAATCCAGCAAGGTAAAAATTTACCAGAAAAAAAAAAGTGCAGGCCATTCTGTCTTACTATTTATTATGTTATTGTCAGAGGAGAATTTATGTATCAGGGCAATCAAGGCACGTCAGTGGGGAAGGCTTGGGAGCAATAACAAGACATGAGCAGGCCCTCAGTGAAGATGGCTTTCATAAATTAAGGGTTGGGATGGGGAAAATGTGATGATCCAACACGTAAATCTAATTGTGAAATCAATTTATCTCGTTTCTTGGTTTGTTCCTATTTGTTATTTATGCTTTTAATTTTGGCTCTGACAGCAGTCACAAGTTTACTAAATATACCGTTCTCTCTGGATTTGCCTTTGGGAATGAAACTGATTACATACATCTTTGCCTGCTTGCTGGAACTGGATTAAACCTTTTGAAGATATAAATATAACTGTGGAAGGGGAAAGATTGGTGAGAACATAATGTGATTAGTTTTATCTTCATAACAGGTGACTTCACTTCAGAGTTAGAAATAACTTACATTTGTAGGTCAGCAGAAAAGAAAAATTTTTTGAAAGTGCTACTAATGGCTAAGACGTACTAGCATTTAGAGATTAATTCAAAATCTTGAAGGGCAATAATCAGGAAAAAGAAGAAATCAGAGCAATAGCAATTCAAAGAACTTGAATTGGAGCTTAAACATTAACTGTACAGTTTATTCTCCCAATTTTGGAGCACACATTTTCTGAGACAGCCATAAAAAATGACAGCATCAGACCAGGAAAATAAGTCGTATTATTTTGAAGGTCTTAGGCAGTTTCATGAAAATAAAAGTGTAATTAATATATTATTGTTATCTAATGCAAAGAAACAGGATATTAAAACTATTTCAGAAGTTGTCTTTCATAAATCTCTACCATGAAATTTTAAAACCTTGTAAAAAAGTAAAAGACCATTGGAAATTATTAGATATAAAAGTCAAAAACAGTATGAATATGAATATAAAATTATCAATATCTGTTATTTGGATATATGTTTTGAAAATGTGTGTTACTTCAAATTGCATAATTAAAGTAGGTTTTGAACTCTCACCTGACAAATGAACAGAATTTTAAACTCTATTAAAATACTTTTGAATAATCCATTTTCTATATTTATTTAATAAAAAGGTTTTATTTGTTTCTGTGAAACTCCTGAAAGTTTATTATTGTAAGTTGGAAATACAAATTGGCAAGACACTCTGGATGTTTAGTGTTTATTATTAAATGTGATGTAAACATAATCTTAAATATACCTGATCCACCTGTGTTTACTCATCAGGATTAAAACACATATCTACTAAAACCTCAAATAGCAGCAATCATAAGCTATCTTACAATACCCAGAAACAAATGATACCCAAATACTAACAAAAGAACAAGCTATGATATATAATTGTAATAGTATAAAGATAATTACATAAATATTTGATGATAGAAGCATTGGTATGATTGTAAAAATGTGATGTTTAAGTAAGGAATCCTTACACAAGTAATACTAAGTGCATAATTTTATTAGCAAGACTCTTTTTAGTTCCAGAAAAACTATACTGTAGTGGGAGGAATTAAAAATGGATTAACTCAAATAAAGATCATAAAGAATGGAAACTGTCATAAATGTACCTGCTGGTACGCGCTAACTGAATGGATGTGGATGTGTGCAATGTTTTGTTAGAACCATGTGAAATATGTCTAAACTCTAAAGTATAGCAAAATATTTATTTTCTCTGTAGAAAATACTTCAAATAAATAATAACATTTCTTAATCTTTATTCATTAATTTCTTCACTCACCAGTTAGTTGCTGTTATTCAGAGGCATAGAAAGTCTCTACTTTGATACAGAAATTTGCAGTATGAAAATCTGCAGAGTTCAGGAGCCCCACTCTATCTAGTAACAGCCTGGCCTCCCCTTCCAGGGAGAGGAACTCACAAAACCTTTGACCCAAAATTTGTCCTGCCTACAAGACACAAGGATAAAGATGGAACAAAGATTGAAGAAATGGCCAACCATTGCTTGCCCCTACTTGAGACCCATACCATGGGAGAGAGCTAATCCAAAAATGGCTGTCAATAAACAGAGAATACAAAAATCTAGTAGTTGTTCAGTCAGTGAAAATAGATATTTTAGCTTGCTTTCAGTATGTGTCTACGTGAAGCAGTAGGCTCTCATGCCGGTAGCATGGACTTGCCAATGAGAGTGAGGGCAAGCAGGCAGAAAGCAAAACCTTCCTTCTTTGATCTTTATATTGGCTGCCAGAAGAAAGTATGGCCCAGATTAAATGTGGGTCTTCCCAACTCAAAGACTTTAAGACAATCTATAAGAACTTTTTACGTGAAGAGCACTATGTGGTACATAGAATAATGCCATTAACTCAAAATTGTCACAACAGCTTTTAGAAGCCCCGCTAGAGTCTACATTGATATAAGTGATACAATTTGTAGCATGTTTGAATTTTTATTTTTTATTAATTTAACTTTGTTTATAAAATGAAAATAGGATAAAATTAAACCCTTTGAACACACACACACACGAAACATATTTTAATGGTCCTTTAATTAAGAAGACCCACACAAGGTATACTGAGAATCTAGAGTTTTAGTTATTTTTAGATGTAGTAGGTTGACAGCCAAGAATAGTTATCACAGATATGATAAAAAAAATTTCATTTATGGCCAAGTGCTTCAAGGTCTCTCATTTTATGCACATAGTCCAGTTTTGAATCTCTTTGTTAACTACCATCTACTGTAAAAAGCAGGTTCTATGATGAGAGTTAAGTGATTTTCTGTTCTTTGGGTGTTAAAATATGTCATTGTGGGGTTGTTATCACTATGCTCTTTTAGTAGAATAAAAGTAGTAAGTTTTCAACCAGAACCATGACCTATGTAATCTCATGTTTTTGAGCACTTTAGTATTGTCCTGTACTAGTTTCACCTCACGGAATGAGTTTAAATCCAAGCAGAATGGGGTTGGTGACGCCTATAGCATTTGTGCTATTATTGAAACATTGTAGTACGAATGTGTTTGTTGTAGGTTTATAGATGGATGAATTGGTACTTTTCTCCTTCCACTAAGATGGAAAATACCTTCCAGCACTATAAACTTTAGTCAGAAGTTATTAGTCTTCTTGTTGAGTACTAACTCCATTTCTCCATGTTCAATTACATAGTTAGCTGTGTCTTCAGCAATCCAGCCTTCCCATCAGGTAATACAGAGTAACCAATAACTTTGCCAATAGCCTGTGACATTTGCAGAGGGTCTATGGGACCACTTCCAACAACAACTGAAGAAAATATAATCCATTCCTAGGACTGGAAGTTTTACTTAGTGTCAAGATATTTGGTTGGTCTTTCCCATTAGTGACTGTAATTGATTTTCTATCACATGGGCATCTTGTGTGATTCAAGAAATAAAATGTGTGATTCAAGGAATAAAAGGTCAATAGGAAGTGAAATTTATATCCTGTATTCAAGGAGATAAACAGATAAATATATTTAATAGAATTAAGGAATTGTTGACAATCTGAAAAAAAAAATGCAACCCAGCTAAGCTTCCATCTTGTGAAAAGAATGTTCCCCAAGGGACATTGCCACCTATTCTAAATTTACATTTGTGATTGTACAAGGAATTATTATTAATAGGTTTCCTTTGCCAAAGATATAAGCTAATTTCAGCCAAATTAAAGCTAAAAGGGCAGGTTTATTCATGAATGGGCTCCATATAAGTTGTTCAGCCTCAGGGGACAAGACCAGAAAAAGTCATGGGAAGACTATGGCAGGGAAGTATTTAGGAAGTATTGTAGGTAAAGAAATATGATGTTCTGTCACATGTGGGTCTTATGCAGGGGATTGGCTGCTTGAGTCCCTGGTGACTTCAGATGGGGGAAGGTTGAAACAGTTGTCATGAATTCAGAACTGAGCTCTTTGGTGCCTTTTCTGAGTGGACAGGGTAGGAGGGACAGAGAGAAATTGAATTTGCTAGACCATGTAGAAGGGGTGGCAAGTTAGGGACAGCAATCAAATATCCTGACCCCTTTGGGTATATGGGTACTGGTTCATGTCTGGTTACTTCTTGATGAAAAGGAACAATGTGGGGTCAGAGCATCAGGAGTTAGAGGATCCATGCTTAAAGACAGGTTTGGATAAAGAAGTGTCTGGTTGACTATTACCCAGGAGACCTTACGAATCTGATCCTGGAGAAGGTAGAGGAAGCAGGAGGTAAAAAATAGGTAAATGATAATATTCTATTACAGAACAAGCCATTGGAAAGGGGAAGACTGTCACTGGTTTTGGGGGAGGCACCCAAGTTTGGTCCTCCTGGCCCTTTATTGGGGCTTTCTGGAGAACCAGAGAGTGAAATGTCCCAGTTGTACAGACCACTCATGTTGGGTAGGTAGCTTTCTGAGCCTAGAGATGTAGTAGCATCACTGCTGTTGCAGAAAGTTTGGAAGCTGAAGGTCTGTTGAGGATCACAGTCCTTTCCACATGGGCTCTAGAGACTTGGGAGATAACTACATGAGTTATCTACTACTCAGTTCCACAGGGAGAGTGGGACTCAAGAACAGTTGTGTTCTCTGGCATGGAGACAGACAAGTAGCTGTCAGCTTTTGAGAGGAATACGGATTATAGGAGAGAGAGGTAGAGTAAGTTCCCCACCAGTGGGGGTGTCTGGGTCAGAAAGCTGTCACTGAAGAAGAACAGCCTCCCATATAAGAGTTCAAAAAGACTTAAACCTGTAGGTGAGTGAGATCAATGGGAGGCGGGAGGGCACAAGAGAGAGCTTAGTGGACTGATGTTTAATGAGTCTGTTGCTTCTCTCAACGTTTCCTGAGGATGGTGGGTGGCAAAATATATGGAGTTCTCCAGGAGATGTTGAGAGCTTCAGATATGAGCTTGATGACCCCAGAGGTGAAGGATAGACGTTGTCTGTTTGGATGGTTTGTGGTGCATAGAATGGAAGAATTGTGTGTTCAAGAAGCACCTGGACCACTTCATCTGCTATTTTCCTGGAGGTGGGGAATGCTTCTATCCAATCTGTAAAAGTGTCAACAAGGGTTATAAGTGGCATGTAGGTGAAGTCAGTCCTCTAGTCCTTTCCTGGCCAGCGTCCTCAGAGCTGGTGCAGAGGCTGATGTAACTGGAAAGCCCACTGTGGGTTGGTCCTAGTACATCTCTGGCAGGTAATGTGGATCTATAAAATGTGGTCTCTGAGGTTAGTGGGATCAAAAAGGGGCACTAGAAATTAGAATAGAACCTTGGGGCCAATGTGTAGGCTGTGATGGATATCAGAGATGATAGAAGACTCCTGCTTTGGGAGAATAAGGCAATTATTTAGGTAGAGCAGTCCATCTTTTGCCTGTGTAGTCCCTTTGTCAAGGCATTTGTGTTGGTTTGTTTGTTTTTTTCTTTCTCTGACTGGTTTGTAGGAAGATGTCATGAAGAGGATGTGCCCTGTGAGTCTGGAGGAGCTGGAAGCCAAACTCTAAGACACTGAGCCATCTCTGTAATTACACAGAGCCATTGAATCTTTGGAGGTCTAGTACCTCTGGCAGTGAATTATGGCCACCTCTGCTAGAAGTTGAAAAGCCTCTAAAGTTTGAGTATAAGAGGGCCATTGACAGTTGTCATGCCCTTTGTGGTGAGAAAGCCCCTTTCCTTCCAGAGGGCAGATTGCATATTAAGAAGCCATATTTGGAGTCAGTATAGGTGTTAGCCCATTGGTTCTTGGCTATTTGGCGTGCCCTAGTTAAGGCAATTAACTCAGCTTTCTGTGAAGAAGTCCCCACTGGGAAGTGATTTCCTTCAACTGGTGACCACAGCATAAGGAGCCTGGCAGTTTCCCAATCTGTCTATGAGAGAGCTCCCATCCGCAAAGAGAATGAGTTGGCAGTCTGTGTGGAGTTGGTCTGTAAGACTAGGCTGGGTGAGCACAGGGCCTCCACTGCCTCAGGGCGGGAGAGAGAGAGTGTGTCAGAGTAGGATGAGATAAGGAGGGGGATTGAAGCATTTAGGAAAGGGCTGGAGGTCAAGGAAATTTGGTGGTGGTGGGGGGGTGCTCTAGAAACTAAAGATGAAAGGCTAGGACACATGAGGGCCCAAGAAGGGAAAGAGAATGAATCAAAAGGTTGAAAGGCGATAGGTGGAGTATACTGAAATAGTCTTGAACTAGGTGATCTTGAGAACTTTCCAGGTAGGCTCTGCTGCTGCTGCTGCTGCTGCTCTGGCTCTCAAATGTGGCCGCCATCCATACATGGTGGGATCTAGCTACTTAGAGAAAAAAAAAGCTATGACCTGGTAGGAAGGCCCAACAAGTTGAGCTAAAATCCGGTGGCTAGTCCCATCCTCTCCTCTATAATGGGTTAGTAGAGGTGGTCAGAAAGAGCCAGGGTTTGTATGCTAAGAAGCATCTGGCAGTAAAGCGATGATGAGCCATGGCTGAGTGGTTAGGGGACCCTGTAGGGGTCTCTTTGGCTGTCCGGTATAGTGGACTAGCCACAATCACAAAATTAAGGATCCAATGCCTAAAGAACACCACCAAACCCCAAAATGAAAGAATCTGGTTTGTTGAGGTTGGGGCTACAAGTCCTGCAAGGTGATGACAGAAAAGGGGAGGGAAGGGAGGGGAGAGGAGGGGAGGGGAGGTGACCCTAGGCTGAGGTGAGGTTTGTAGGCACTGGGCTGAGTTGGACATATAAATACACAACAGAAGGAGAACACCGCTGAATATTAGATGGAGAGACACAGTTACCCAGGGAACCAAGATAATGTAGAAGTGAAGCAGTGTTTTATTGGGTCAGAGACCAGGAAGGGCTGTAGAGTAAAATGTCATGTACATAGTAAAGAAGTGTGCTAAGAGTAAAGCCTAAGGAGGTGTAGGGTTGCAAAGAGATAGTTTGGTCTCCGAGGTAGAGCACTGGGTTTGAGATAGCCGAAGACCCAACAGGACCATGGCCTGTGAGAGACATGGCCTGTGAGAGACGGCATATATCTCCCCATACACCTGGATTTCAGATTCCTCCACGGGGTCCACATCTTTCATTAACCTGCAGGCACATTTGGTTCAGTAGCTCCTCCCAGAGAGGTTTTTAAGTCACCATCTATGGCTACAGGTAGAAGGCGTGACTAACAGGCCTCAGCCTCGAGATTTCCATATTCATGAGTTATCTAAAGGCACGGATCAGGCGGGGGGAGGGGCATGCTCAATTACATTCCTCCTCTTTCCCCCTCCCTATTTAAGCCAGCTCCCCCTGGCTTTTACGGGGGCATACACATCCAGACCCATCCACATTCACCATGAACAATAAAGCTTTGGAACTCTTGGACTCCATGTGTCTTCTGGGGCCTGCCACCAATTTTCCAGCCTTTGGAATCTTGACCTTCTCGTGTATGTGGGACCCCTAGTGGAGTGGAACCGAGTTTGTTGCCACAAGGAGGAGAGGATCCAAGCCAAAGCTTGACTTAAATAAATAAATAAATAAAATAATTAATATAATATAATATAAAATGAAATAAGGACTGTTCCAGAAGCCCAGAGGGAGCACTATCCATGTGAGGTCTCTTGAAGTCCCTGTGCCAGGGTCTTCCCAAGTGAAGTCAAAGAGAAAATATGAGTAAGGATGTAGAGAGAGAGTAAAGAAGGCATCCTTTAGGTCCAGAAAGGTCAAGTGGAAAGCTATAGGAAGAATGTTATAGAGGAGAGTGTAAAGGTTGTTAACTATTTGATGGGATGGGTTCTGCATCATTAATGGGGGGGGGAGAAAAAGAACTGGGCAGACAAACATGATCAGAAATGAATATGAGAAAAAATGGTTCTACAAGAATGCAGGGGAGTGGCAGGGCTTAAGGTAGCAAGGAGGGGGTTTCATCCACCCTCATGACAGAAATTGATGATAGGACTGTGGGACCCAAGTGTGAGGTTAAAACAGAGAAGGTAGCCCCCATGTCCATTAGAAATGTGATAAGCTTACCCACTACCTGGAGCCTTACCCTGGGCTTGGTGAGGATGGCAGGGGTCTCTGAGTCTAGGAGTCATCAATCATCTGACAGGCTAAGGAGCTCAAAGGCTGAAAGGGTCTGTGGTGCCTGCACTGGTAGAGCTGGGCCCCCTGGGCAAGGTTATCTTAACAGTTGTCAGCCAAGGAATACCATAAAGTCACAACAAACTTCACACAAGAGATTTAGTGGAGAAAAGAAAGGAATACCAATTGCCTCTGAACAGACAGACTGATAGCAGTGGGCTATGCAGATGGGTAGGTTTTTGTAAGGTCTTTGGAAGCATACAGTGAACTAGTAGAAAAGTACTACACAGACCAAATATTGTTTGACACTTAATGCTCTCAGGGTTAGGAATTTCCAAGTTTCAGAGTTCTGGGTCAAGGAATGGGCAGAGTGTTTTTGTATGGCCCTGTACCCTACAGTGACTCTATTTAATTTCTTACACACACACACACACACACACACACACTTAGAAAATTTCTACAGAATTAGGTTTGTATGTGATTTCCAGAAGACTTTTGCTATTAGCAGTGTCTCTTTGTATTTCCACCTTTCCCGTCTTCCTTTCCCTCTACCCATGTAATTCTCCTATTTGAATTTCTCTTTTATCACTATAACACTATACTCTATTTCCCCTATTTGGAAGACACCCTTTTTAAATCAGGGTCCCTCAAGAGCCATCTAAACTACAAACTACGTCTGCTTCTAATGTTACTTTCTGTTTTAGATAAGACCTGGCAGAGACCTAGAAAGAGCAAGCAGAAACTGCTGAGTCATCTTACTCCAGGTTTTTAAGTGACACAGAGTAAGATTTATTAGGATACTATTTTTTTTGGCTCAGGTGTTCTAGGCCATCTTTCTATTATTTTATTTCTGAGATTATAATATAATTACATTATTTTCCGTTTCTACTCCCTCGCTCCAAACCCTCCTGTACCATCTTCCTTGGTCTCATTTAAATTCATGTCCTTCTTTTTTTTTTATTAATTATTGTTATACACATATATTTATATACATATATTTCTAAATACATAAATATAATCCGCTTGGTGTAAATTATTCATTTGTTTAGTGGGTTAACCATGTGGTACTGAACAGTAATCTTGTCTGTTTTTCCTTGAGTGAGAAGACTGTTTCTCCCATTCTCGACATCCTTTGTTGCCTGTAGTTCATTGTAGAAGGTTTGGGCCTTGTGGGCTTTCTCTCATCCACCTTGGCATGTTTACTGTTGCCCTTGTTCATGTCACATTCAGATAGTCATGTTGGCGAGACTTTATGGATATAGATTCTGACATTACCGAGAGAGACACAGTCTGACAGCAAAAATTCTTGTTCCTCTGGCTCTTACAATCTTTCTTCCTGCTCTTCTGTTGATTCCTGAGTTTTAGGTGCAGGAGTTTGTTTTTGAATGTATCCTTTGGAACCGGGCTTCACAACTTTGCATTTTATTGGTTGTACTTTTATAGTAGTCTCCATCTGTTGCAAATGGAAGTTTCTTTGATAAAAGTTAAGGAACTCGAGCAGGGCAGGATCATGGAGGCAGGAGACAACGAAAGGCCATAGAAGAGGGCTGCTTAATGGCTTGTTCCTTATGGCTTCATCACCACCCAGGACCACCAACCACACTGGGCTAGGGCCTCCAACATCAATCTCTAAGTAAGAAAATGCCCTATAGTTTTGCCAACATCTGAATGTTATAAAGATATTTTCTTGCTTGAGACTCCCTTCTTTGTAATGACTCTAGCTTGTGTCAAATTGACAGGAAACTAGCCAGCACACTCATTTTGTCAACCAGTATATTCTGTTAAAGCAATACAATATCACTTGTTGTCTGTTAAATGTTACAAAATAGAAAGACTATATAGAAAACAATACCTGGCATACTCTAAGAACATAGCATAGTGAATCCATTAAAAAAGCATATAGTAAAGCAATGTAAGTTAATACATCAGACAATGCAAATGGGATGCAGAGATCATACTATTGCCATCCAATTCTTCTGTACCTCCTTTTCTTTCATCTGTTTTCCCTGCTTGCTTATAAACTGAGTATGGTCAAGGTGGCTGGGAAATATCTGTGACATTTGCTACATATCAAACTCTGCCATGTTCTTCAAGGGACACATAGGACCAGACAGCTGACATTACTGGTACTTTAATGATTAAAGTTTTCTATAACAGTATAAAAGTGGGTACATTATGACTATTTAAAACTTGTTAATTGGCTTTCCTCCTGCCTTCAAACAGGACACAAATGACTTACAATAGTACATTTACCAGAAATATTGATGGGGCAATGTAGGCAGGCTACAGAAAAACAAAGAACTTTCTGCTACATTTCTCACATACTCTCTGATAAGATTCTTGAGTTGAGTTGGTAGAAAATAATTGCCTAGTAAGTTAATATATTCTCAGATTTTTTTTACCATGATGAAAATTATATCTGCATAGACAATGATTTTAACAAATTTTAAAATACCAAAAGCTATGCATTTTTCATGAGTGAATAAAATATTAAAAACCTTAGTAATCTCTGAAGGATTAGGAACTGCAATATAATATTCAAAATTGGAGTGTACAGTAAGTGGTATTTTTTGTTTGTTTTTTTTTTTTGCATGAAATGATTGCTGATATCAACAACCTTTTTCAAGAAAAGCTCTTTTTGCTAGAAGCATCACAGCTTTTGAAAGAACAAAAGGATTATTAATTGTATTAGCATCCTTTTATAATCCTATCAGTGGCTGGTGAACAACAAAACAGAAAAAGTTTGGTCACCTGTGGGTAGGATTTTCAGTTCATGATACTCTAGAGAAGTGTCAACCATTTTTAATCAAACTTCTACTTCTCATAGTATAAGAATAAACAAACAACAGCAATAAAAGCAACAACAGCAAATGTGTAGCTCGGATGGGAAAAAGACAGCAACACCCAGAAACATTCAGAGAATACTTCTTAGAAAATTTTACCTGGTTTTTATAAATATAAAGAAATTATAGAAGATAAAGAAAGATGGGGAGAAAAATATCATGTAAACGTAGCTTGGGAAGCCAAAGAGGCATTTAAAATGTAAAACATACATTTATTATTTGTAAAACTTACTCCAAATAGTTTGGAAGACATAGAAGATTAAGTCATAGACAAAATAAGACTGGAAAAGAGTAGATAATTTCTGAAACTGAATACACAAGAATGTTGTACCTTTGCCTCTATTCTGGTGGATTATTGACAACTGTAGTGGTTTAATGAAGAACAAAAACATAGGATGCTATAGAACTTTGTCTATGTTCTGAAAAACTATCAATAAGGACATAAAAATAAACATGTTGATGATTTAGAAAATACTAATAAACCAATTGTACCATATTAAATGAGGTGAAGTCACAATTTGACACTTACTATTGTTTCCTTATTGTATCAGGAGAACCACATAAAGTGGTTCAGCTTTAGAGGTTAAATTCAGCTTTAGAATTTAAAAGGCAAATAAACATATTCATCAAAGATAAGAAAAACAAGTGTAAGAGCTAATAAAGGCAAAAGTAGAAACACATTAGATTACAGATGATAATTTGATCAAGGAAAGAACTAAATAACTCAGTCTTTCAAAAATATACTAAAAACAAAACTGCAATCAATCAGAGTTAAGGTGAAATATTAAATTTAGTTGCAACAGATACAAAAACTGAAGTAATGAGAAAGCATTTCAAATTACTTACTAGTGCATTAGAATGCATTAAGAAGGCTAAATCTTACTGGCATTTCTGAAATAGCCTGTGAGGACATGAAGTTTTTAGTAAGAATGAAAGTCCAAATCAGTTTTAAGATGTTTATTAATCATGTTAGTTGTCAACAAAGGCCCTAAAACAATAAATGTCTCTTTTTAGACAGTCATCTAACATATAAAGAGGACATGCTTCTGGCTCTGCATCAAATCAACAACCCAATTATGCTGTTTCCACAGTTCCCTTGCTCTGGACTACATTGTCATATTGATGCTTATATTGATTTATTTGGTAAAGATAATGATTTTATGAGGAGGAGAAAGTTCAGGGTTTAACCAACTGCTACCTAAGTATAGGTATGACTATAGAAGCCCACTGCCCATTCAAAATACCAGACATGGCAATAAGAATTTGTATCTCGAGCTCTGGGAGCCAAAGTCAGGTAGATGAGATGGCCAGCCAGCCAGCCTAGCCAAAATGGTGCGCTCAAGGTTTAACATAAGACCTTGTCTCAAAAAAAAAAAAAAATGAAAGTGAGGTAGAAAGAAAATTTAAGAAGATATCTCCATGTTATTATGTTATTCTCTGGTCTCCAATATGTCCACACATTGAAGCATATAAATACCATACGTGCACACGTGCACACACATGCATGCACACTCACAAACACATACAAAGTAAAAAGAGAAAATAATGAATTCAATAGCTTTTTCCACTTTCTGTTTCATTCATTAATATTGTTCAAAAGAAGAATTTGATTCTAATTTAATTTAATTTAGTTACAAAAAATTCTAAATTTCTTGAAATATTATATACATTTGTTTTCATTCATTAAAAATATTTGTGTATTCATTGTATTTTTACGTCTATTTTTCTTGTTTCATTTATTATTTCTGAAAATCAAAACTAAAAAAAAAAGAAAACTCTTCTCAGTGCCATCACTACTGCACAAGCACACCTACCTATTTTTATGATTCCTTATGTCTGCATAACCTTACGGTTTATATATTACAATGTTGTTTACTGACTACCTTACTTCACAGAAGGAAAGCTCTATACGATGAGAGCAGGGAGTTTGTGTGTTTGCTTGTTTGTTTTTGTTTATTGTGTTTAGTTTTTGATCTTTACAGCTAAATTTCTAGAGGCATATGGATGTTCACGTAATACGTGTTGAAGACTTGTAATAGATCAGTAAGATTATACATACAATGTATAAATCATCATTAACAACATGGTTTCTTACATGTCAAGATCATGTTTCAGCGCACTAAGAGAGAAATCACATGATTCATTCAAGAAATAGTGCAAAAAATGATCATATAATCACATTATACAAAGAGAAAGCTCAGTAAAGACAAGACATAAATCCACCAAAACATTATTTTGTCACTGATGAAACAATTAGGGATATTACTTTTGCTTTTCCAAGTTTTAGAATTTAAATTATGTTTGACTACAAATGCTACCTATTATAATTCTGTCTTTTTCATCCAATACACAAAAAATTAAGCCCAAGATGTTATGCAGATAAACAAGACTGGATAAAATGAAATAAACTTGGCAAATTAGAAACTACAAGCAATAATGTTTTAAAGATTAAATACCCAAAGTCTGCTGCCTGTTCCCTGAAAGTAGAAAGCTATCATATCTCTGTGAGTCTATCTACAGCACAATTCTGGAACACAGACTGTAGTTCAAGCTACAGAATTAAAAAGTAGAGGAAATTTGGCTTCAAGTCTTGCATTGACTTGTATGTATATAATCTTACAGAGATAACTTAACTGATTTTAAGTCTTGGTTTCTTTACCCCAAATATAGAATTTAAATCATCTCCTTGTTTGTTGTGAGGTTCAATTATGATAATGATTTGAAAAATGCTTCATTAACTAACGTTTAATAAATAAGCCTATGCCAGACATGGCAGTAGACACTTGTAATTTCAGAACCCACGAAGTAGAGGCAGGCAGATCTCTATGAATTCAAAACCATCCTTGCCTACAGAGCTGTTTCAGGCCTTCAAGAGCTCAATAATGAGTCGCTATCTATAGATAAATAAATAACTTCTTTTATTCTTCAACATAAATATTTGATAGAAAACATTGGGTTATAAAAAATAAGCTTTAGTTATAGTACACACACACACACACACATGAGAGAGGGGTGGGGAGAGAGAGAGAGAAACACACTCATAAAGACAGAGCCTGGTGTAATTGAACTTGAATACCTGATCTCCTTCCCACCCATCCCAAGTGCTGGGAATATAAGCATTCACCAGCTACACCCAACACCATGTAAATATTGTTAAATTAAAATTTCAATATTATTTCAGTATCACACTGGGTTTTAAATATCACAGAAAATACATTTGTTAGTAATTTAGAGCCAGATACAAGCTTTACTAAAGGCTTTGTATATGGATTTAAGCTTGAAATACAATATCTGAAAACATATTAGATTTCTAATTTCTAGATTAAAACTAGGAGAAAGACAATTTCTGATGTGGCATAGGGATATAAAAAGCTGTGCCTGATTTCTAAAAAATTGTCACTTTTTACCTCGAGGAACTGAACTATTGACTGCCTCACCCTGCATATGCCTTACATTCTTAGGAATCACTTGCAACCATTATGATAAATTGTGTCTTCATCCTAGTATGTATAATATCTAGTTTTATGATCACTAAAATAAGACATGTTAAATGGTTCTTTCTTAAATAATAAGTACAAAAGAAAATTATTTAAAATTGAATGCATGTATTTTTCCCTATAGGAAATCATAGCAGATCAAGAATATTCATATATTTTTAAAAGTATTTGTCTCAATGATTTAAAGATTGAGACAACTAGCCAAAGTCATCACATCAGCTGAAGATTGAGGCCTGTTGAAAGTTAAAACAGGGGAAGTTTTCCACTGTACCCTAAAGAATGACTTTCCTGGGGCTGAGGATGATATCTCATTTGGTAAAGTTCTACTGTGAAAGCACAAGGAACCTAGTTTGGCTGAAACCCACATCAAATTCCAGAGATGGTGACATGTTCCTGTAACCCCTACTACCAGGAAAACAGTGCCTGGAGAAAGCTCAGAGTTCGCTGGCCAGCATGTCTAATCAGACTGTGAAATCTAGATTCAGAAAGAGACTGTCTCAAGGAATAAATGAGGAAAGCGAGAGAGAGAGAGAGAGAGAGAGAGAGAGAGAGAGAGAGAGAGAGAGAGAGAGAGAGAGAGAGAGAAACACTCAGTATTCAGTGATTATCTGTGACTTCATACACTTGTACACCCCCAAACACAGATGCACAAATACATACAAATTAAATTAATGCACATGCCCACACAACTGCACAAATGCACAAGCACATACAATTTCAGTGAATGCACATGCATTCATTCTCACACATACACATTTACTACACACACATGCAAACACACACACACGCACACACACACACACCCCTTTTTTTCATACCCCCAGTAAAAAAGGTAATGAGTTTATATATATGACTTAAATAAATGTTTTCAAAACCATTGAGTTTTTAAAGTTTCCAAAAACCCCTTTCATGACAGGAAGAAATTTATCCACACATTAATACTGAGCAAAATGGTTACCTTACCACTTCTGACTAGAATGTATAGGTCTTGCATGACTGTAGAACCTAGTGGTAATCATATACAAAATTATATGTTCTTAAGAAAAATAAGTACAGCATTGGGCTAAAACTGAGGTAGAAAAACAAATTCTATAGACATATTTACATTCTACGGGTAAGCTATTAATAGATTAAAATGACCACTTAAGTCATTAATTTCATACCCAATCTCAGCATAGTGTTTATATGTACCAATCATCTGACATCACAACAAAAAGGGGTCTGATAGTAAAATTTAAGAGACCGCAATTTGCACAACCACTTTTTAACATTTTTACCCAAACATCAAGTCATTTCTAGGCATCAGTGAATGTTTTCTCCTGAAGCTGACTTCAGCAGGGAAAGTGATTAGGGTCCTATGGTTCTGCTGCCACTGGAGAAAGGTAATCACCTATTGATGAAGGTAAATTAACTCGCTGCAGGGAGAAGCTTGCCCTCTGCTTTCTCTTTCAATGTATGAAGCCCAAATCTGCAAACTCTCCCACTGATAAACAGGCTTTTGTGATTCAAAGGGACATGCAAAACTTCTAATAAGTTTTCAGAGGAAAAAAACTGAAGCTATGCAAAACCAATGGCAGGGCCAACTCCACTGAAAGTGAGTTTATGTAGAGCAAACATTAATGATGTACTGAAAAGGTAAATCAGTCCCTCAGAAAACACCTGTAAGCATGTTTACTTATCTTTTCCTCAGGGCAAATAAATAAATAAATAAATAAATAAATAAACAATCTTACACACTTGGAAAGACACGAGTGTTTTTAAAGTAAAATCCAGTGATATGCAAAGCTCAAAGTTGATCATGCTCATTCAATTAAACTACTTTTCTTTTATAAGTTCATCATAAAAAATGCAAAACTTGGTGGGAAAAGATTAGTTAACAACAGTTCATGGTGGCCTTAATGCTCATCCATTTTACCTGCTTGTGAGACAAGGAATTTCAAACTTTTGAAACTTTTCACTTAAAATTAGCATCTAACCTTTCTATGTACCTATTCTGACCATGGGGATCAACCATGTTTACTTTAAGCTACAGATGGATCTTTGCAGATACATGGCTGTTTTACCTTCAAATCACTATCCCTGCAGTTCAGCAGTGCAATATTTGAAAGTTCCAGTTATGTATTGTGTTACTCAAAAGTTTGGGGAATTATAGTGCATAATTCAATTCTTTGATCCCTACATTTATTCGTAAACAAAGCTGTTATATTAAAGTTATGTGAAGAATGTTTAGTGATATGAGGGACTTTTACATATAGCAACATTGATGAAAATTTTCTTTCTGCCTTAATCGTCTTGGTTAAGGCAAGACCTCTGAGTTTTTTTCAAGAGCTCTTTGCCTTTCCTTCATATTTAGACTTTGAATCTATGATCGAGAAAACAACTTCTGTTCAAAAAATTAATTCCCTCTCTTGGAGCAAATTGCTCATCTAAAATGAGGTCTCAGGATGTGCCCACTGGAAACTTGCATTATTGCATGAGATATGCAAGTATTAGAAGTGACAAGAAGATGATCCTTAGTTGGGTTTTTTGTTTTTGTTTTTTTGTTTTGTTTTTTGTTTTGTTTTTTGTTTGTTTTGTTTTGTTACACTCCTGAAACTCCTGGTTCTATTTTTGAGTAGTAGTTGATGACAGAACTTCTTCCAGGGCTACAAATTATCATAAATAAAAGATATCATAGATAGCAGATGTGGATGGAGGGATCTGAGTGGAAGAGGGAATGGAAAGGGAGGCAGCAGCGTTGTGGTGTGGATTAGGCATTGGGAGAGCAGGTTGAGAGAACAGAAATCAGGGTAGGGACTCCACAGAAAGAACAGAGCCAACTAATCTGGACCCTTGGGGGGGGGGGTCCCAAAGATTGAATCACCAACTAGAGTGAGTATGGACTGGATCTATCACCCCCTCTTCAAGACATACAGATGTGCAGCTTGGTCTTCATGTGGGTCCCCCAACAACCGGGGCTGGGGGCTGATCCTGAATTTGTTTCCTGCCTGTGGATCTCTTAACTGATCCTTTAGAGAGTCTGGCCTCAGTGAGAGAGTATATGCCTAGTCCTTCAGTAACTGATGTATGGGGAGGGGAGTGGGAGGTGTGGGCTGTGTGCGTGTGTGGATGTCGGTATGGGGAGCTAAGGGACAAGGTGTGAGGATGTGGCTGTGTGGGAGTAATACTCAAGGAGTAGTTCCCCCTTCTCAGAGGAGAAAAAGAGGGGGGAGGAGCTGCAAGAGAAGAAACTGATGGGGTGGAGGGCGGTGGATATTGGAATGTAAAGTAAATTAATTAAGAAAAACAAAAAATAAAAATATGCTTTATTTTACTAGTATCTTGAATTTATTATCTTATTTTTCACAGAGAATACTAAAAGTTCAGATAAATTTGATGCCTCTATCCTCCAAAGGCACCTGAACTGATATGCACATACCCCCTTCTATACAAAGATAATTTTTAAAAAGTAAAAATAAAGTTTGGCAAAAGGAATCAAATAGGCAGCAGAACAATTGCAATCAATATACCTATTGAATTATCAATATAAACTAGCAATATTTCTATTTCATAAATCTATTATAGTAATTGGTAAGTAATGTTCTTTAGAAGTCAATGCAACCATGAAGATTTTTATATGTCTCAATTAAATTGTGTATTTATAAGATCCAAAATTACAGTGCATACTATCTTTTTTCTCTCCACACCTTTGTAAACAATATTTTTAAATAACAAAGCTATTTATAATGAATATGCATAAGAGACATAGCTTGACACAGCCACAGCCATCATGATTGTAACTTGACTACCACACCAATTGACCCTGATACAATGTCCAACACTACAGTAAATAACATTATTAACAAAATCAAGAGAATGTTCCGTGTTAGAAAATAATGTTTCACTGACATTTGATGAGTTGAAACCATTTGAGAAAGCCCAAGAATACTCTGGTTGGCCACGGAACACTTTTGTCTAGCTTAGCATGTGAACCATTTCCTCATTTCTTGGTATACAGGAACCTCTTGTTCTGCCCAGGTTGCAGTTCAGTCCCCTACATCCTTAAGAAGACAAAGTTCACACAATCTTGCGTGTCTTTGCCCCCTTGGTCTCTTTCTCCACTTGCCTTTGACAGCCAGTTTTTCTAGATTTTCCCAAATTGTATCCTCTGAACAGGGAATACTGAAAACATAATGTCAAAGGTCCTCTGATGTCTTCCAAATTCTTCTTTCAAAAAGCAAAAATTCACAACAGTATCTTTCCTAAAGACTGTCAAGCTGTAGGATAGGTAAATAATGGCAGTACAATAGAGGCAGCTCTCAATGAATGGGCCAGGAATGGTGACTATGCCCGCAGTGATGAGACACTGCAGAGGTTACTTAAAGTAGCAAGTTCAGGAGGAAATATAGCAGCATAACCAAAACCAGAAACGAGTCAAATAACAGTAGAAAAAGGAAAACAGGTCACATTTAACTAGACCTTGATTTAAAAGCAATTGGGATTTTGAAAAAATATGTAAATAATTTTATTTTATCTTTTCTCTCTGATAAAAAAAAGTGGTGCGAAGTTGTAGAAAAGTATATTAATTTGAAGAAGAGGTACGTTTGAAAGGGAGAAATTAGAACAGTGCTAATATTTTTGTTTGATTGACAGTTTGGGTGAAGAACTTTGTAATTTTCTGAACAATATTTTACTGATTACTTCTTCCCAAATGTTTTAAAGATGATTCTTTAAAGAATTACCTTACCTATATATCAATTGTAGAATTCAGACAAACACTGATAGCACTGAATTGATAATCTGAGTTGCAACCATCAATAACTCTAGATCCACAGTTTGGAAGATATAAGTATTTTTATTTTTTCAGATGGAGGAATGGGATGAAAGCCAAACCCAAGCTGTGTGAATACAGGTCTTTGGCTGAATCCAGAGTGTTTCTTTCTCTGTTCTAAGTATCCCTGAACCTAGGTCTCAAAGCCTTTTCTCTTGGCTTCTGACTGAATTGCTCTGATTGGCCTCATACTAACTTTGGTAATATATTCTATTTGTGTGGCTCCTTCTCGTTCCCTGGTTTATTTGCTCTGTGTCTCATTGTTTTCTCTGCAACCTATCTCTATAAAACAGTATCAGTAAACACACACACACACACACACACACACACACACACACACACACACACCCCTTTCCCTGTCCTGGTCTTAAAGTAGCCTCTTCTTCTTATGCTATTCTCATGACAGTTGGGAGCATTCTGTATCTGACTTGTTCTGTCAAATCTGTCTCTGGCTTGTCACTTTGCCCCTCAATTAAACATCACTTCAAAGATGTCTACTTTCTTCTACAAAATAACCTTACATTCATTGTTAGGGGTTAAAGATGTATACTAAGAATGTGTCTGTATTTCAGCCCAATCATACTGTAATATAGAGTATGTCTGAATCCCAACCAAATCATCTAGAAAGCCTTTGGAATATGATCCCTAGCCAGAGCAGTCATACTGCTAGATTAAAATTCCTCTAAAGAAATTCAGGTGGCTTAAGGAATAATTGCATACCACAATCTTAGAAAATGATTGAAATTACAGGAAAGTAGGCATGGAAAGGAACTAAGATAATTGGACAATTAAAAAAAGGAATAAATAAAAGGAGATAAAGCAACAATAAAGAAGGTAAAAAAAAAAAACAATATATGATATGCATTTAGGATGGCTCCAACTGTTACATACCAAGAAGAATACCTGAGGTCTAAAAGCAGAGAATAGAGTCAAGGTTGTAAGTAGAAACTACAATTGCCAGGAATGCCTGTGTATACTTTCTGACTTTTTCCACCACTAGTCTACTGTTCTGATTCAGTGAAAGCCAAGTGGTGATAGATATGTCCTAAAGCCATTAGATTGGCTAGTTTCTCCATGGAATTATAATTAAAAAGTTACCGTGTTCATGAAGAAAAATTGTAAACATATGTATTATTTAGAACTTATCGCAAGATAAATCAAAGCTTAATATGTACACTAAATCCCCTAAGCATTTTTAAATAAGTTTTAAAATATCATATACTATATATTTTTCAGACCTTAAGAAAGACATCCTTGTAGTCAGGATAATAATTTTGGAAACACCAAAAGTACCTTGTATCATAATATATCTTTGCATTGAGTAAGAATTATTCTATGGAAAGAATGGGAGGAATTTCTTTATATTATGTGAAATTGTTTAAGTGATCATTTTAGGAAATGTAGATATACATATTCTTACATATGTACTTTTATTCCTTCAGGTGTATTTCAGGTGTATACATATGGCTATGCATACATGTGTGTGTATACACACACACACACACACACACACACACACACACACATATATATATATATATATATATATATATATATATATATATATATTTAACTTAAATATGTCCTTCTGTGTCACCTATTGAAATGAGAAGACAGTTTTGTGATAGAGTAGACACAGTTTTATTTATGGTTTGCTGACTTACTTCACAAACATGAAATTGAAATAAAAGTGTTGATAATAAATGTTACTGTTACAGTTGTTAATCTCTGGTCTGGACCAGAATAACAGAAATAAGAAAGTTTTTGAGGGGACAGAGAGATAGTTCACTGGTTAAGAGCACTGGCAGGTCTTTCAGAGGACACAAGTTCAATTCCCAGGTACCGCATGCTATTCATGACTATCTGTAAATCCAGTTCCAGAGGTCCCAATACCCTCAAACAGACATATGCAGGCAAAGTACCAATGGCCATGAAATTTAAAAAGCAAAAAGAAAGGAAAGAAAAAATAAAAATTTGGATACATTTTTTCATTAGTTTAAAACAGAAAAAAAATGAGAGATGATTTTGTCATCATTTGGAATAAAATTCAAGTTCACCAAGCATTTAATTTCTATGAAAAATAGAAGTGTGTTCACAATTCTAGCTATATACAAAGAAATAATAGAAAACAACTTATTATCAGGCATAATTATTTCTATGTACTATTTTTCAAATTGAAAGAAAAGTCAACATTGCCAGAGCTGACATGACATAGTACTAGATGTTACCTCAAGCATACTGTGAAACACTTCTCTAGTAATTAATTTAAACCTGTTGTTGAAATCAGAGGTGAATATTAATTAAAATATAACAACTAAAGAATTATCCCTTCATTTCAACTTCAATCTTAAAAATACATCTTCTTTTTAAGGAAAAGAAATTTTGTTGTTGTTGTTGTGTTTAGCCATAAGAAAGAACTCTAAGTCAAGAAATGTTGTTGTTATTGTTGGTTGGAAATTTTGTTTTTAGACCAGTTCATAGTTTGGTTATTGCTCAATAAAAGACGTTTCTTACCATGATTCTAGAATTTTTCAACTTCTGTTGTTTTAAAGAATGACTTAAATTTTTTAGACTTTTGGATAGATTGCAGAGATAAGAACTCAAATAGATACAGCATAATATACAATTAAAGTTGTTCAAATAGAATCTGCCAGAAATGCTGACAAATCATGGCCAAGGGAAGAGGCAAGGACATGGCACACTGAGTGCAGGAAACTAAGTATCATTGGCATGTAGGACTTATCCCTCTAAAATGGGAAAAGCATCAGATCAGTGCCACATAGCACTGGAGAATTATTTACATCCCTGTCTAGCTACAGGCCAACACCATTAAGGAGGAAATGGATCAGTTTGCAGTATAATAGAATTTGGCTTACTAATAAACAACAACAACAATGAAAGCACAGAGCATTTCTACAAGGTATTTTATTGTTTTTTTTTCTACCCAACCTCAAAAGAAAATGGGTAAAATATAAAACAGTATTAAAATGTTATTAATTTGTAGATTTCTCATCTAGAAGGGGAAAAAAGATTAGTCCATTTTGCTCATGTTTGGTTTTGTTTTCCTTTTCACTAAATTGATGTAAAATGTAATGTTGAACTAGAACCCAGAGCCCAAATGATTTACAAATCTCTCTCCAATTCTACCAGTTTATGATCCTCTGTTATTTTCTGATAAAAATAAACACGAAGTTTTCAATATATGCAAATGGTGAACAATTTAAGTGCCAAATACTACTCGCAGTAGATGGGAATTATGTTTAAATGTTGGAAGATTTTACATTACAATATGAACCATAGCTTCCATAAGAAACAGAGCCAAGCACATTAAAAACACATCCTCAAATACATCACACACACACACAAACACATACACACACACACACACACATGGGGGAGGCGGTGAGGCAATTCACAAAACTTGAGATATCAGTGAATATCTTTTTCTTTCTCTTACTTTTTTTTTAAATCTTTATTTTTCAATGGTAGGAGTAGGTAGAAGTAAAGAAGTTGGGTGATTTATTGATTCATTCATGGAAACGTTAGATATCTTTCTTTCAAAGTTCTGCACATAAAAGTAAAATTTTGAGAAAAAGGCCTAAATGTTGACCTTTGGATATTTTTGTGACTATTTCAATGTTTTCATTCCCTTTCTTTTTCTCAGTGTTCCAAACTAACAATGTCTTTTCATTTTGATACCTAAACCACATTTTTCATATAGCATTCTGAAGTTCTATCTTTCATTATATATTTCCTAACTTTATCTATTCTCTAGGGTTTTCATTTAATTTATTCTTTAATATGTATTAGTATAATTACCATTGTAGATACTTAATATATTAATGTATTAGTAACATTTTCTTAGTATTACTATTATTCAGTATTTTAAAATATTTATTTGACTCTTTAGCTTGAATACACATGCACGTGCATGCATGCACACACACACACACACACACACACACACACACACACATATATATATATATATATATATATATATATATATATATATATATATATATACATACATGTGTGTGTATATATACATATATATATATAATCAGTATTTTGTATTTACTGGTTTGAGGTATTTGTATATCCTTTAAAATTCATTTCTAATAATTAACCAGCAGTATGAAGGATATGCTTAAGCAATGTAATTTAATTAGCTAACAAGATCAGTGAAGTGGTAAATTAGCCTGCCTTAGATGAAATATTTGACATGTATCCTCAAAAGACCAAAAGTTATTTCTTAAAAGGCACATCAGCTTAGCAGAGCCTTGTGGAGTAGAATATGAAAGCTTGAATGTCCTTGCTATGAATAAAGTCAGGCTTGTCATTCACAGGCTGCATGTAGCTCTCAGGCTTGAAAATATCACCAGGGCAGACTGGTGCTATTTCACTGTGCTACAGATAGACATAAACTGTTACTCAAGGTTGCAAGTTACATCAGAAAAACATCCAGAAGTTTTTTTATTTTGTTTTTAATTAACATATTTTAATTAAATTATGTAGCATGTCTTCCCTTTCTGTTCCTCCACCCACACTCCCCTTTGTGCCTTCCCTCCAATTCTTCCCATTGCCCCCATCTCTCTCTCAAATTGATGGCCTGTTTTTCTTTATTATCACACACACACACACACACACACACATACACACACACACACACACACACACAGACAGACAGACACACACACAGATATACACACATGATAGATAAATGAGTGTGTGTGTCTGTATCCTGTTGAGTCCATTCTTGCTATTCATGTATGTATATAATTTCAATGAAAACCACTTTGTATTGAACAAGCAATCATGGGTCTCATTCCTGAAATGGTCAACTCTCCACTCTCAGAAGTCATTAGGTGAAAGTAGTTCTTTACCTGGGGATAAGGCCTTTAGATTTTTCTTCTTTCCATTAGCCTGTCTACTGGTATTTTCTTTGTTCAGATCATGTTTAGGCAGCCATTTCTAGGATATGTCTTCTCAGAGAGACATTGTGGTCCTCTAGATCTTACAATCATTTTGTTCCCCATTCTGGATGTTCCCTGAGCTTTTTTGAAGATGTATCTGTTGTGGCTGGGCCTCCTACTATCCCTTGTTCCATGTGGTTTTCTGTATGCTCTTCATTTCCTCTATCCAATAAAGAGAGAGGAGGGGATCCTTCTTTGTTGAGGAGTGAGACATATCATTATCTGTCAATATAAGAATATGTTTTAGAATCTACTTATAATTCCCTAGGCTTTAATAAGTACCAGTAGCAAGTTTGCTTCTCAGAGCCATGAGGTTACTAGCCCTGATTATTTGGTTAAATTTTTAGTAGTAAGCTTTCACTCCTGTGAGTGACCTTAGAGAAATATTGGTTACTACTGGGTTGTGAGGTTGTGAGTTCCATTATTTTACTTTTGGGGATGTCTTGCCATAGTGGTCATTGTTCCCATCTCAGATGAATTAGCACTATTGATTTCTTACTCCTTAGCAGCTTTCATACTACTTTCTGCTACTATGGAAACTAGGCCACAGGCAGAAGACTTTCAGGTGAGATCAAATCCAAACCTGTGTCCTAGGTGGTGTGATGTTTTCAGCAATAGGGACTTACCTTCAACTTCTGAGAGGGAAACAAGGGCAACATCAATAACGTATATTATGTTGTAAGTATACCAACACCTTAACTTAGATTTCTCATGCTTGGTTCCAATTACTTGTATGGTTTAGGTCCTGGAACCTGACTTCTGGTAGCTAGGTAATGAAGAATGGACAAACACATGTACAGTAAAACTGGGATAAGGTTGAAGTCTGATAGTTTCAAAATCCATATTTTTAGCATGTTGATTAGATACAATAGAAGTTAACGACTCCTGTAGTCACCCACTATAAACAAATAGGAGGAGGATGCTGTGGTTGCTAGCCTTTGCACACACTGGTTACTCATTCATAAACACTCATACTGGAGTCCCCAGAGAAAGTATTACCAGCCTACCTGAGAGTGCTCCATATGTACAATGGCTTTGTCAATATCCAATGGGTCCAATTTACCTAGTCCTCAACATGGCCATGGCCATGTCAATAATACTCAAAACTTCATTCACTTTAGGGCTCCTTACTTTCTACTGGTACTTGGGGTTTTGTTAGTTTGTATATGGCTCTTGTAGCTTACCAGCCCAAATGAGATAAATTCATTTAAGATACATATATGTATATATCTTACATACACACACACACACACACACACACACACACACACACACACACATTAGGTAAATATAAAACATTTTAATTACATGAGATTATAATTTTTAGTTTCTTGATAATTTTGAATACTAGAGTTAATAAATTCATACAATGTAAGCAATGAAAGTAAATTTAGTGGGCCTTTGTGTACATTTATGATCCTTATTTACTGTTCTCAGCAATCTTAAAATTTATTGAAATGGGGGAGTTAAGTCTGTGTATGATTCTTCTTGGTCCAGAACTTTCTCCCCCTTCTATTCCTCTACCTCCATCCCTCCTACCTTTTCTCTGTTTCCCATCCCCTTTGTCTCAGTCTGCTCTCCTCCCTGCCTCTCTAACACATTCGACTAAATTTTTTCCCACATGTCACTGGAGCTCTAGCACTCTGAGATCATTTTTTAAACACCCTAACAATACAAGCCATTAACCCCTTGCTTACTCACCCTATGTTGAAAGTTCAAGTATGCTAGGGACCAGAGGATCATGTCGGGGCAGGGAAGGATGACACAGTTCGCTTCTGAAACAATGAAGAGAACATAATAAACCCAACTGCCTTCAGGAACAAAACATGCTTACAAATATAAAGGTGATTTCAGTGCAATGGAAGCACACTGGAGAACGATCTAAAATTTGGGACATTTAATGTACTGTATGCTTATAGTTCAGGTAAAGCTTCATTATTTATTACATTTTTTATACTATGTATAAAAACTTTTTAAAGGGCCTGAAATATTTAGCACTCAAGTGTTTTTAATATTTCTCAAACAGAAAAATGAAAGAACCAGTATTTATTGGTAAAATATTTTGAGGGTTGGAAAATGAACATTACTGAGAAACCAAAAGAAGAAAAGAAATTATCCTTAATTACTAATGGTACTCTGAAATAGGTTGTGCTATAACTTATAATGTCCTTCATAGGCACATGGGCTAAATATCTCAAGCTTGTGACACAGTAGCTCTCACCGTAACATACTGTGCCAGGACAGGCCAAAGGCAAAGTGTCAGTTGACCCTGGAGCAAATCCACTGGAACTGTGACCCACAATAAAGCTGGTTATCTTTTAAGGCAATTATCTCAGTTTTCTTCTCACATTGACAGAAAGCTTATTAACAAAGGGCAGACAAGTACATTTAATAAAGTTGAATGTGCCTAAATATCAGAATGTAAGGCTTTTTATAGATCTTGCCTTCAACTTAGCCTTTAACTCATTTGCAAAGCTCAAACCCTGACTCCTTCTAAGTTATCAGAACCACATCATTATAAAAGCGATTTGGCTTGTTTACTCAGAACTAAACTCAAAATAAAGAATCTAAATGTTTAGGCTAATTCAGCTGAGACAACATAGAAATGAACCAAAATTTTAGTACTCTGCCATCATGTCTGCAGAAACACCCATTTGAATTAATTTTAAGCTCATTTTAAAGGAAAGCATATATTGTGTGAACTTCAAAGACACTGTGTCTTGCTAAAGTTTTTCTGCTTAAATACTATTATGCAAAGTAAATAAATTTTATGTTGCTTATTCAAAGCTGCTTTTGCTGACTTTTAAAATTGTTTACATTTGAGGAGTTAAAGAGATTGCTTAGCAGTTAAGAGTAGTGAGCCGGGCAGTGGTGGCGCACACCTTTAATCCTAACACTTGGGAGGCAGAGGAAGGCGGATTTCTGAGTTGGAAGCCAGCCTGATCTACAGAGTGAGTTCCAGGACAGCCAGAACTACACAGAGAAACCCTGTCCCCCAAAACAAACAAACAAACAAACAAACAAACAAACAAAACAAGAAGAGTAGTGCTATATTTAAAGCACCCAGGTTAAATTCCCAAAATCTACAGAGTAGCTTACCACCATCTGCAACTCCAGTTCCAGGGGATCCTACACCCTCTTTTGGCCTCTAGGGGCATTTTACACACATGACACACAGACATAAATTCAAGAAAAATACTCATATAGAAAAAAATAAAATATTTTTACATTTTGCATTCTGTCTGTTCCTATTGATTTAGAGTTAAAGATAAACATTAGATATTGATATCTTAACATTAAAATTTATTACTCAATTCATTTGTATATGGAAGTAGTTTTAATACAATAAACTGCCATTTGTACTCTGTTTTAGGTACTGCAATAAATTTATATTAATTCTAGACAGCTATATGCTAAATGTATAAAGCAAATCGCTAATAAGAATCAAGTGTTTAATTAAAGTAAAGAAAAGTTGTGGTTCTCTACTCCTCCCTGTTCCAGAGACAGCTGCATCTTCTCATGAAGTGCCAGTCTCATCCTGTAGACAAGATGGTGAAGGTCGGTGTGAGCAGATTTGGCCATATTGGGTGTCTGGTTACCAGGGCTGCCTCCTGCTCTGTATCTGGCAAAGTGGAGATTGTTGCCATTAACAACCCCTTCATTGACCTCGACTACGTGGTCTACATGTTACAGTATGACTCTACCCATGGCAAATGGAAGACTATTACCATCTTCCAGGAGCAAGTTCCGGCTAACATAAAATGGGGTGATGCTGGTGCTGAGTATGTTGTGGAGTCTACTGGCGTCTTCACCACAATGAAGCCTGGAAGCCACTTAAAGTGTGGGGCCAAAAAGGGCATCATCTCTGCCCCTTCTGCCTATGCTCGTATGTTTGTGATGGGTGTGAACCACGAGAAATATGACAACTCACTCAAGATTGTCAACAATTCATTCTGCATCACCAACTGCTTAGCCCCCCTGGCCAAGGTCATCCATATGACAAGTTTGGCATCATGGAAGGACTCATGACCACAGTCCATGCCATCACCGTCACTCAGAAGACTGTGGATGGCCCCTCTAGAAACTTGTGGCATGATGGCCATGGGGCTGCCTAGAACATCATCCCTGCATCCACTGGTACTGCCAAGGTTGTAGGCAAGGTCATCCCAGATCTGAATGAAGCTCACTTGCATGGCCTTCCATGTTCCTACCCCCAATATATCTGTTGTGTATCTGACACGCTGCCTGGAGAAACCTGTCAAGTATGATGACATCAAGAAGGTGATGAAGCAGCTATCCAAGGTCTCACTGAAGGGCATCCTGGGCTACACTGAGTACCAGGTTGTCTCCTGCGACTTCAACAGCAACTCTCACTCTTCCATCTTTGATGCTGGCTCTGACATTGCTCTCAATGAAATATTTGTAAAGCTCATTTCCTGGTATGACAATGAATACAACTACAGCAACAGGGTCGTGGACCTCATGGCCTACATGGCCTCCAAGGAGTAAGAAACCCTGGACCACCCACCCCAGCATGGACACTGAGAGCAAGAGAGAGGCCCTCGGTTGCTGAGGATTCCGTGTCGCAACTCGGCCCACAACACTGAACATCCCCCTCACAATTCCCATCCCAGACCACCATAATAACAGGAGGGTCATAGGGAGCCCTCCTCCCACTTTCTTGAATACCATCAATAAAGTTTGCTGAACCCACAAAAAAAAAGAAAGAAAGAAAAAATGTCATTTTCTTTAAATATTTCTAGGGATATAAAAGACTGGGCTTTTCTGTACTAACGGTTTTTTTTGTAAGTAGAATTTTCTAATTATTGGTTTTGCAAGATGTTCAATTATTCCCATTAGTTACATTAATATTCACAGGGACATATTATGCAGAAATCAGAACATTCTGAATCTACATAAAAACAGGTACTTTTGTGAAGTATAAATAAAGCAATAAGTCAAATAATGTATAGTACCATAAAATTTGCTTCTAATAAGATATGTAAACACAATAGACACAAGTGATATCTGACCAGGTAATAATACATGTCAAAAGTGAGAGCTAATTGAAAATTGCAGAAATACATTTTTAAATGTAACAGTGAAAAAAAATTTAAGACATATTTTATAGTGTGTGTATGTGCATGTGTGTATTAATGCATATCTTTGAAAACATATCATTCATGCCCAAAGAGTCCAGAAAAGAATGCCATATTTCCTGAAGATGGAGTGACACATGACAGTGAGCTGTCTGACCTGGATGTTGGGTACCATTCTAAGGTTCTCTAGAAAAGCAAGTATTCTTAACATCTGAGGCATCACTCAGTACTCCATTTCTCATGGACAAAATCCATCATGCTGGTGATTCAGGAGAGACAGCAAAGAGTATGAGGTCAGGGAAGACAATATAGGAAAAGTTCAGAAAATATCAAATATTGAGTTCCTTTGACATCCTTAAACATTCATAGTTAACAGCTCAATGAAATGTGTTTGAAATGTAATAAGCTTAACTTATCTCTGGCTGTGTGAGCTGTAACTGAAAACAATGATTATTAAGCAATGAAATTTAAATTGCTAGTTTGCTGTATTACAAAAATATGGTTCAATATTCAAGCAATGTTCTTGATTCATAATGCAAATCCTTGCATCACCATTTGATTAAAATTAATTCTGAGTCCACTAACACTGTAATAACATTTAATGTCAATCATTTAAAAATTGTTCTGTGTCATAAGGGAGAAAAGCTATTATCAAGACAAAGAATTAGTAAAAGTGTCAGGCAAGTAAATAACCTGTCATATAGCTGTTAATACTGATTAATCTCCAAAGCACCATTCCTTTCATAAGTGAAAAAGGAATGTAAGGCCCACTGAGACCCCAGAGAGTTTTAGTTTCTGCTGGCTCTTACATGGATCTCACTGACACCATCCTATGAATTAGCTTAAATCACTGTTTTCATTATGAATGTTCATTTCACAGAATTTTACTATCATGGAATGCCAGTTAACCAAAAAAAAAAAAAAAAAAAAAAAAAAAAAAAAAAAAAAAAAAAAAAGATAAAGGCATAAGTCATCAAGTATAAAATGACAGAAAGGAAACCAAAGAGGTAAAGAAGAGAGGAAGAGAAAGGAAGAAAGGAAGAAGGGGCACAAGGAAGAAGAAAGGAAGAAAGAAAGAAGAAAAGAAAACTAGAGAAAAAATCTTGAAACAAGGAAAATAAAAGAAAAAAATAAAAGAGAGGGAGATAGGAGAAAGAAAGGAACAGGGAAGGAAGGAAGGAAGGAAGGAAGGAAGGAAGGAAAGAAGGAAGGAAGGAAGGAAGCAAGGAAGGAAGGAAAGAAGGAAGGAAGCAAGCAAGGAAGAAAGGAAGGAAAGAAGGAAGGAAGGAAGGAAGGAAGGAAGGAAAGAAGGAAGGAAGGAAGGAAAGAAGGAAGGAAGCAAGGAAGGAAGGAAGGAAGGGAGGAAGGAAGGAAGGAAGGAAGGAAGGAAGGAAGGAAGGAAGGAAGGAAGAAAGAAAGACACCTGAAAGTAACTAAATCCTGCAGGATGTAGAAGCTGTGCACCCAGAATTCAGGAGACAGAGGCAGGACTTTGAGGTCAGCCAATATTGTACAAATCCAGTCTCAGAAACCCAAAAGCTTGGACCCTTGAGTCAGTCTCAGAGAGCTTTTCTAGCCTTTGCAAGGCTCTGACTTTGAGCCCCAGACACACAAAACGGGAAAGAATTTTTCCTACTCATTGAGAAGTTACTCTTTGCTATTAGTGATAAAATATGAGAGACCTTGGAACACTTAGACTTAAATGGGATGTCTCTATCAAATCCTTTCCCTCAAGGCTCATGGAACTCTGCTGAAGAGGAGTGGGAAACATTAGAAGAGCCAATGGGAATGGAGAGCAACAAAAAATCAAGGCTGAAGGCCTAGTGCACATGTGAACTCACAGACTGTGGCAGTATGCACAAGGCTTACATAGATCTAAACCAGGTGGGGTCCCTATGCTGAAAGGGGAAGGGGACACAAGCCCCTATCCCTAGCCCAGAAGCTATCTCCAATTAATAATTGCTGCAAAGGAAACATTAGTTTTCTTCAGTGGAGTTTTCAACAGAGTATACAAACTGCATTTAAGGTTAGGCCTCCTGACTAACAGTGGGTAGTCAACACAAAATTAACTCAGTGGTATTTTTTAAGGATTTTTTTGTTTTTGTTTTGTCTTTGTAGATATATATTATGGTTTCTCATTTTGTTTTTATGTATTTTCTATGTATGTGAATGTGTGTGACTCAGTGTCCATATTGTGTTTCTTGTATATCTCTTGGCTATTTTTTATATTTTGTTCTATTCTCACTTTCTGTTTTTATTTTATAGTATTTTATTGCTACTATTTTTAGTTGCCTTTCTAGATTCTAACTAAAGAAGAAATGAAAGAATGTGGGTTTGAGTGAGTGGAGACGTAGGGAGAATCTAGGAGAAGTTGGAGAAGAGGAAATTGTATCAGAAGGAATTTGTGAAAAACAACAATTTTCAATAAAAATAAATAAATAAGTAGATAAAAACAAACAATAAATAAAATGTAGATAAAATGATAATTTATAAATCTATAAATGATCAGAAGCTTATGCTTCAGGACATTATTTATTCCCCCCTTAAAAAAATAAAAACCTAGCACAGACATAAACTTTCTTTCTATTTTGCATGATACCTCCCAAACATTGTTGAATGCAGGGTTGGTATTCTTGACCAATGAACTTTCAGGATGATGGCATGAAAATAATGAGTTTTGGTCACAAAATTAACTATCTGTCTATAATCATGAAAATAAGTTTCTCCTTAAAGATTATGAAAGACATTCATTCATATGTTTTTGTGTAAAATGGGGTGTTGTTGTGAGATAAGAATAATATATTATTCTAAACATTGGAAACGTTTTGAAAAAACCATGCAGTCACAAATGAGGAGGAGGAGTGTGGGGGGATTGGTCTGGTAAATTCTTCAGCTAGGAGGGAAATAAAGAGTATCTGTAATGTATTATAATGGCGACACTCCAGGTATCTTTAAATCTACCCTATAGTCTGGTATTCAATAAACCTTGTTACACAATTGTTTTTCAGGAGTCAATGATGAGAATTCAGAGTGCAGTCCCAAATCTCAGGGACCAGCTTCACCTTCCCCTAGAGTGAGATCCCCAATCAAAGGGAGCAGCTCTATATTCCCCTGCTTTTCCCACCCAGTTCTTCTCCTTTTGTTAAGCAAAGTCTCACCATTTTCACATGTTCACAGCTCTTGAGACATATTGTAACTTTATTTCTCCATAGTTGTTTGAAGAGAACTTAAAAAGCCATCTTGAGAAGGGTTAGGTCTTCACCAACAGTGGATTTCCGAGGTGCCACTAACTATGCAGAGACTAAGGATAAAGAGGGGATAGATCCCCTCTTAATTAGAGCATTAAATAGAAAATATTGTTTAAGAATATTTTATAAGTTGTACAAGTATAAAGTTTTGGAAGCATGGACCAACAGAAACAACTAGGCATTAAAAGGATATCTCTTAATTTACCTCTTCGAAATATTTTCAGAACCTTGACACATTGAATTCTTTTCAACTTTATCATTGCCAGACAAATAACTCACTCAAAAAGTTATTCAGTCTATATTGTTTATACACATTCATTACTTCCTTTCACCAACTCCCCTATGTGTGCCCACCTCTTCACCCTGCTAAATGTCCTGTTTTAATTCTTAGTTTTGAGTAAATCATATTTCCTAAAACTTGATATTACATCTTAAACAGGTGGATTAGGTAAGCTAAGTTTTTTCAATAATACCAAAGGTAAAGCATGTTATAACTGCTTGAAAAGCTACCATTAAAATAATTAGCTGGACATGATAGCTCATGCCTATAACCCAGTACTCATCAAGATGGAGCTATTGAATAGAGACAGATTCAAGTCAAGCCTTGTTTATGTAATGAGTTGCAATCCATCTGGGCTATAAAGTGAGACTTTGTTCCACTCATACCCCAAGAAGTATGATTATTGTGTTATATATTGTTAATAAAATTGCTAGAAGATTTCCATGCTTAATTTTCATAATAGAATGAGTCCAAAATTTTAAGGTAAGTCATTTATAACCATGAATATGACTCCTTAGCAGTCTTTCATTAGGGTATTCATTTAGTCATAAATTTTGAATGATTAAAAATTCATTAGCAGATTTATAACCCATCATATTCTTCAATTTATAACTTTAAAGAAGTTGGACTTATAAGTAGCAATTTCTTCTTAAGTGGCAAAACAAACAAAAGCAAAAACAACTTTCACATATTTTATAGAAATCAATAATGAATACTAATTTTCAATATACTGGACATCCTTCATATACAATGTGTTTTTATATACCTACACCCCTGGTTTCATCCTCTACAACAGGGCCCTTTCTGCTCCACCTATGAATTAGCTTCCACACAAGTTCTGCACTCTTGGATAGGCTGTAGCAGTAACAGCCATGACACATGGCATATGGATACCTAAAATGGTATTAACCTCTATAGGCAAGAAGTCCTCCAAAGTAAAGCAAATCAGTTGAGGTTTTTCAGAGCAAGTTTGTGTGCTTAGTCCAGACAGGTGCTTTTACCGCCTGTTCTAGGGCTATCATGGTCACCTTCATTTTGGTCTCAAGCCTGGTTTGATAGTGTCTGCCTCTCAAAGGACTTTTCAAGAATCCTGCTTAAGAAACACAAATTTTGGGTCCTCAGGTAATACTTGGTCCAATTTTCTGAGGAACCGCCAAACTGATTTCCAGAGTGCTGGTGCCAGCATGCAATCCCATCAGCAATGGAGAAGTGTTTTCTTTCTGCACATCCTCCTCAGCATCTGCTGTCACCTGAGTTTTTGATTTTGGCCATTCTGACTGGTGTGAGATGGAATCTCAGGGTTGTTTTTATTTGCATTTCCTTGATGACTAAGGATATTGGACATTTCTATAGGTGTTTCTTGGCCATTCAAGTTTCCTCAGTTGAGAATTCTCTGTTTAGCTCTGTTGCCCATTTTAAATAGAATTATTAGGTTCTCCAGAGTCTAACTTCTTAAGCTCTTTGCATATTTTGGATATTAGCCCTCTATTAGATGTAGTATTGGTAAAGATCTTTTCCCAATCTGTTGGTTGACATTTTGTCCTGTTGACAGTGTTCTTTGCCTTACAGAAGCTTTGCAATTTTATGAGGTTCCATTTGTCAATTCTTGATCTTAGAGCATAAGCCATTGGTATCCTGTTCAGGAACTTTTCCCCTGTGCCCATGTGTTCCAGACTCTTTCCCACTTTCTCTTCTTTTAGATTCAGTGTATCTGATTTATGTGGAGGTCCTTGATCCACTTTGACTTGAGCTTTGTACAAGGAGATAAGAATGGATCAACTTGTATTCTACATGTTGACTGCCAGTTGATCCAGCACCGTTTGTTGAAAATGCTGTGTTTTTCCTACTGAATGTTTTTAGCCTCTTTGTCAAAGATCAAGTGACCATAGTTGTGTGAGTTCATTTCTGGGTCTTTAATTCTATTCCACTGATCTACTTGCTTGTCACTGAACCAATACCATGCAGTTTTTATCACAATTGCTCTGTAGTACAGCTTGAGGTAAAGAATGGTGACTTCCACCAGAAGTTCTTTTATTGTTGAGAATAGTACTCAATATCCTGGCTGTTTTCTTATTCCAAATGAATTTGCAAATTGCTCTTTCTATCTTTATGAAGAATTGAGTTGGGATTGTGATGGAGATTGCATTGAATCTGTAGATTGTTTTCAGCAATATGACCATTTTACTATAGTAATCTTGCCAATCCACAAGCGTGGAAGATTTTCCATTTTTTGAGCTCTTCTTCAATTTCTTTCTTCAGAGACTTGAAGTTCTTGTCACTCAGATCTTCACTTGTTTGGTTAGAGTCACACCCACCCCTGGCCTTATACTCAGAAGATGCTCCAACATGTAATAAGGACACGTGGTCCATTGTGTTCATAGCAGCCATGTTTATAATACCAGAAGCTGAAAAGAACCCAGATGTCCTTCAACAGAGGAATGGATACAAAAAATGTGATACATTTACACAATAGAGCACTACTTAGCTATTAAAAACAATGGCTTCATAAAATTCACAAGCAAATGGGTGGAACTTGAAAATATCATCCTGAGTGAGGTAACCCAGTCACAAAAGAACACACATGGTATGTACTCACTAATAAATGGATCTTAACCCAGAAGTTAGGAATACCCAAGATACAATTCACAGACCATATGAAGCTTAAAGAGAAGGAAAACCAAAGTGTGGATGCTTCAGTGCTTCTTAGAAGCCGAACAAAATACTCACAGGTGGAAATATGGAGATTTTTCACAGTGTGGAACAGAGACTGAAGGAAAGGCCATCCAGAGACTGCCCCACCTGGGGATCCATCCCATATACAGTCGCCAAACCTGGATGCTATTGTGGATCCCGGGAAGTTCTTGCTAACGTGAAACTGATGTGGCTGTCTCCTGAATGGATCTGCCAGGGCATGACAAATAGAAATGTGGGTGCTCACAACTAACTATTGGACTGAATGTTGGGCCCCTGATGGAGAATTCGAGAAGGGACTGAAGGAGCTGAGGGGGTTTGCAGTCCTATAGCAGAGCAACATTAACAACTGGCCAGAACCCCCAGCGTTCCTAGGGACTGGTCCACCAACTAAAGAGTACGCATGGAGGGAGCAATGGCTCCAGCTGCATGTGTGGTAGAGGATGGCCTTGTTGGACATAAATGGGAGGAGCAGCCCTGGGCCTGAGGGTGTTCGATGCCACAGTGTAGGAGAATGCCAGGGCGGGAAGGCAGCAGTGGATGGGTGGGTTGGGGAGTACCTTCATAGAAGCAGGGGAGAGGGATGGGATAGGGGGTTCCAGGGAGGATACCTGGAAAGGGGATGACATTTGAAATGTAAATAAAGAATACACACATATACACACACAGAGATGCCTATGGGAATTTGTGGCTAGTCTTACTGTAACTTGTTATGCCACGATCAGTTGATATCCGTGGGAGAGGCCTGCTCTTTTCAGAAGGGAAACAGAGCAGAAGTAATTCTGGGTGAGAGGGGTGGTGAGGGGTGGAGGGTTGGGAGCAGAAGAGAAATGGGAAATTGCAGATGGAATGTAATATATGAAACAAGAATAAATTAAAGAAATAGAAGGAAACACAGATCCTCTGGAACATGAAGCAACAAAGTGAAGTTTTGACACATCTTAATTAAAACATATTTTTTAAAGGTAAGTATACATTTCTCAATGTCATCGTTTTACAAGATTTCACCTTCATTATCAGTTCTTAAAATCATGCAAAACTCTATGTATTCATTGATATTTGCATTCTAAACATGATGTTGTTATAGGTGTGTATACACTTAAGCATAGCTAAACCTTTAGTACCTTCAAAATTAGAGAGCTTGAAAATGACAAATTATGCATCGAATAGTTAATGAAAAACTAAAAGGTCAACAAGATATTCTAAGCATTTTCTTTTGAATTTCAGTGTTTATAGCAAAGACTTTGAAAATTATATCAACAAAACACAAATGTCAGCAGTTTTAGACATGGGAAGAATACAGAAGCTATTCCATCTTCTTGATGTTTTTAGATCAATGCTCTGAGGAAATTCTATACATAAAGAGAGAAAGGGGGTACATGATTATCTTTGAAATAAGTTAAAATAAAGCTTTTGAAGGTTCTCTCTGTACTTTTGAAGCTATTTAGGGAAGAGCATATTCATTACCTAATAATTTCTCTCCTCATTAATGTCATCAATTTACTGACATATTCTAAATGTAGACTCAAAAATTGCACTCCCTTTCAGACTATTTTATTTTCTCCCTAAACCTCATAGCTTCAAGTCATTCGTGTTTTCCCCTCCTCATTTTACATTTGCCTCTTTCTGTAATAATTATTGTCCTTAATTGTCACTTCAATAACGCCTAGGTTTCATCTTTTTTGTTTTCTCCCTGCACCACTGTCCTCCAAATCACTGCCAAGGTGCATCATTTCTTCCATACTGCTTTCATTAATAATTCCCCATAACACAGTGCCTGATCTTAAACAGACCAACCAGCCCCTTTCTCTGGTTTTCAGTAGTTCAATACTTCCTTCTTTATTTGCCAACACTGTTTCAAAAATCACAAAGGAAGGCTGAACTTTAGAGGACAGTCACACATGGCTGGGGTTTGGGAGCTTCTTGAGAATTTTTGAATGACATCAGAAGCTTAATTTGACAGATCTTCATGAGAATCCAACCTGGACCAAAAATCTAATAAAAGTCTTTCTTACATACCAGAACAAAGGAATGAGTGAATTTTACAAAATGAAACTAGAAAAAAATGGACTTGCTTTTAAGTCTACTAAAGATTTTAAATATTGTTTAACATTGATTATTTCAATGGGTAAAAGTGTGTGTTTTCCTGTCTAATGAGGAAGAAAACTGAGTAGTCATTTGTATTTCAGTTTTAATGTCTATAGGTTTGTTTTTCATCAGGATAAATAATTTATTTTTATTGATGAATGTGTTATTGTCTTTATTCACTATATGTTAATAATATTTTCTTTAGTGTTCTATTAATCAAATTATATTGATTTTGTTACGTATCTATATTTTCTATTTATCTCTGTAATTGACTTTTTGATATTAATTAAATATCCTAATATATCTTTTATGATTTTATGTTTTATGGTTTTCATTGAATTTCACACATTTTCTCTGAAGTGAACAGAAGGCTCATGTTAAAAATATAGCTGTTTTTCTAATAAATAATCATATGAGGGATCTGCTGTATGATCAAATGTTTCTAACATCTTTCTCTCTCTATTTTTATCTCCCCTCATTTCACCCCTCCCCTACCCCTTTCTCCTCCTCCTCCTCCTCCTCCTCCTCCTCCTCCTCCTCCTTCTTCTTCTTCTTCTTCCTCTTCTTTTTCTTCTTCTTCTTCCCCCCCTCTCTCTTTCTCTCTCTGCCTCTCTTTTCTTATTTCCTGGCTATCATTTTTGTACCAATACCACAATGTGTGTGTGTGTGTGTGTGTGTGTGTGTGTTTATATTACTATTTTCTCTCACACAATAATTTTCTTCTCTCATTTTCTAGTCTATTTTGTGGATTTATTTACTTATTTATTTATTTGGTACTTTGGTTGTTTTGGCACTAGGTCTCTCTATGTAGCCCAGGCTATCCTAGAATTGTCTATGTAAAATACTCTGGCATGGTTTACAGATGCCTCTGCCTCTGCCTCTGCCTCTGCCTCTGCCTCTGCCTCTGCCTCTGCCTCTGCCTCTGCCTCTGCCTCTGCCTCTGCCTCTGCCTCTGCCTCTGCCTCTGCCTCTGCCTCTGCCTCTGCCTCTGCCTCTGCCTCTGCCTCTGCCTCTGCCTCTGCCTCTGCCTCTGCCTCTGCCTCTGCCTCTGCCTCTGCCTCTGCCTCTGCCTCTGCCTCTGCCTCCTGAGTGCTTGGATTAAATGCATGTGCCACTATGCCTAGATCACCTTTATCCTTTTAAATTAAATAAAAATTATTATTAGTTTAAAATATTACTATGAAATATATTTTAATTTCTTTAACTTTACACTAGGGAAAATTTATTTGCGTAAAATAATTTTCTTTTTATTTTTACATTGTGTTTTCTCCATAATCGAGTGAAGTGACTTTAAAAGACTGTGAGAAGTTTCCTTGTACCCACAGATAAATTGCAAAATGTTGTACAATGGAAATGGTTCTAGAATTGTTTTGAATATCTGCATCTAAGTGGAGAATAATATTTTATTAATTATTATAAATGTGTCACAGGGAAGTGCTTAATGTATATCCTTAGCCATCTTAATGGGCACAGTTTTATTTCATAACTTGATAAAGGATTCAATTAAGGATCATAACAAATTATAATTATCTCTGCTCAATTCTCACTTCATTTTATTTTTGTTACCAAAATGACCATCAGCTCAAAGTGTAATGATAGTTTAGTGTGCTTAATTTAAACTATGTTGTTCTTTTGAATTTATTCACACACTGTGACTCCAATTAGGCAACAAGTGACATTTTATGTACCTGTATATCTTCATTTCAAATCTGTCATTGCTCTTCAGATGAAATAAATTGACTGCCCATAACACAATCTGCCAACATCACCTTTTGTACTTTTCTCAGTTCTAATGTGTAGTAATGTCCAGTGTTGTGGGTACGATTGTCCAGAGGTGTGTGTAGGAATGTCGCATAGTATGCAAAAGACTATACAGCATTTGATAGAGACAGAAGCATGGGAAGTTTTTACACATTACTCATGGGACTATGTGACTCTTATATTAAGATATTTTGGAAATTACCACTAAACTATGAGGAAGAAGAAAATAGCAATTCTAGATATAAAGTCATGTAAAATACAAATGAAACAAAAATAATACCTCCTGAGATAATCTTAAGAGAGACTATAATATAATGGAAACTGTATTTCTCATGATTAAACTCATCTTTAAAATTTCTACCACACACATATTTTTCTTCTAGATTATTAATAAATGACTCAGAAGAAAAATCATTCATCAAAATATAAAAGCTATGAATTATTCCATTGCTCTACAGGTAGAATGTATGTGAGTTTTGCTTTTAAAAATTCTAATGTTTGCAGAGGGGAAACCAGGAAAGGAGATAACATTTGAAATGTAAATAAATAAAACATGCAATAAAAAATAATAAAAATTTTAAAAAACTTTAATGTTTGAAAGAGTGTAACAAATGGTATTAATTCTTTTTCTATGGTACAAACACTTGTGTGGCTATAACTATATGTTAGAGATAATTACTAGGAAGTACTGCATTTTCATGACATGGCTGAGGATATTTTTTTGGACTAATATTCACTCCATTTGCCCCTTACCATGCATTTGCCTTTAGGATTACTTTCATATAAAAGAACAACATCATTTACAACAGGAGTTTCCACTAACTGCTGACTCCTACTCTGACCTTTACATCTAGGACACACAGAAGTACCAGTTAAAGAGCGGTCTTCAGAAACATAGCCCAACAGACAAGGCCTGGGACCTGTGAGTCCTGTATCATTCCTCAGAGCTTTTTAAGTATTTACCTGCTTCATAAAATGCTTCTTCACATAATAATATTATAAAATGAATGAGAGAGAGAGAAAGAGAGAGAGAGAGAGAGAGAGAGAGATCAAATGGGTTCTAAAAGCCAATAATCAACAGATATATTTATCAATTCTTTTTAGTAGTAAGTTCAAAAATCTTCTCTTCCAGTTGTTTGGAATATCCAATCCAGTGTTTGCTTCTTCGTTTTCAGTATAACCATTCTACTATGTAATCAAGCACAAGAGCTTATTTCCCTAATTTTTGCTGAGTAGCCACTAATAAATCATTATCTCTTCCTCCTTTGTCCACACGGAACAACCGTTGGTAACTGCTGATCTGTTCTTTTATTCGATAGATTATTCAAGAGTTAAACTGTGTAATATATTCATTCTTGTTGCTGACTTATTTCATTTATCAAAATGTACCAGATTTATAGACTTTGTTAGCAAATGACAGTATGTAATTCTATTATGTGACTGGGTGATACTTTATTAAGCATACTGATCTATTCATGCCACCTACCCTGAGACCCTAAGCAAGCTATTGTCAATAGTTCTGCATTGCAATACAAACTTTTGGTTTCATTGTTGTTGCTGCTGTTGTTTGATCCAGTGACTTACTATGTAGCTCTAGTGGGCGTTAAACTCATGATCCTCCTACAACCTCAGTTTCTCAAGTGATAGGATTCCAGATGTGCAGAACCACATTCAACCAGCTTTGGATTTGTTAACATAATATATTGACGTCTTTTCTATAGATTTTTTTCATCTTCAGGCTTTTAAAAATATAATGCTTTAATTAAGATTTAATTACATCATGGTATTTGCAATGAATAATGATCATATTCACCCTTTTCCCTCCTCCCAACTCTTTCTAGATTCATCCTATTATCTCCCACTCACTTCCAGCTTTGTGTCATCTTTTGCTGTAATGATTCACCAAGTTCATTTGTTCTGACCATATAATTATGTGTGTGGAGCTGTCCACTGGAGCACAGTAAAACACTGGAAGGATCCCATCCTTAAAGAAAACAAACTCTTCCTGTCCCACAGCTATCAGCTGCAAATAACAACTCAGCTGTGGCTTGGAGCTCATAAGAACCTCTCCTCTTTATGTTGGAATGTTGACTGGCTTGATTTTGTACAGGTCTTAAGTAGGAAACCACAGATACTGTGTGGTCATAAATTCATTTGTCTGGCATGACCACAAAATACTATCTTACATTGGTCCCCTTGAATTTTTTCTTAAAATCTTTCCACCCCTCAAACCCTTGGTGGACATGATGTAAGTGCCTCACTTGTGGCTAAGCACTCCACATACATTTTTTGTTGTTGTTTTTCTTTTGATTCGTATCTATGTTAAGCACCATCTACTGCACAAGGAAACTTCTCTGGTGAGGTCCAAGAGAAGCACTAATCTTGAAGTATCGAGATACAGATTTAGAGGGCAGCCTGGTACTCTATCCATTTAGCAAAATAATGATAGTAAGTTTACTTTTGTGTCCTACGCATTCTCAAACCATGGGTTCTGTGTCACATATGCATCCTCCCTCGGAGTGGGATTTAAATCCAATCAGAAAGAAGTTGTTAAATTACTTTATATATCTGTGACTATATTTGAACCAATACTGCACCTATAAGTATGTCATGCCATGCTAACATTATTGTAGTTCACAAAGTTCACAACTCGATTAAAAAATTTAATGATTGCTTCTTTTACCTCAGCCTCCTGCATTTTACCTTCTGATATTTGAAAAAGAGGCAGCATTGAGGAAGCTTCTTAATAAACATCAACTTGATTTATCCATGTCCTGTAGCTAAAGTGTATAGTTGGTGTTTTCACCAGCAGGGTTTTACCATCGGGTTATAGTGGATAATCAAAAACAATGGCAATAGCTTGAATTACTGTGGGATGGCCAAGAAACCTCAAGCAGCTTACACACTGGGCTATTTATTAGGCAAACTAATATAGAATAGATAGATAGATAGATAGATAGATAGATAGATAGATAGATAGATATGTGTGTATGTATATATGTGTGTGTGTATGTATAGTACTTTTTATAAGACTCATTTCATATATGTGTGTATATATTTTTATACATTCATGTATCTATGTACATATATAAAATATTAAATATTTTATCATATAAATTATATAAAATATTAGATTTCAATATTACTTTTCCAAACACTCTTAGTGTCAGTTTTCTTCATCCTCTGACTTATTCTCCAATCTTTTTCTCCACTTAAATCTCTCTATATACTATTTTGCTTCATATTGACTGTCTTCTACAGGTTTTCTACTACGTCCCCTCCATTAAGATCTTTCTTCCTCTTCCTGATCCATGGTCCCTGGATGTTGCTCAAAAAGCTCAGTCATGTTCATTACTTCTCTATGTACAGTAGCTAGGACATGAACACAGCCTAGGTGTCCATCAACTGGTGAATAAGTAATAAAAACCTGAGAGCTATATGTTATGTAATTTTATTCAGCAGTAAACAAAAATTAAGTCATGAAATTTTCTGGTAATTGGGCTGAAGTGAGAAATACTGAGGAAACTAACTTCATTCCAGAAAGAAATATCCTGCTTGTTTTCACTACATGTAGATCCTAGTTTTGAATCTTCACACCTGTGGGATGAACTTAAACGTCATGTAAAATTCAAGAGTTTACTGCCTTTTTAAAGGAAAGTTTTCAAAATAAATTACATATTATCAAATATTATCTCAAGATTTATGTATATAAAACTCTAAGACATGTTGTCAACATCCCAGAAACCCTTATACTGTAATATTTAAAACACGATATGTAATGTTTTACTTATCATATTTATTTGAAATAGCTACTTAGCTTAAAACAAACTCCTGATTGGCCATAAATACTAGTTATACAGGGTCACATTTTGTTTATTATTTTTTATTTCACTCTTCGTAATTGCCTATCCCATCTTTTCCTATTCTGTTTTACAATATTTAAGGAATAGAATGGCTAGTTAAAGGGTTGATTTGTATTTGAGTCAATATTGAAAGAGCAAACTAACCAACTCCATTCAGTTACTCATTATTAGAGCTCATATCTGTTAGGCTCAAATGTTTATTTCTCTTCACAGTTCATATGAAGTAATTATTCTTTAAGATGATGGTATTTAGAAGCAGTTTATTGGAAATAATTATATCATAAGAACAGAGTCCTGGAGAAAAGGACTTGTCCATACAACAGAAACTCAGTAGTTTTTTTTATCATTTCTCCCACAGAAAGATACACAGGATGATGCCATCATTCCTTTAAAAAAATGGGCTCTCATACCACATCTGTCTGCACTTGGGTTTTTACTTGTTTAATATCTAAAGCTGTGGGAAATAAGTCCTTATTTGTGAACTTCCTGGTTTATGACATTTGCTTACAGAAAAGCAAACACAACATCGGACCTGAACAGCCAAATGTAGCTTGTTGTAAAACTTTTTTGGGATTCTAAATGACATTATGAGAGTATACACCCATTATCTGTGTATTTCCTTATCTGTCATTGGCTGCATGAGATGTAGCCCAAACTGTCACTTAGTATAGCTACTCTATCCCTAAGAGCATAACAGTTTGAAAATTTAATAACTAAGAGGACCCTCCTTTACAAATGGCTAATAATACTGATTGGAAAATACCTCAGAATGATTCTGTTCTCAAATAAGACTTGTAGCATTCTAACAATTAGTTTATAATGTAGTCTCTCAAAAATGAATCCACCTCCAGAATGTAGCCTTCTGAGGCTACTATAAAACAAATCTTTAGAGTACATAAGTTTGTAACATTCAATATTCCCAAGCCGTTCTCTCTGTGTGTATTATTGTAATATTAATATCCATTTCTCCATTGAATTTCCTCTACTTTATTTAGTCTTTAGTCCTTTTTTGCTGTGTATATTTTCTCTCTGGACAACAGAGTGGATGTTTCAGGAAATGATGAATGGCTATTAAGTATCTTAGAGAACTCTAAGTTCATATTTTTAATCTTAAAATGTTATGGGCTCCAGGAATTAAATTTAATAAATAACAAATAAATGTATTAAATCTAATAAATCACAAACTGCCATATTATTTGAGGAGGCTCAGGCTCTCAGAATTCTTTACATCAAGATATCTGTTTTTTACATGAGTGAATAAACATACACACACCCAAGCACACACTGGGCAAAATGCATACACATACAGAATATCCAAATAAAAGTCAAAATTATAAATGTTTTTTTAAAGACATAAAAGAAAATGTATATGACCTTGATTAACAAATTTTAAATTAAAATTAAATTAAAAATACCAGTACCCTGATCTGTGGAAATATTAATTATGTTTCCATTAAATGAAAAGTTTTGCCTTGCCAATGATATTAAGAAAATAGAAAGGCCTATAATAGACTTTACATATATTCTTGTGAAAGAAATATTTAATTAAAGACCTATAAAAAACATAGTAGGAAGTCTTAAAATGTATAGATTCTTCTCCAAAGAAGATTAATAAAAAAACAAATATATAAAAATATAGAAAATAGTATTTATTATTAGTGAATTCCAAATAAGTACAATGACAAATTTCAAGTCCACACTTCCTAGACTTGCTAAAATCCAAAATTTAACATCATCCATTGATGATGCATACAGACTGACAGCAATACACTTCATAGGTGCTGGGGGTACAGAATGATATGGATACTTCACAAGACCATTTGCTAGAAAATTGCATATAGCATTTATTTGAAACTCGGCTATTATATCCCTAGGTATTTATCTAAACAAATGAAACAATCCCAAAAGCTGAGTTGATTACAAGAGTGTGTCAGATACATTTAGAAGAAAACTGCTTGTAAGAAACAACTTAAGGATGAAAACTTTATTCTGGTTCATAGTATCATAGATTCTAGTTCATCATTGGAGAGAAGGTATCATGGATGAAGCACCATAGTGCATGGATGCAGAAGCATGTAGTAGTTCTTCACAATGTTGCAGAGAGTTAAGTTGGAATCAGCATCCAGGCTACAATCTCCAAAGACAACTGATAATGACAAACTTCTATCCTCTAGTCTCCAAATGTAGTATGGCTCCACAACCTCTCAAATAAAGCCACTGCTTAGGAACAATTGTTCAAAAAACCAGTCACAAGAGTTGCTTTATATTTGTCATTCAACAAGAGAGTATTTTGGATGCTTTGTGATAAAGCTATCATAAAGAATCAAATAAAAACTATAGAAGCTGATCCCAGCAAAAGAAAAAAAATTGCCTATAAAACAACACCTCAGCTGACACCTAGATTTTATCCAAGTGAGATTATGTCACATTGATGCCCTACAGAGCTGTTAATAAATATATATTATATTAAGCTACTAATTAATTTTTTACAGAATCAAGGGGAAAGTAATACAGTCATGGACAATGAGATCATATTATTGAAATTCAAATGAACAGAGAAAAGGTTAAAATGATTATTGAAGACAAGTTCTAAAACTATGTTTAGCAATCCAAGAAGAGGACGTGGGGTTGGTGATGAGGTAAAGCAGGCACATACTCACATACACTTGATAGATGAGACAAGCTCCAACTACATATATATATATATATATGTGTGTATATATATATATATATATATATATATATATATATATACATTCATACACACAGAGAGACAGACAGACAGACATATAAATAGAGCAAAGCTCCAATAACTTTAATTTTTCCTGCAGCTTATATATCTTATCAAAAATTTTCAAGAATTATAAAAATTACAATTTGATTATATTCTATTTTTCTTTTAGTAAACGATCAGGAAAACAGTACTTTTAAAATATCTTTAAATAAGTAACGTTTTATGTATTGCAGGTAAAAAAAATCAAATCATTTTAAAGAACTCACATGCATTCATATAAGCAACTTGTTACATATTGACAAAGTGAAAGTAAGCAACTTAATTTTCTCTGCCAGTATCTCTTTACTGGCAGACTTCAATTTGCAGTTACAAAGAATCAATTATTGTATTATTTATGTTAAATCTAATCTTCTAAAAAAATCTTAAGAAAGTCAAAAATCTCAACTTTAAAAAAAACAGTAATCTCTACTTTAATTTCTCAGGTTGCATGCCTACTTCTTATCAATTGTTTTATTAAACCATATTGGAAGCTGAAGGCACAAATGGATACAAAAGAGTAATCAGCACCATGATTATCAGCTCAGCTTTACCAAGAAAGTTACATCAGCTAGTGTTGACCAAGCTGCCATTGTTTCCTGACCTTTAAGAATCCCTAGCTCAACTGTTAAGAGTATGACTTTCTGAGCTTCAAATTGTTCCTTAAAATTTTTTATATCAGAGCCACTAGCAAAAACATCATAACTTAATGTTACCAACAATGTACATCTGTCTCCAAATTCATTCTAAGTGTGATGGTCATTGCTAACAATCTTCATCTCTAAATTCTTTCCAAGGGTTGTGGTTGAGCCATTAATTTGCTTAAGCATCAATGCTGGGAAAAGTTCAATTACTATTATTGTAAGTGACAATGGTACTGCCCAGTGAGGGCCTGGAAGCCCCCTTAGAGTTTATACTCATTTCATGTTTATGAAGGATGTGAGGCGAGGACAGCAAGCAGAGCAAAACTTTACAACAGCATGAGATCCTCACAGCATGTAGTGCTCAAGCCTGGCCCCTTGGAGACCAACTCATAGAGTTTGAGCTTACCAGTGAGCCACATTCCATGAATTGTAAAGCTGTTTTGTTGTTCCTCTCACAGAACCTCTACAAATGATCAAATTGATAATGGCTGAGAGTTGGAGACATTGATGTACAGTCCTGATTATCATACAATGGCTAATGGAGATCACTGCAAACATGAATGTATGTGTGTTAGTGTATATATGCACCCTGGCACTTTCAGATGGAAAACAATGGCAATTCAGGAGCAACAGGACACCTGTCACAGAATTTTCAGTTAAAGAAAATGGTGGTCCTTGGAGAAATTGCCAATAATAGAACTAGGAAAAGACAGAAGATGAAAATAGAATATTTTCAGAGACAAACGGAAGAGTTCCCAACAGCCAAAGCTAAAAAGTTTTAAACCAAAATAAATAAAATAATGAAGTTAAATCTTAAGCTGTTAAATAGTACTTGTCAGTGGGATAGCTGATTCTTGAAATAAATAGGCGGAAAAGACAAAGCTCTTATCATACAAATTACAGATGATTAATGTATATACTCTTCCCTGAAACAGGTACAGCACAACACTCTGCATCTTCCGTATAGATTTCACATAGTAACTTTATCTTCAGGTTGTCCAACACAGATTTTTAAAAGAAAGTAATTTTATAGTGTTGAAATCTAATAAATATCTTCCAAAGTAAGCTGACATATTTAGCATTAAGTCAAGGTGTTAGCACAGACCCCATGGTGTAATGTGATGATGATGCCGTCTTACAGAGTGGTCTTTCTCTCAGACACTCACTGTACCAGTATCACAGTGAAATGCAATCTGATAATTGCTGTATATGCATTCCTAAGATAGTCAATATTCTCATGGAAAAGGAAAGTTTAAGAATCTTTCAAAATAAATAAGAGGGTACACACATATGATTTTAAAAACTTAAGAAAAGTAATCATCTATCTTACACATCTATGAATCCTGTGAGTTCAAATAATGACTGGCTTGGCCAATTATGTCCATTGGTGTAATTGTAACATATTATAGAAATAATCAAATAGTTTCTAAGTGGATTTAAGGCCCACTTCACAATACAAAATACACCCTGTTGTAAAAGCTGTTACTATTCTGTTATATGATCATAATTGTAAACTGACTCCTCATGATTCATTGATATGTACCAGCCCATACAGCCTATAAGTTAGTACATCTGTCAACCCTCACTAAAGAAATGTCTTCCTGTGGTAGATCTTAACTAACACAGAATACCAAACAGGTCAAGCTATAGAGACTAGGAAACTGAAGAGCTTAGCCCTAGATGGACCAATTATACCACACCTCCTCCTTCCAAAACTCTGTGAACTCAAGGGGGATGGGAAGATTGTAAGAGCCAGACACAGTAGATAATTACAAGAAAACAGGACAGTTACATAGATGAACTCACAGTTATTTGTGACAGAATACACATGATCTACATATATTCAAGCCAGATGAAATTCCAGTATGTACATGGGATGTGAACACAAAATTTTTCTCTTAGGTGAAGAGCTATTGTCATTTGATACCCACTGAAAGAGTTAATTTTCTTTCTTTTCTTTTTTTTAATTTTAAATTTATTCTTCTTTCATACAATACATCCGGACAACAATTTCCCCTCCTTCCATTCCTCTCAGTTCCTTCTTATAACCCCCTTTTCCCCCAAATCCACTTGTCCTTCTCTGTCTTCAGAAAAGTGCAGGATTCCCAAGCCTATTAACCAATCACTGCATAAAAAGTTACAATAAGACTAAATACAAGCCCTCATATAAAGTTTTGATGATGCAACCCAGTCAGAGGAAAAGAGCCCTAAGAACATGCAAAAGAGTCAAAAACTCATTGTATTTTCTTCACAGCAATCCTTTAATTCTAAAACTGTGTTGATACCACTCAAATGTATGTCAGTGGAAACAAAGACATGTAAAGGGAAAAGGATATGTCCCATCTGGTTAGTGTAAAACAATTGAGTCTGTCCTGTAATCTTAGAATACTGGTGCTTTTGACATATGTTATTTTGTCTAAAAAAGCTGAACCTAAAAGTGTGATATTCTTCATTTTTATTTGCAAAATGTTAATATGTTAATGACAGTGACACCTTCAGTAAATATAATAAAAGATCAGAATGTATCTTTTCTGTAGGTGTTATTGTTACTTTACTGAATAGGAATACAGGAGTTTCAAAAATTAAAGATCTATATAATCCATATGGAAAAACAATAAGGAGGATTTTTATTTTCTGAGCAGATAAACTTAGTCTTGCTTGATAATCAAATTTTCTATGCAACATTTAATAAAAAGTGTTCTCATATGATCAAGAATAGTTTTTCTACACTATAAAACTTAGGATTCAAAACAATAACAATTTTTCATAAAAGAATATAGTTAATGATATTAGCAAATGAAAAATAAACAAACAGAAAAGCATCAAATTAAAATGTCTAGCTTCAGCAGCACAAAGAAATAAAATTAAGGGTACCATGTTATATAACACCAAGATATAAAATAAGACATGGAATATTTCTTGGTAATAATTAAAATTCAAATTTTGATAATATGTCAATTACTTCTACTATATCTAGAAAGTATGAAGTGAATTTATGTATACTCTGGGTCGGAAAGTTACATACTACCACAACTATTATTCAATACTGAGAAGTGTTTACTTTTTTCCTTCCTACAATGATCTGTGGACCATGTGTTTAAAAATTAAATTCACTTATATAAGGGGTGAATGCTATGCATTCAACTCAAGAGTTAGTCTCTATGTAATTAAAGACCCACTTGTGAGGTTTGAATACGGATGGTATGTCTCTCAGTTCTTCATGTTTCAAATACTTTTAAGTAGAAAGCCAAACCAGCAAACATGAATGTTATTTGGTCTTTGGTGATGTGTTATAGGATACAAATACATTCCATATGTCTAAGTTCAGTGTTTCCAAAGGAGATTTAAATATGTGTATTTGTTATGCCATGTTAACTGCAAAGTATTAAAAAATATTTCTTTTAAAATATATGCATCATACAGTCTTCATAATTCAGAAACTCTAAAATAATAAGTAATTCAGAGTCTGGTGACCAAGTTTAGCAATAACAGGGATATTTTGTGTTTCAAATTATACATGCACACTTATTAAATTCCATTTTGTGGGGGTGACACTATTAGACAATGAATATTGCAACTTCTTTCTTGATGATTTTATTTCTAATTAGATTGCTTTATTCTAATCTCAGTTTGTGAGAATTTATTTTGAGCATTTTGATGAGAATGCTTTAACATCTTTGCTTTCTGATATTATCACAGTTTGTTCCTTGTGTCTAATTTTCTTACTAATTATATATTATATTTTCCTGATTTGTTAGTCTATTGTTTTGCTTGTTCTATGAAATGAGTAATCTTTTGAATACCTTTGTTTATATTCTGTTTTTTCCTATATTTTTCATGATAAGACTGGATCTTGTAGATAATGCATTTACTGGTAAATACTACACTCTGGCAACACAATGAATGGATTCATCTATTGCAATTATGGAATAATTTCTAAAGGGGATATGTCATAAATGTGTCATGTGTTCATGGAAATACTTGGAAGCTCAAACATTTCTGAAAGTGTTATATGCTTTGACTTTTGAACAATTTTGTCACTCATCATCTTATTTGGCTGACTACAATCCTACCCACCTCACATTTCCCCTTCCCTCAATGTCCCAACATATTATGTACATGCAGATGGCATATAATTTCATCATGTGTAAAGGATATAGGATATTTAGCACTTATTGCTTTAGAGTACGTTAATTGCACCCTGCAGGGTTTGAATGAATAAAGAGCGCTCAAAGAAAAAAGAGTTCTAAAGATCTTTCACTCTACTTACTTGGAAATTGTTTCAAGTCTGGTGAAAACATATCTACAGCTACAGGGATGCCTGAAATTTTATACAAATGACAGAGAGGCAATTCCCAATTGAGCTGGATTATTCAAATTAGCTCATAATTCAAAATCCTTCGCAATGAGCTCAGGAATTTATTCTATGATTTATTTTGCAGCCAGTGCATCATACTTCTAATTAAATTTTTCTTAGATTAATGCTAAATGACTTCACCCTTCTTGAGAACTCTCTCACCAGTCAGTAATTTCAACTGAGTGCAACAGCAAAGGTGATGGAAACCTTACAATGTCTTTTTGATAAATAACCAAATGGAACATTTATTAAAATTAGTATTGAACTATTTTTTTTAGATATTTTAAGTTCAACGTTTTAGAAATTATTATTCTAAGCATTTATATAGTTGGAATAAATTCAGTAAATTCACTGGATTTTTCATCCTCTTTCTGTTAGGGATGACAAAGTTCTAAGAGAAATACTTAAGGAAAAGGACAACTTTTTTTTTAAAGGAGAGGGGCATTTTATAAAATATATATTTCATTTTTAAATAAATTATCTTAAAACACAAATGCTATGAAGAGGCCTTTAACCTTGTCAAAATATCCCAGAAAAGTAGAGCTGTTGGGATAACAAACTTCAGGGCCATTTTAAAGGCACAAGTACTGCACAAAATTAAAAATTCTCTAGATAACTCAGAAGTGCTGTTTGTCATGTAAATAAATAAGGTTCACCAAAGAAACATTTTAGTCAAAAGTAATGCAGGATGCAGACTTTGTAGATGTTTATTGCTGGCTATAATAAGAAATCATAAACTCTCTTTTGAGCCAATTACTTAATTTCTAATTAATAAACTAAATAATTTCATCAGTATCATAGTGTATAATGTATTATAATGAACCTAGAATACATACAATCTGCATTCAAGTATTAGGTAGATAGGCAAATGATAGATAGATAGACAGACAGATAGACAGATAGATAGATATACAGACAGACAGCTCTTATGCACTTGTATATTTAACTGCAGCAGGCTCTGATACAGTGGCTAATAAAAAATACAACTCTTCTTCTCAACAAGTAGAAGACCAACATAGTTACATTAAAGCATTAATCATAGCAAGATCTAATTACTGTCAGAGAATATAAAAAAATAAAAATATAAGCAAAAAGACCTTCTTAAGACTGGGATGTTGGGGCTGGCCATAAGAGAGAAGGACAAGTAAACTGGGTGATTAGTTAGTCCCACAAATAAGGCAGCAAAAAGTTGATGAGAAACACAAGCAATGCCAACAGAGACCCACAAAACAGGCAAATGTCATTATATTTTGATTAAGGAATATTGAAACAAAAATGTGTCAAAGAAGCAAGCAGTAAGAGCCAAATAACTAGAATCTGAGGGCCATTGTAATTGGAAAGGGTGCTATTGGTTTGCTTAGATGTTGGATCAAAAGGTTGGAAAGCTACTGCTCTAAACATGTGACAAATATCTCTATTTTCCATTGAAATTGTAACCACAGCAGTAGGGTTTGGGATTTTTTTTAATTTAATTTTTTTTTTTTTTTTTTTACTCATTCACTTTACATTCTGCTCTCCCACATCGTTATGCCATCCTCTCTCCCCCCTCTCCCCTGAGCTGCTCTAGGCACAGCTAGATATCCCCTCACCCTGAAACTTCAAGTCTCTGCAAGGCTAGGTGCTTGACCCACAGAGGACAGACAAGGCAGCCTAGCTAGTAGATCATAGTCCAGAGGCCGGCAACAGTTTTTGGGATAGTCTCCACTCCAATGGTTCAGGATCCACATGAAGACCAAACTGCACATCTACTAAATATGTGCAGGAGGCCTAGGTCCAATTACTGTATGAGCTTTGGTTGGTAGTTCAGACTCTGAAAGCCCCAAGGGTCCAGATTAGTTGACCCTATCTGCCTTCCTGTAAAGTTCCTATCCACATTGGGAGTGCAATTCTTCCTCCTATTCTTCCATAAGCGTCCCCAAGCTCCATCCACTGTCTGTGGTCATCTGCATCTGTCTGAGTCAGCTGTTGGGCAAAGCCTCCCAGAGGACAACTTGCTTCTGTCTGCAAGCATAACAGAGTATCATTGATAGTGTCAGTGTTTGCTAATGGGATGAGTCTCCAGTTGGAGCTGTTACTGGTTAGCTTTTCCCTCAGTCTCTGCTCTATCCCTGTGTCTGCAATTCTTGTAGACAGGACAAACTTGGGGTTGAAAGTTTTGTGGGCGAGTTGTTGTCCCTATCATTCCACTGGGGTTCCTTTCTGACTATGGGGGTAGACTCTTCAGGTTTCATATCTTCCATGTTAGGGTCATAGCTAAGGTCACTCCCATTGATTCTTACGTGCCTCCCTTATCCTGGGTCAAAAATAAAGTGTCCATAGGTCTGTGGTTTTATTTCTGGGTCTTTGATTCAATTCTATTGATTAATGTATCTATTTGTGTTACAGTACCATGCAGTTTTTATCACTATTATTCTGTAGTACAGGTTAATGTCAGGGATAGTGACTCCTCCAGGAGTTTTTTCCTTGTTGAGAATTGTTTTGACTATCCTGGGTTTTATTTTTGGTTTTGGTTTTGGTTTTCCATATAAAATTGAGACTTGGATTGTTCATGCATGTGAAGAAATGTGTTGGAATTTTGGGAGATTGCTTTGAATCTGTAGATTGCTTTTGCTAAAATGGCCATTTTCACTATGTTAATCCTACTAATCCATGAATACAATCTGAAAGAGGCAAAGAGTGGATCATGCCACAGCCTCCAGAGTAATCAAGGCCATTCTATTCAGATACATTGGTTTCAAACTTCTGCCTAAAATCTTTAGAGGAATTTGTATTGATATGAGCCATCAGGCTTGTGGCACTTTATTGCAGCAACCATGAAAACATAATAGAGATATTGGTACAGGAAGACAGCATGCTCCTGAAACAGTAACTCAGCATGTAAAGGTCCCTTTGGAATTGGGCAATGAGAAGAAAATGAAGGATCACTGGGAATACTGAGAAATGGTCTTCTTTTCTAGAAGGAACTGTTGAGAGCAATATACTACAAAGTCTGAAAATAGGAAGCATGGAAATAAATGAAGAAGACGTCTTTAGACACTGAACTAAAAGTCTCGGCTGGTGTTCACTGTAGAAAGCTAGAATTGTTTATGTTTAATAGTTGTGTGGTATGATGGTTATTCTTGGTTTTTAATTTTACTACATCTATAATTAACAAAAAACCAAGTAACTGAACATATCTGCAAGTGATTTTTTTTAATTAAATAAGTTTTAATGAGAAGACCCACTTCTAATCCAGAGATTTGAGGTAGGAAGATACAACTTTAATCAGTTTTTGAGATGGTGAGATCCAGCTTTAGTCTGGGTCATACTTTAGCAGACATTCTTTATAAAGAAACTGGGATAATGAAACTTGCCACTACTTCCTGCTTGCTCTTCCTGCTTCCCCTTACTCTTAATGACAAGTTCACTGGCTTTAGAGTCTATTTCTTTAGGATTCTGGCATATGCTGAAGGTCAGATGAGACATTAACCTTCATAGACTAAAGAACTTGTGAATTCTTGGACTTTCCATTGTTAAACAGCCATTGCCATATTAGCTTGACTACGGCCTACAAGCCAATCTAGAAAATAATCTTTATATATGTACATTCATTCAATAAGCTATGTTACTCTAGAGAACCCTGACTAATAAACGTGATAATAATAGAGTTTATTTAAAACAATGAATAATTACATAGTTTGTTTTCAAGCAACTTGTTAGAAGAATGCTTTGGTTTCTTTTATTGCTACTCTTATATAATACTTTTATATAATATGAAACCCAAACTAAGAAAGGAATCGTTCTAATAAAAACCTAAACAGATGATAATTGTGGGAAAAAGTGATTGTGGGTAAAAATCCTCAACTTGTTAATGTTATATAATAAACTAATATGGGAGAAGTCACTATTAAAAATACTGTGACAAGAAAAAAGCCAATACTGTGGCTGAATAGACTTTATATAAAGAGATTTACACATATACTTTACAGAACTGGGCCATCCTTTCAATGGAAGACAGGAACAGATATGGGGAAACCTGTAAAAAAAAAAAAAAACTTCCTGTTTAATGACAGTTTCCTCAGGTACCAAGAAACAATGAAATTTTTGAGACTACAGTGTAAATAGACATAACTTAAAGCCTACAAAATGTCTAAAGTACCTAGTATAGGGTACAAAGTTTCAACCCACATATAAAGGGAATTAAATTCCCAGGATACAATAAAAAGCAGATCGCACAACAACACTGCACAAACATTTTGTTCAGGAAAGATAAAATTCATCTACTATATTTTTGCCCTGAAAACTGATATCTGTCAGGGTCACTTAACAGCTTTATACAAATAAACCAGCAAGGCTCAAGACAATGAAGTAAATATTTAATACACAGGGTGGTTCAAATAGAAATAGTTTTTACAAAGTTAAAATATTTTAATAGTGAAATTGATTTGTACAAAATTGTACTAGACTAATGTTGCAAAATGAAAATGCTGGTCAGTTAATGGTGGGTTCTGTGTGTTATACATTAGGCATGAAATCAGCTAGGACTTCATGTTCTATCAAGTAAGGTCAAAAGATAATTTCTGAAAATTAAGAAACTGACACCTAAGGATAAAACTGGAAGTGCAAATTAGAGTACTAGCATCATAATTATAAGAGGTGCATTTCAATAGAAAGCTAAACACTACAAGATGGCTGATAAGCATGGATGAACTGACTCTGGAAACTGAAATTGAAACTTAGAGTAAAATTACTTTAGTTTGCTCTTCAGTTTTCCATTTTGTTTCTTGTAGGTTTTGCATAATAATAGAACCTTCCCAACTATATGCATGCATGACTTTCATAGAAACTAAGTATTAGGAATTTCCTAGCTCCTCTATGGAAAACAGACTTATGGAGTGAGAAGTCAATAACCTCATATATCCAGTATATGACAATATAAAGGAATCTATGTTGATGGTGGCAGAAAGAAAGTAGGATACAGACTGCTCTTGAGAACGGAAAGAAAAAAAGATGTCATAGTTGACTTTGTGAATATGAGTCTTAAGTAACAGGAAAACTATGTGAAAACTACAGGACTTGAGGAAAGAAAATTTTATTTTGGAAATATACTGAAAAATCTCTGAGATTTGGGAGAAGATATATACACATTTGCATATGTACATTACATTCAGAAGAGAATTCTGGGCTGGAGAAAAACCTAAGGATCTTAAGCACATGAGCAATAATTAAGCATGTACAGATAGTTAATATTAGTTTTGTGTTATAGTAGAGAGAAATTGTAGGAGAGAGGGACATCTGTAAGTAGAAAAGAAGACACAAACGGAGATTGATAGCACAGGTGCAGAAAACTGAGGTAAATAGGAATAGAGCATCATAGAAACCAACATAAGCTTGTGCTAAAAATATAAAAGGCTCATGATAGCAAACCACTGTTAAAATTGATTTAATATTAAAATTGTCTACTATATTAAGACACAAATCACTGAATATTTGGTAAGAAATTTTGGTGGAAAGGTAGATGAAAATGAAAAGCAAAAGAACAAAAACCAGACCTCGGACACCTACAGGAATATATTTAAAGTATTTGACTCTAAATTGTATATGTGTATTAGGAACTGTCTGAAGTGAATCTGTAATTTAGGAATCAGTTATCTTAGAATAGAAATGCCAATACTCTGTTCATACTCATAAAATGTGGATGAGTAGGAAGTTCTTAGTGGTGTTGAAAAATGACGAGTAAGGAGAGCCTTCTTCTCAGAATGACTAAGACAGGCTCAGTCTTGTTAATGAAATAAAAAAGGGGGAGAGGTGGAGAGACTTTGGGGCTGCTTGGCAAGAATATGACATGGGCCAAGGACAAGGAAATTGGCTGCTTGGCAGGAATATGACATTGGCAAAGGACAAGGAAGTAGACTTCAGGCAGGAATCTGACATTAGACTAGAACAAAGAAGTAATTTTAGGCAGAAAACTAAATATTAGACTAGAACAAACAAGTAATTTCAGACATTAATCTAAATTTTAGGCTAGAACAAGGAAGTAGGCATCAGACATGAAAATGACTTTGGGCTAGGACAGGGAAGTAGGCTCAGATACTTTGGTCATCCTGATAAGCCTTTAGAAACAGTGATCAGGGGAGTGTTCATGTAATTGAGTTTAATGCCTTGCTTTTTCTTTGACTATTTGTGTTTATTGTGTTGCTTGTTCCTTGACTATTTGCATCTATTGTATTGCTAGACCCTCAATACAGAACTGACCTTAATACATGCATGTAATCAAAATGGTATAAAAGCATAAAGGAGGAAGGGGGATGGGATAGGGGGTTTTAGGGAGGGGAAATGGGGAAAGAGGATGGCATCTGTAATGTAAATAAATAAAATATAGAATAAATTTTCTAAAAAATTAAAATGATAAGACACCATGGCCATAGCTTGCTATATTTCTGTAAAAATAAATATGTACTTATCATAATCCCCCCCCCAAATGATTGAGAGTAAACTGGACTTGAAAGAAAAGAATTTATTACCTTTTGTGATACAAATTAAGAATTGAGGAACTGATATAGATACAGGTATGGTTATGCATTTTCATGATGACAGAATTCTTTTTTAAACAATGGATAAGAAACAATGAATGCTGCGAGAATAGAGTGTACATGGATGCACAGAAAGTATCTCAGAACATGTGTCTTGATAAAATTGTTTTAGGCATTCTTGATTTTACTAGATATATGTTTGACATAAAGTCAGTCATCCACTTTCCTCCTTACAACTTTTTCCTTTCCTCAAGTTTGTAATGCTAAAGTGGGAGCCAGGCTGGGAGCTGTGGCTGCCTTAAAATAGGTGTGGTCAATTGATGCAGTGACAGAGCAGCAGATAGGAAATGAGAGGAGACTGAAGACACAATACAACATATGTAACAAAATAAGACTTGATTTCAGAAAGGCTAAGCAGTTTCATAAAGGATTATAAATTCTGATATGCTTCTGTAAATTTGTTAATACTTTTAATGTAACCTACTTAAGGGCTAGAAGATGGCTCAGTATAAAAATGGGTAACATGCAAGCATGAGGACCTGTGTTAAACTTTCAGAACCCACATAAAGCCAGGCTCAGTATTACATGTCTATATTACCTGTGATCCTATAATAAGATGGCAGATAGATATGAGCATCCAGAAGTTTACAGAGCAGATTATTCAGCATATAGATGGCTAGGAACATAAGGACTGTGTCTCAAGTTGGAAGTTGAGTTCAGACCCAAAGCTGTCTTCTGATCTCCACAGGAGTATCATTGAACATTTGTGCCCACATTCACATGTATAAATGGAAACACACATACACATATATGGGGAAACACACATATACACAATAATTCATGCTGTTTTATATGCCAAGTAACAAAACATTCCAGATAAGAAAAACAGATGATATTTACCTTGGTTATATACATTTCAATGCATGTTATGCTGATGCTTATATCAATAATAAGAATTGATATAGAACTATTGGAACACATAATACATGTGATCTAAATAAAGGGAGTTTCCCACATCAAAAAAAATAAGGATCACTCATTTTTAGTAGATTAAAATATTGGGAGATATGTGAAAAATTATAGATATAATTTTTATAAGACCTTTTAATGTTATTATTTCAAGTAGTCTACAGATAATCTTGTTCAGTCTTTTCCACTGTTGACAGCTGTGCAATAAAACATTTCTTAGATATGTGCTCTATTTATCCAAAAGACAGGGTTTCACATGTCATTTGACATTTAAAATAAGTGAGAGTCAGCCAGGAGTTTTAATTAGAATTGTCACATGAACCCTTGTTACCCTCTGCTCAGCTGTGAACAGTAATTTCTTTGTGTACCTAAATGATAAAATGAAAAGAAAATTGCAAATCAATCCAAAAAACAGATGTGTTGCATGTCCCATTCAAGTCATAACTACTGTGATTACATATACTGAGAGTTGTAAGAGGCTGATAATGGACATATAAATAGTAATAAAAATGAGAAAACACTATTCTTCATATAATAGTACTATAAATTATATAAGACTCCAGGGGGAAAATGAGACATTAGGGTCTTTTAAAATGTTTTTTTGAGGAATGAAACTCAAATGGACACCTGAGAGAATATGTTATAACAGTGCTGCTAAAATATGTCAGCCTTTTGGCAATACATTGTTGCATCCATCATGAGTTATGTAATTTGCTCACCAAAAGAATTTTTAATTGCTACTTATTCATCTAATATATGAAATAGCAAAGTGCATAAATAGAAAATATTCTCAAATTAATATTGAGTAAAATTAAACAGGAATTCCTATTAAAATATTATTTCAGGCTTCAATTACAAAGATAATTTTGTTCAAGTAAAAATGAAGCATCCTCTATGATAATTTTTTGGATAGTAGTTCTTTGAAATACAATGATTTATATGTTTCTATAATCATCTTGTTGCTATAACAAATTATCTCATGAAAATAATTTGAAATAAGAAAGGTTTATTTGTGCCTACAGTTTAAGGGTTCATTCTATGATGACTTTGTTCATTTGCTTCTGGGCCCAACATGAGGCAGAATATCATTGCAGAGAGCAATGAGTCTTCCAGCAAAACTGTTCACCTACCCAAGGGCAGGAGGTAATTACAGAGTTAGAGGGTTAGAGAAAATAGGCAAAGAGAAATACAGAGGGACAAGTACAAAGACAGACACAGAGATCTTCTCTTAAGCAGAGACAGACATAAAATGTACCCTTCAAAGATACATGTCTAAAAACTGAGTCTAGACAGGTCATGGGTTTAGAAAATATTCTATTCTGGTAAATTAATATAGCAGTGAAATGCCTGCTAATGACATTCTGCTATACTCATATGTCAGGTGTCACTTGACCATCAATAGAGAAGCTTCTTCTAGTAGATTGAGATTTACATAAGACTTACAACTGGACACTGTGAAGAGAGTAGGAGACATTGAAGCACTCAGCTCTAAATGGAGGACTTCATCAAACCCCTCCACTCGAAGTGCAGGGATCTGTGTGGAAGAAGAGGCAGAAAGATAGTAAGAGCTAGTGGTAGAGTATGAATCCAAAGAAATGGTGTCTTACAGATAAAATGGCTGTGATACCCACAACTCACAGTCTGTGACAACACACACTAGAACTGCACAACACCAAGTCAAACAAAATCTAAACACTAAAAAGAGGAAGTGGGATAAAGTCCCAGCCTATCCAAAAGCTATTTCAATGAACTGTCTGGGAGAGTAAACATTGGTTTTCTGTAGTGGAGTGACACTGAGTATATTACCTGTGCTCCAGGGCAGACCCATGACTAAGAGTAGTCCAAAAACACACAGTGGACTTCTTGTTTTCAGTGAGGGGCTACTTTTTGTTTTGCTTTTAGATTGTTCCTTATTTGTATTTTGTTTCGTTTTGTTTTGTTTTGTCATTTGAGAAAGAGAGAGAGAGAGAGAGAGAGAGAGAGAGAGAGAGAGAGAGAGAGAGAGAGAGAGAAGCTGGTTGAGCCAATAAGAAGAATAAGAGCAGAGGAGAATCTGACGTGAAATGGGGGAAGAAAACAAGGGGGAAATGTTTAATCATTTTTTTTTCTTTTGGAAATTGAATAACTGTATTTCACAAAAAAACAAAACAAAAAAAACAAACAAAACAAAACCAATGTTTTATAAAATGATGATGCCCAGGTATCACAGGTATTTTATTGTTCATGTGCCTGGATGCCAAGGTGAATGATAACCATCATACATATTAACTTTAATGATATAAAGATTGCAGAGAAATATGATTTATATGAGCATAGCGATTAAATTATTAAGTATGCCTAACACTTTAAAAATAAAATTCTTGTTCCCCAAGTGCTATTTTAAATTGTCATTACTATATACATCAGTCACTAGCTAAGTTTCGTTATATCTATCATTTTGTCATCATGACAGCACAATGAAGTGTTTGGTAGATGATAAAACACAGGCAACTTAAAAGGGAAAGTTATATGCCATGCAGAACAGATTAGTCAATGAGCCAAAACAGAACCTGGAAGTTTGACAATGTCTCTGTTCTAAGAAATAAAGTTTCTCAAGTTGAACTCCATGAATGTCACAAAGCACTTCAAAATAAATAATAGATATTATTCATAATATCATTATTCTTGTTTGGTACACTGATAACAAGAAGTTAGCATATATTGGGATTTTTGGTTTTTTTTGTTTGTTTGTTTTTGTTTGTTTGTTTGTTTGTTGTTTTGGATTTTTGAGACAGGGTTTCTCTGTATAGCCCTGGCTGTCCTGGAACTCACTCTGTAGACCAGGCTGGCCTCGAACTCAGAAATCCGCCTGCCTCTGCCTCCCAAGTGCTGGATTAAAGGTGTGCACCACCACTGCCTAGCTAGCATATATTGTTTTAATAATTTAAATTGGTTTGCAGTTTAAGAATTTGTGTATTTTATTTACTGAAACCCATGAGAGAGTTTGATCGTCTCTTGAGGCACAACAATGCTGGAAACTAAATGTATGGCTCTACCTTTTAATAAATAAAATTGCAATTATAACAACCAACTGCTGATGATCACTTTGATTTTATAAAATAAGGGTATATGCTGTGGTAAATGCATATTAAATACTCTACTGTAAAAGACTTTCAGCCATCTCTTCCCAAACATGAACTTGATCATTTCCTAGATATTCAGAGACGAATAACTTGCAAGTCAAAGACAATTTGCACAGATAAGAGAGGTGAAAGTAAGTAACTTACCAGTTCCAGTATGAAATTACACAACATTGTTATAGAATATTCTTGCTACACAATTGACTTGAAAGAAACCTAGAAAATAAAGACCTTTTCATCTGTTTGTTGAGTCCCTAGTATAAAATTTATAAAGATATTACAAATTTATATTTAAAGATCTAAAAATTTGTGAGCATAAATTGGTTGGCCCAAAATGTTATTCAAAAGCAATCTTGCCTCTCAAAACTGCATTTTTTCTCATATTACACCAACGATATTTGCAAAATTGTAACATAGTTGCGTAGATGCAATTGCATAGATGCAATTCAAAGATAGTTTTTAGAAGGCATTGATGAAATAATTTTTAAAAAGTCAACAAATAACAGTATCAAAGGAAGTTCAGAAAAAAGAATAATGTGAACAATCTAGTTTTATAAAACATTTTAGCACATTATAAAGATCTATCAGATACTATAGTGTAATACTGTCCTCAAATAACTTATAATCATAATGGATTGAAAAGACTAAATTAGATAGAGGCCTGCTTGTGTATAAAAAGTGATTTTATAATAATACAAAAATCACAACTCAGATGAGAAATATTGGGTAAATTGATTTGGAACAACTATGTTACAATTTTGCAAAAATCAATTGATATTTTATTTCATACATCAAATTCAATTTAAGATGAATTACTCATCTGATATTTGAAAGATTATTCTGTTGCAGCTGTGAAAAATTAACAGGATGAAGTCAGGTAGAAAAACCACTATTTGGGAGACTAATAAGCAGACCAAATGATAAACAGCACATGAGCCATAAGGGACAAAAAGATGAACTCTAGAGCCATGGAACTACAGTGAACGGCAAATCTGAAATAAGTATGTTTCAGGCTTCAGGTGATGGAATAAAAGGAGGTGCTGCTCTTTGTCATAGGTTAGAGGAGGTGAAGTAGGCTAGCATTAGACATATATTGGATGCCAGAACTAAATTTAGAATAGTAATCCAAAATCCACATAAGGTATATAGAGTAAAAATTGAGCATCTGTAAAATTCTGTTTCTAATGTATTTGAAGTTATAGGTGTCAAAAGTAATTACACAGAAGAGGGTGTAAATGAGAAAGAAGTTCAGCGTCTTAGAGAGACAACAAGATTATGAAGTATTGTGTCTATGAAACAAATAAAAGTTGCGAAGTATGATTAGTGTTTATTATCAATTTGGCAGAAACTAATATAACCTGAGAGATGCATCTCCTATGTCTATGGGGATGACCTAGATTGCATTAATTGGCCTAACATGCACCATCCCAATTGTAGAGCAATTCATAGGCAAGAAATCCTGGTGTATATAAAATGGAGAAAGCAAGCTGGGCACTGGTGTGCATTCATTGCTCTCTGCTTTGCTGTTGTGATTATAACTAGATGCTTCAAGCCCATGGCACAATAGTTTCCCATCATAGTGTACTGTTCTGTTCTACTGAACCAGAACAAACTCTTTGTCCTTCAGGTTGTTTGTGGCAAAACTGTATTACACAGCTTAAGAGAAACTTGGATATGTAATCAAAACACAGTGCTGAATCACGAAATGAAGCTGAGCCATTATGGAAGATATTAAATAAATTGCTATATCTGAAGTGGATGATTGATAGATATTAAGCATCCCAGAATAGAGAACTTGTAAAACTAATAGAAAAGAGTCATGCTACATGTCATTCAGACATATGACAGGAGAAAAAATTAAGGAAAATGAGAGAAAAGGAGAGAATCAATTAAATCATACTCTGCTAAAGAAAACAATAAAAATGAATTTTGAAATATGTATTTGAATGTCTAGAAATATGTGCAAGGATATTACCACTGATGGACTAAATTGTTCAGTAGATAATAAACAGGCCTCAGAAGAATCAAGAACTGACAGAAATTTAAGTGTGCAAACACATATATACAATATTTTCTCACCATAAACAACAAAATTGTAAAATTAAGAAGTAAAATACACATGTTCTATTTTATAAATATGTTATTTTATATATTTTATAAAAATATTCTGTTTTATAAATTTGTTAAAGATGTCATTAATAATCATATAGAATATTCTATGTAGAAAGGAGTTTGTTATAAGTACAAAGACTGTTTTGTTAGGCCAGGGACCAAGACTTGGCAGGAGATAATTGATCCAACACTGTCTGGGAGGATTTGTTTGTTTGTTTGGTTGGTTGGTTTTGGTTTTGGTTTTGTAGAAAATATCATGGTGACAAATTTTGAAAACAAAATATGCTTTGGTGTTGTGTAGCTTCTTTTGGAAAGAAATCAATTGACATAGGGGAAGGATAATCAATGATAGACAAAACTAACATTTCAACAAAGTCGAACTTGATGGAAAGAGGAGTGTATTGGGTTACTTAGAGGAGAGCAGAAGATCAAAAGCTCACAGAAAAATCCACTTGCCTGTGACAATTCTCCTGCAGCAGCCAGCCTATACAATACCTTCTAGCACTGATAAAATCAACTAGGAAGTGATTGGCTTTCAGTTCTGTTCCAGCTTCATTTTTCCATCTCATAAAATCAAAACATTCCCTGTCTTCAGCAGCAGAGTCTTATCATTTAAATCTGGTAAACAAACAACAGCAGTGGCAACAGTCTTTCACTGAGAACCTCCATTACCAGGATCTCATAGGGTGATAAACTATGCCCGATACTGATAATTTTTTACCACCAAATTATGGCTCCAAACAAGGCTCCTTGCTACTCATACATTCTGCAAATGAATGTTCTCATTCAAACTTACAAAGTGCTGTCTATATTACCCTTTTAGACAATTTTAAAATATGTAATATACTCAATAGTTAGCCTAATGTTGAAAAACGTCAACCCCCTCCCCCTTTTTTTAAACAGAGAATGGGGAGGCTCTCTGAAGGCTTGGTACCATCATCCATTCCAAACAAGTGTCAGTTGGCCTTTCATAGCTACAGAAGTTACGAAAACAGAAACATTAGCAATGTCTCATACAGTCTGAAAATGTATCATTACATTTATACTTCAACTAATTGTTTCAGTTAAAAGAATAATGTTAGCTATAGTGACATCAGTGTTATCCATATAATCTCATCTGTCACTCAGAACTCACAGTCATTTTTCATCATCATCCTACTTCCTTATCCCTACATCCTGCTTTTGCTGTGGGACCACTGTGTGCATCTCCTCTCCTGGTTGTCTCAGAAGGACCATGTTGTATTTTCCATTCTAACTAAGGTCCTCAAGTTTGCATTCTAACTTATTGTGCTGTTTTCCTGATGGTCTCTATACCAGTGCTGTGGTTTTCACCTTTCCATCAAATAACCCAGCAGCTAAAAGGATCCTAGTATGGGTGAACAAACAGCTCTCTGTTAGACAACATATTCTTAAAGGGTGGCTGCCCACCCCAAGTCAAGTTTAGTCTTTTCTACCTGTACTACTCTGTCATTTAAGTTTTCTGTGAAATGTTGCTCAGGCTGTGACATCTTCCTAAAGCTCATTTCCCAGTAATTTTTTCTTTAGAAATCCAGCTCAACAAAAATATTGCCACTTTTTAAAAGTGGCCTGCATAGACTCATTTATATGTTTTGCCTTTCCTTCTCCATTCTTGATTAATTTTCACTCTACAAACCTGTTTGTGTTACCAACAAGTTATTCAGATATACCAGAGCTTCTCCCACTTCATAAAGGCCATGTCCACCACTGGACTTAACAAAACCAACAACACTTTGTACCAGTACTGTGGTCTCTTGCTGAAGCTACTTTTTGCTTCATTATCATGTAAGCCCAGCCCAACTGGCCTAACAAACTTATCATCAGCTTTACTTCTTTATTCTTCATTCCATCAGGACCACCAATTCTTTACCTATTGTCTTTTCAGTCCACAGCATTCACAGGGTTTTCTGCTGTTGGTATCCAAGTATCATTAATCCTTTTAAAAGCAGTCAATCTGAACTGATTTTCTTCCTTTTCCAAAGGCTATAAATATATACATGTATACACACAAATACACACACAATACATACATACACACACAATACATACATACACACACACACACACACACACACACACACACATCTCCTTTGTCTTAAGAAAGAATGAGTAGTTGTACCTCTCAGTCTCTTAGCTTCCATAAAACTCAAATTGATTCTATCTATACCTGTACCATAGTCATAAAAGCCATAGCATGAGCTGTTACTTTTTAAAATTCCTTCCAAGTTCAAGCAATTCAGAGGCAGGCTATTCTGTGTCGATTATAGACTCTTGTCCTGGACCATCATCTACATGCTGAAGTACTGATATTTTTTTCTATATTACAGGCTGACCCTAAGGGGTATCTTCTATTATGTTATCTCTCTATTCTAACTTATATCTAACTGTTACCATGGGTTCCAAGTTTTCTAATTGGAGGAAGGATTCTTGAGCACTAATGCCATTTACAGGCTATCTCCCTTCCATTCTGGCAACTATAAAACACTGCAAGCCAACATTTCCTCTTTTCTTTCTTTCTTTCTTTCTTTCTTTCTTTCTTTCTTTCTTTCTTTTTCTTTTTCTTTTTTGTTATATTTAACATTCTAAATCAGAAACTAATGCCAAATCTGGTAGCCTCATTTATTTTTCTGGGTGTAATTTTTTTCCTTTCAAGGGAAAATTCTTTTGAGAAGATGATGATCCCCAAACATATATCATCATCTCAGAATACCTTCAGTAGCAGAACAATAAACATCATGATAGTCTAATATTTTGGTGTTTTCTAATAAAATGTTAAGAAGATAGAAGCCTGATATTAAAACATATTTAAATAGATATGATAAATGAATCTATAAGAAATGCTTGAGCAGATCATTATGCTAAGTTAGCTATTCTGCATAAAGCCTGTGAACAGACCATCTATGAAACAAAAAGCGGAAATACACAAAAAAGATTCTGGAGATTAAGATTTCTCTTCATGGATACACAAAGTGTAGACAACACTCAAGAAAAAAACTACTGAGAAAGTTTTACATTATTCTTATCGAGGTAAACTCTTATGAACATTTGCTAAAACACTTTATAGGATAACTCATTAGAAATAGGTGGAAGCCTCCAAGTTATTACCTTAAAACTGATGGAATACTTAATATTTGAGGCTATTTCTCATTCTTACTTTATTGAGAGCTAAAGTAATAGTAGGAAATTTGAAAAAGTTGGATTCAGATACAAGCTATGTTCCAATGCACATATTTGGATATAACCAAATATATTTTCATATAATTGCTGCTTTCCCCTGTGGATTGTGAATATTTATTGTTGATAGCATGTATAATGTGGGAGTCTATGGCATTCAAGTACCAAATGCTGTCACCTCATTTCCTATCATGTCCTATCACTTTTCCTTTGTATGAGACCAAAACCAAGGCTACAATTTTTATCACATGTGTTATCTATGTCAGTAGAAGATACTTCTAAGGCCCAGATATGACTCAAGTAGTTTCAACTCAAACTTTCTTTTTCCTCTGGGGAATATAATACAACCCCAAAATGTGAGGCCAGCACTCCACAGAGCAAGTATCAGCTACTAAGGAGCACAGAATACTTGGTCACAAGCTTTTTTTCTTTGCTAACCCCAGTCCCTTTCTAGAGATTAAGATTTCCTTTCCAAAATGAACTATTCCCCCCAACCACCCAAAAAAATATATACATTGCATATAATATCTCAAACCCTCTCACATATGAGGTAGTTACCAGTTGTTAACATCTCAGTAATATCATTTTATTTGACTGTTTTACTCCAGTGTTCCTTAGCTTCCTCTCTTCTCACTTCTGAGTCCCTGCATGAAAGATCTATTCTAATTTCTATTGTAGGAAATCTAGGCCAAGACAATTGATGACAAAAGGCACACTAAAAATAAGCAATCAAGCCAGGATTTCCAACTGCATTGTCTACCTGTCTGAAAGCAAGAGGAATCCTGTTGTTGGTGATAAGAGAGCTAGTCCTTACCTAGCAGCATTCACTGAAATTTAATAGAATTACAAATTTAAAACATTTCAGTGTGATTAATTAGGCTCATATTGAGGGAGAAAATTATAAGGAACCTTGTGTTTGGTGAGTGTTCCAACTTCATGGGAAGTCTTGCAAACCTTAAGTGATAGACCCAAGTTATCTGTTTTCAAATACATATAATTCTACAAAGCCAATGAATTTAAATATTAGCATTAAAGAATAGTCTCAGAGCACACTATATAAAAATGTAAGGATTTCAAAGAATCCAGTATTACATGGAAGCATAAAAACAAAAATTAAATTCTGAAATAAATAAAAATATAGAGGGCTGGAGAGATGGCTCAGTGATTAAGAACACTGACTGCTCTTCCAGAGGTCCTGAGTTCAATTCCCAGCAACCACATGGTGGCTCAAAACCATCTGAAATGAGATCTGATGTCCTCCCCTGGTGTTCATAAAGACAGCTACAGTGTATTTATATAAATAAAATAAATAAATTAAAAGATATATAGATGATAGATAGATAGATAGATAGATAGATAGATAGATAGATAGATAGACAGGTAGATAAATGTTCTTGCAGCGAAATGTTGGAGGCCTTAGTCCTATGGGAAAAAAAAAAACAAGCATTTTAACATCACTATCTCCTCCCTTATTTTTTAATTTTTATTTTCTCCTTCCCTTCTCCCTCTTGTTCCAACCCTCCTTCCTCCTGCACAGCCCCATTCTCTCTGACCCTGCCCTGCTCATTCCAGCCCAGTCCTCCCTCAAATTTTAATTGGCAATATTATTTCTACCCTGTAAGGAGCTTCATTTTTACATGTTCATACATGTACATAAAGATCTTATTTGTACTTCTTATTATGTTTTTTTTCTATCGTACTCTGTTCCTTCCTTTTATGTCTCCCTTTTCTTTCTCACCTAGACCCCATCAATTTTCTTGAAAAATAATATAATTTAATTTATTTTAAATTAAAAACAAATTTATTTGTGACTGAAAAACAACTTCATGAATTATATTTTCTCCTACAAAATTGTTAGGTCTTTAGACTCAGCCCATAACTTGGTTATCATGAATAATATTTCAAAAACTTGATAGATAGATAAATAGATAGATAGATAGATACATAGATACATAGATAGATATTTGAATAGCAATTTGATTCTTTGGAGAATATACCCTTAAGTAGCATAACTTAATAAAGTTTTCTTTAAGTGACCTGTTTTCATGACTTCTTGGTATATGATAGCATTGGAAGTTACATAGTATCTTGGCCTCAAGATAATCTATTCCTTTCCAATGATTTATTGGCCAATCAAGGTCTTCTTACAAAAATAGAAAAAACAATATCTGCAACATACTTGCAGTTTTAACCAGGTTAGTATTTAAAACTAAACTCAAAATTGAATTCCTCAAGAACAATTAAAGCAAATAGGAACACAAAAAGTCAATGACACAGTATTTAGTTACTAAGTAGGTTGAAACATGCCTTCTGGAAAACAACTCCAACCATCCAAATGCAGGTTAAAGAAATCTAGGATGGGAGGCAAAGGGTAGAGTTTATAAATATTAATTATAGTTTTCCATGACAACACAATAAGTGATGTCCAAATATGACTTGAAAATATCATGGTTATTATGTCACACTATTTTGTATGCTAAAATTTGGGGAGGATTTACTTGGGCAGCCTGTGAACTCCATCATCACACCAGCTGAGAAACCCACATGGGAAGAGCTCAAACCCTGTTCTTATAACTTAATACTCTATCTTGCAGGGAGAAAATTGCTGTTAGCTGTCATCTGGGAGCTCAGCAGGGCTTTTCCTCAGCTGTCTCATTTTTCTGTACACTGTTGTCTTCATTTGCCTTGTTCTTATAGCTATGAATTGAGTTACAAGGCTAATTATTCCAAAAGATTACAGTAGTTCTGCAAGCCATTATTTGGCCTAGACTCAAGTCTGTTACAGCAGTTCTCAACCCTGTGGATCACAACATTTTGGCGGTTTTATATTGGATATTTACATTATGATTGATAACAATAGCAAAATTATAGCTATGAAGTACCAATGAAATAATTTTATAGTTGGAGTCACTATAATATGAGGAATTGTACTAAACGGTCATAGCATTAGGAAGGTTGAGAACCACTGTCTTACAGGGATTTCTTCATTGTATTCGTCAATAAAATCACTATGAGGAAACCACATTCAACAGGAGGGAAATTGGACTTCACTCCTCAAATATTGGAAAAGAATCTGTGAGGATCAACAACCTCAGTCTCAAGGTCAAAATAACAAAGGAAACTGTGTTTTCATGTGCCCACCTGCTCTATGACATTTGGCAGGAGCAGAGTGGGGAGGGCATTGACTGTGAAAGTGAAAATATCTTGGAAAGTTTATATTACAGTATACAACCAATCAGAACAGCACAAGGTGGACTTCCTTTGTGCTACTTCCCAGGTATCTCCACCCTCATGTTTTCTCTGGTCCTGAGCTATTGTTTTGGTTCCTGGTCTGGGTGAGCCCAGGAAAAGGTAAAATCCTGCTAAGTCAATCCACAAGAGGTGCCTCCTGATACTAGGTTTGAACTTATCTCCATTACCCCTTTTGGTTTGAAACCCGCAAAAGCTTTAATTCCTAAATTTAGCTTACCTGGACCACAGAAAGTTATAACTTATAATGGGCTAAACTTTATGTAGAGCTACTGAGATATAATTCACATTCCATAAAATCTAGACTTTTAATTGATATAATTTAGAGAATGTTGTACTGTTTTCACCACACCACACAGTTGCTTGACAATTATAACTTCGATTTTAGAATACTTCCATTATCCATGATCCAAATTTTGATCTCTGTAGTGCAGAAGACAGGACACAGCATCTAGAGATAAATTGTTCACCTCCTAGTCTGTGTTAAACTGTTTTGAGGTGTAGTAGACCCAGATGGCCTCTCTTGAGATGTCCTGCTTGACCAAATATCTAGCTGTGGTTTCTTGTAAAAACAAACGATAAGTCAGCACAGCAGCATTTTGTAGTAGGTTTTCCCCACTACTGGCTTCACTTGCCTTGTCCCAAGCTCCTTGTATTGGTAGACACAAATATCTAACCGTGTATAAGCATTTAAGCTTTGCCCCAGGCTGACTTGTCAGATATGGATAATGCATGGGGCATTTAGAAAAGTTTCACATTGTTACTTTCACTATATCTCCCTCTAAGCATACATCTAAAGCACATTGCTCATTACCTTGCAAATACTTTAGGCTATTTTTCAACAGCAACATACTTCTTTTCCTATGCTATTTCTCCAGTCTAAGATAGACAACAGACTTTCATAATTGTGTGCCAATAAAAGTCTTTGGTTTTTTTTTTTTTTTAAAAAAATAGGAAACATCTATTGAGTAATTTAATTCTTTTGACTTTTCCTGTCAATTTTGCTGACAAAGCACAACTGTAGTCAGCCTGAAACAGATGTTAGACGTTTTCACCTGCCCCGTCACCTCTCCAATATTAAGGCTGAATATAACAAGAAATTCTGTTTACTTTTGTCTGACTTTGAATCACTCACATTCCCCGTGGCATTGTCTTGCACACAGTAGGATATCAATAAATGCCGAATTGAATATCTTGTTGCCTGACAGAAAAAAGTAGTACTTCAGATGAACACATGACTATCAATTATAAATTAGCTGATGATGGCTACCGTCATCTTTTTTGACCTATGGGTTTCAAGTTATTAAGCCTTTAAATCTTCAAAGCATATTTTCCAGAAGATGACCATTATTTTGTTCAACTCATTTTATCTTTTTCAGCATGCAGAAAAATCATATTGAAACAGGGAAAGCAAAGGGCTTCCTACATTCAGCTCTGCCCTGATAAGATTGTTAAAACTTCTGTTCTCCAGAAAGCTGTCTCAATGTGGCTCCACAAAACATCAAGAACATGAACACTGTACAAACCTCACAAAATTTCAGACTGCCTGAAAAATATCATGTTTTTTTTCTATTAATTTTATTTTTCTCAGTGTGAGGAATAACCTTACTGAAATATGGAAAACAAAGGGCCTGTTACACCCAGATCTGCCCTAGAAAAGATTGTTAAAGCCTTTGTTCCCCAGAAAGCTTAGTGTGGTTCCACAAAATGTTCCGAATATGAACACAAAATAAACCTCACGGAAATTCCTGCTGCCTGAAAAATATCACAGGTCACCCAGAATATCATGTTTGTTTGTTTGTTTTTCAGAAAACTCAATATTCTTTTCCATAAATATATATGGTTATGAGGTATTATGTGGGTTTGAATGCCAAGTCATCCCCACAAAACCTTTTGAAGAATTCATTGCCTTTGATGTTCCCTGCTTTCTAATATTAGATAGAAACGTTGTATCAAAGAGCTGTGAATTATTAAATTGTGCTCTGCTAATTATATTTTATTTGGGACGAATACAGTGCTTAATGGGATTTACTAACATGTTTCATTCTCATTTCCAGGACAGTGGAGAGAGCTCAATTCATTACATTATGCTGATAATTAAGTGGCGGATCATTTAAATGATAGCAAACAGCTGCTGGTGACAATGCCATCAGTCCCTGCCTCATGTACACCACAACTTCTAATTACCTGATACTTAGAAAGCTCCTGGTAATCACAAAATAAATGGCTCAGTAGGTAGAATTTAGTCAGCAGTCGTGACTGTGGGATCAGCTAACTGAAGGCTCAGAACCCAACTGCAATTCAGGTCAAATGCTGGTCAAGAATCTTCAAAAAAATCATTCACCTCTTTCGATTTTCAATCATCAGAAGGTGCCCAAGGGAGAAGGCCAAATGTTTCCCTTTAGGGAAGATCAAAAAGGCCCAGAAATTTACAACTGCCAGAGAGTTATTCATGTGTTTCAACCCAGGTGGAAACATGAGAGAGTTTAGTCTTTACAACAAGAGTCTTTCTTTCGAATACTCTTACAGTAGAGACGACTGAGTTGAATCACAAACATTTTTCCAGGCTCACATTGGGTGACTTTGAGATTGGATTCAATTTTTAGATATATAATCTGTGACAAGACAATGATGTTGACATAAGAGTTATAGATTATTGATTTCATAAAAACTGCTAATCACTGAACATTGTAAGTAGGTCATCATCAATACGTGGCCATCTTCTTTAACTTGCGGGAGTTGCTGGGCAGTGGTGGCACACGCCTATAATCCCAGCACTTGGGAGGCAGAGGCAGGCGGATTTCTGAGTTCGAGGCCAGCCTGGTCTACAGAGTGAGTTCCAGGACAGCCAGGGCTACACAGAGAAACCCTGTCTCGAAAAACCAAAATAAATAAATAAATAAATAAATAAATAAATAAATAAATAAATAAATTTTAAAAATCTTGTGGGAGTCTAGGTGTCATTCTACTTTCACTCTTTCTGAAATGCCAATCTGAGAATGTTAACGTCAGTTCCATGAGAAGTGTTTTGTCTATATCTATTTTTTCCAAAGATAAATATCAAATAAACATTACAATGTCTCAGATATAATGAAAGCTCAACAAATATTTGCTGAAGGAAGACTGAAAGAATGCAAGAATAAAAAGGGCAGAATGGAAAAATATCCTTGATATATTCATCATTTTTATGGAACTGTAGTTTTGCCTTAGTAAAAAGATATTAGGGAATATTAATGTGAACTTATTTGAAATTTAAATTAAATAAACAATGAAATTAACAATGTGGTGACAAAATATTTTGAGGTATCTTGAACAATATTAAACATTTCCTATGATCCATATTTTTGTGTTTTCTGCCTATTGTGTATAAAGATTCACATGGACATCAAAGTCTTACTCAATCAGTCTGACAAAGAGAACAAATCATGATAGCTTAGACCTCACTTCTGGAAAGGCAAAGAAGTTAGGCTATTGTCCATCTTAAAAATCAAAACAAAAAACAAAAATCTATGGTTGTTCCAGCTTCTGCTATCAGTGGTAAGTGGTGAGGAAAGTGCTATACTGAACGATTTATTTCCCCCAGTGTGTTAATCCAACAGATGATTCTGAAATATCACATTAAGATAAAATAAAGAAAACTAGACTTAAACCATTTGCCTATTCATTTCTCTACAGCTATTTAGCAGAACATTTTTCAAAATGATATCACACCTGCTGTGTGAACGTGTTATTCTCCAGGTACACAAATTAATTTCTTATTAACATCCTGCTCACAAGAATCTTAAGGTTTATCTTTATAGAAAAGAAGCAGAAATGAGTATTTGGCTGAGCCCAAAGGTGAGAAAAGTAAAGTACTTTAATTTGAAATAAGGATTAAGATGACATTTTTGTATATGCATAACATGAAATTACTGACATTGTTGCAATGACCAAATATTGAAACATGGCTTTTAAATGCTGATTTTAAGATTGCTCTTTTCAGACATCAACAACTCAGAGTTAAAAGATGGTGATAAGAGGAATGTGAACTCAACATAAGGTATCAGTTATTCTTATCCAGACACAAGGTACTCTACTCACAGTGTTTGGCTTTCATTTGATGCCCTCCTTTTCTGATTATATGACCTTTCTGATTATGTGGTCCCTTTTTACCAATTCTAATGGTTTTTCCTTGAAACGAGGAACAAACGTATCTCACAAGTTTGTGAGGACTGAATACATATAGAGCCCTTAGTTTCTGGCCAACAGCAATAGCTCATGGCTTGTGAATCCGAGGAAGTCACTTTGATATCAACGAAAACAACCAAAATCCAAGTTGGGCTGCATAGTTCTTTTATATACTGTTGGCTCATTGCAATTTCTGCAATAAAAACAGACTTCCAAATGCTACCGAGTTGTTACTAGTTTTATTGTGCAGCAACCTTTTATACAGTCAAAGAGCATCAGATAAAGTATGAACCAGAATAAAAAAATAAGTAAAGCTAATTTTATTATACTCAGTAAAATAATAAATCGCTTTACTACTTTATTATAACAAGCAAAATTCTGAATGTTGTTAAAATACACACTTTATAATTGTTCTTTTAATGTTGATTTCTAGGGAACTCTATTCATATAGTTACTATCAAACTAACGATTGGATTTGTGGATTTGGATCTAAAGATTAAATTGTATTCTGTAGTTAACAACACTAATTTGTACCAAGTATCCCATTTCGCCATACCCCCAAAATATAAAATTGTAAAGGGTCACCTGAGACTATATGAGAAGCCGAAGTTCCTGAGCACACAAATTATACCAAGATATTACAACTGTCAGTAGCAAATCATTTTACTATAACTTTCCATAATATTTAATACACATTTATTAATGACTCTAAAAACAGTGCTATACCTAGTTATCTCTAAGTAAATACTGTAAAATTTTAAGAAGATTTTTCAATGTATAGTTTATAATGTTATGTTTCTCTGGCAATATAAGTATCTAATAATCAACATATAATTTAATTTAGGTTGACTGCCTTAATTATGCCAAATAATAACAAAATATTGAAATTACAATATTAGAACAATGCATCATAGAAAAGTCAGATTTTTTTCAGACATGAAGTCTATTTTGAAACTACACTGTGATTCTGCTTAGATGGAATCTAAGATTCCTTTGCTGTTAGTTTTATCTAGAATAGATGACATAAGCTACATTTCAATCTTGCCTTTTCAGAAATGACTTACGTTCACTGGGTTTCAGTATCTTCACATCCAGAATCAGTGGAATTATATTTTGTTTTATTACAGTCAGCTAAATGGCCCTAAAGCTGAATTGCATCTACAGATAACATAATAGTTTTTATATCATCTATATTGTGAAATAGTTCAAGTAAACCAGCAAAACGTAATAATTTTGATACAAGTTTTTCTTTCTCATTCTAAAATGTACATAGTATGTCTTTACTCCTCATTATTCTTGCTTATTCTCAGTCTCACCCATTGAATTCCTTCTTTTCAACAAGCCCTATCTTACTTTGATATTTATTTTAATATACTTAAATTTTGATTCCCTTCCTGAGCATGAGTGGAGGGTTATTTAATGGAACATGCACAACATCCCTGAAGAAAACAACATCCCTCTCTCAGAACCAAAATCCCTTGGTAAAGAATGAGGCTTTGTGAAGCCCTTTGTCAGGCATGGTGAAATAGTTGCAGGTCCAACCATGTTCAAGGAACAATTGGTATGGTGAGTGTATGAACTTCAGAACAATAAAGTGGGAGATGAGAAGAGATAATGAAGGGAATTTAAAACTCAGTACATACAGTATAAAACTGTCAAGGAATATTTCTGAAGGCTCAGGAAAGTGAATACAGACTGCTATGTTAGGATCAGGAGTCTACAAAAAGCATATATAATGATCATTACAATCTTGATACACCTCAAAGGGCTTTCCAGAGACCATTCTGTAGGAAATTGTTTAAATTAGTTATATGAATAAAATTTAGGGGTGTCCGAGTTTCAGAAAGTTATATGACATATTTTCATCATTTTCGTGTGTGTTCGTGGTCCTAGAGTGAAAATGATTTTCTTTATACTATCAAACCAGTCCATAATCCAATGCCATTTTGTTGATGTCACAGAAGAGAGAGAGAGAGAGGGAGGGAGAGAAGAGGCAAATCTTTTGCAAACCATGTGTGGACACTGATCACTTTGAGGAAAAAGGAAATTGATTGAAATGGTCATACAGAAAGTTCATATTTTAAAATAATTTACATATGCTTCTCAGAAGTACAATTCCATCATTAAGGAGCCTCACAGGTTTCATAGGCAGACTGAGCTACTGTTTTATTGCAATTTATTCGAATCACATGCTTATAGTGAAGGGCATAACTTGGAACTGAACATTAAACATAATTACTGAGACTGGAGAGAGATTGGTGTAATAAAGGCCATCACATGTAACTGACATGAAGAACTTGCTTCCCAAAGTTTTTTAAAAATAAAAATTCCAAGATTTTTGTTCAATATTTTGAAAAGTGCATGGATTTTCCTATTTTTGTGTATCATATATTATATCCTATAGTGTCATTATTTATAACTACAAATGGTAGCAAAACATGGTAGAAAACTCTAGATATTCTAACTTAAAAGTTATTAAATATGTCTCTATTCAGATATTATTTTAAAGCACAAGAAATTCCACTCTTTAAAATATCATTTTCTTTTTTATTAATTAATAATTTTATTTATTTACATCCCAAATGTTGCCCCCCCCCCCATTGCAAAGTTCTTTACCCATCCTCCTCCTTCCCTACTTTGGGTATCCATGGAACATCCAATCTCTACAGGATTAAGCACATCCTCTCCCCCTCAGAACAGATAACACATGATGGTCCTTTATTATATATGTGCCAAGGGCTCAGAGAAGCCCAAATATGCTCTTTGGTTGGTGGCCCAGTCTTTGAGAGCTCCCAGTGGTCCAGCTTAGTTGACACTGTTGATCTTCCTATGAAATTTCGTCTCCTTCAGTTCCTTCAATCCTTCCCCTAACTCTTCCATAGGCGTCCTGATCTCAGTCAGGCTTGGTTGTATCTGCATCTGTCTCAGTCAGCTGCTGGTAGAGCCTTTCAGAAGACCCAACTTGATTAGAAAGTATTGAGTTATCCATGGACTTGCCCTCACTTATGAACAACCAACCTTCCTTCTCATTTGTCACAGTTAATGCCTTTATATGGATATATGTCTATCAGTCAACGTTTACCATTTATATTAATATATATTGTTGTGTTGCATATCTTATAGATTTTAACAAGTGTATAATGAGATAAACCTATCACTATATCATTCAAAATAACTTCACTATCCTAAAAATCCTCTGTAACCCACTTTATTTTTATTTTGCCTCAGCATTTTGCTAACTCTGATTTTTCCTATCCCACCATTTTGCCTATTTCAGGACATTGTACCATTTAAATCACACTGTATCTCAGATGGACTTCTTTCCATTAGTAGTATACATCTAAGGTCCCTCCAGGTCTTCTCCTGGCTGGATATATCATTTCTTCTTGGTGAATAATGTCCTGTTGTCTTACGTAAGGTACATGTTCCATTCATATTCTAAATGACATCTGCCTACTTCCATGTTTGTGACTCAAATAATTTTTATCACCATACAATTTTTAAATAACAAGCCAATAAATGTTGATCTATCTAAGTGTCTCGAATCAGAGGCTAGGGAAACAGACTTGTGAAATTTTGTCCATTTACTGTGCTAGTTCTATGAAGTCTTGGAAATAGCAATACTTGATGAAAAAAAACTTCTCTGCCAACATGCTCCACTATACAAAAATGAGATTTACCAGAAGAATTTTTATGTAAAAATATTCATCCTTGCATATGGATAAGTTAAGAAATCTAGATTAAGCTTAGCATGGTGTGGTTGTATAAACACAAAGTTTTATTAAATTGTCATTGTTTTTCATCAAAGGTTTATACTATGTACAATGGGCCAGATCTGTCTTCTACTGCCTGTTTTTATTAATAAAATTTTGTTGGAATGTAGCCATGATCATTCATGTATTGTCTACAGCTGCTGTTGTGGATTTGAATAGTTGTTATGGACCATCTGTCCTACAAAATATTTACTATCTGGTCTTTTACAGAAAATTTCTGCCAGCTAGTTGCATGTAAATATATAACTCGCCGTTAGCCATGGGTACTGTAAATGGAAGAAATAAATGGTGCCTCATGGAAAAATTTGTTAACTAATAGATACTATAATTATTTCAGCAGGAGACTGGTATAAATCACAGAATATGGACAAATACTTCATAATCTAATGTAGTCAGATAAAGCTCATACCTCCTTATTGTTTGCATACAGCAGAATAGGAGACTCTACGTTTTGTGCCAGTTAGATAGTTATGTTACCTCTAAATTTATTTCATAGTCTCAGGTTACACCTTTAACATCGAATATTAACATTGTTCAGGAAAAATTAACAGTTGTGCTATGTGTAAAAGTAGAGATGAAAATGAAAATTAAAAATATACAAAATATTATAAAAGATAAATTCTACAACTTACTTTTCTTACTTCATGTGAGGTGTGTGTGTGTGTGTGTGTGTGTGTGTGTGTGTGTGTGTGTGTGTGTGTGTGTGTGTGTGTGTGTGCACCTTTTAAAAAATATTCCTTGCTGAAGGCCCAATGAAAAAATTCAGAAACAGTTTTGTAAAGGACTAGTCAAATTTTCATAGTTCTATTTTAAAGGTCTTTGTATTATTTTTTTCTCAAATAGCAAGGAGGATTTTTGTTTACCTAAAACAACCAAATTTTTTATTGTTAGTGAACAAAAATACCACAAGATTAAAACAACTGTTTTATTTGCTCAGATCACCAGCAATTTCCCTAAACTGTCCATTTGTTTGAATAATTTTACTGGTTCATAATAGCAAATATGTGTTCTCTAATGGTGACACTGTCACTCTTATTTATTTCCTACAGAACCAAAGGCTCATTGTAAATGGATAAATATTGCAGCTGTTTCTACAAAACCACTCAGATTGTTTAATTAAATTTATTTGCCTGAAGCACATGATATGTCGTAAAATATTAGGAGTCACAGAATTTCATTTTAAATTATCTGTTACCTTAATTTATCTTCTTTTATTAAAATTCTCATGAATAAGCCAGAGATCTTTTTCATATTATAAGCTCAAACTAATTTCAAGGCATCCTCTAAAGAGACAATCTTTAAGCCCAATTGCTATGTCCTTCAAAACAATTGATTTCAACAAGCACCTTGTTTTGAAAGGTTAAGTAGATAATACAATTTCTCTTTTGATCTTGATTCCAATTACTATAAAATAAGTGAAAACCTACTAATGTTAACAGTAACAAAGGAGTAATGGAGAGAGATGATCTTTGGCTTTTATTTAACTATAGTATCTTCTTTATGATTTCCTTTCTATGTCCTCTGCTATACCTTCTGAAACACAGTAACAAAACTGTCGTGGCATAAAAGCCCACTGTGAAAAGCCAGGTTGTCCCTGCCTTGTCTTACCTTGAAGCTATGGGAAGATCAGTTTATCTCTCTAAATAATTCACAAATATCTTAATTAATTTAAATTGATAAAATCATTCATTTCAAAGTTTGCATGAATTTTAATGTTAATAGTCTCAGTTCTTAATGATGTTTTATTGACTTAATTTTCAAAACTATATATTTATATTAAATTATTACTAGTATTGAATGATTATTTTTACTTACTATTGTTTCCAAAAGTTTATATTATATGACTAAAGATTACATTTTATGAAAAAAAGACTAAAATGTCATGATGGATATGAAATGTTTGAGCATGATTTGACTTATATTAGATTATTTTTTAAACAGAAATTATAAATAGCCTATTTTCTATTTCAAGTTTCAGCTCAAAGACTTACAAATATAATTTATAGACCCCAGTGATAAACTCCACTGTAACAAGGAAGTACACAGCACAGCAGGCTTCTCTGAAGCTGTGAAATCTACTTAAATGGCATCTTTTTTCTTCTTCCTCCTCTTCCTACTTTTTCTCTTCTTTCTTCCAGGATAATAAGAGTAAAAGAGCATATTTTCAGAAGGAAGATGGAGAAAAGAGTTATAATTTCTATTAAAAACAATGACAAGGAAAATATGTTGAAGTCTTTTGAGTGTAACTTTGAATGGTTCCTTGATGAAAATATCAGAATACGAATTTGCATAGTTCTTTTTAAAACTGTCATCATGTATTTGAAATATGTGGTTATTCACTGAGAAGAATTCTCTGACATGCTTTTTTTTTTTTCTTTTGGTTAGCCAATCAAGCAACCTGGGCACTGCTGAGGAGGAATTTTGTAGAAGTAAACTGCCTTTCCAAGTTGCTAGGAAACAGGAAATGAATGATAGACTCTTTAAAGTAGGCAGTTTCTGGTAACAGAAAAAAAAAAAAAAAACAGGAGAGATTCAAAATGGGAGAGGCACTCGATCTGACTGTTAGTTTGAATAGAGATGAAGCTGGAGAAAGGCATACAAGTAGCTCTTGGAGAAGAACCTTGTTATTCAAGGATGATCCATAAAAATCCCTTTATGATTCTGCACCACAAGAGTTGTTTGCAAGTCCCCATCCTTCCCTGAGGATAGTTTAATGGTTATTGCAGGAGGGACAGTTTCTTCAGTGTTGCATCCATTGGTAAGTTATCCATGCTGATATACATAGACCCTAACCATATTGCTATAACCATTCTTAATTAAATTCAATAGATCACACAGAAAAGATCAGAAGTTGGACCTGATAGGAAGAAAAAGGCAATTAATTGCAGGATGAGGAGAGATATAGATGATAGTAATGGAGTGACCATGATCCTAACACATTAAGTACATGTAGATGGATTTTAGTTCAGCAACATGGCTGCTCTGCTAAGTGTTCAAACCCAAAGACCTTCTAGATCCTGCCAGAGTTTAGACACACCCTGAATTATAGTATGATCTGGATGGAATACAGACATGCCCTTAGTACACATCTTCAATCCATAACAATAAAGGTAAGGTTTGTTTGTAGAAGGAAGCAACCATGTTTGAAAATGAAACCTAATTAAGTGGCAGACAAACTGAGAAATCATGGAAAGATTTGACAGAATGAGTCAGAGATAGAAAATGACCAACCATTCTAACATCTGAAAGAATCAAACTCAACTTTTATAGCACCCTCAGAAATAAACTTGAACTAAATGTGTGACTTTTCTATCACTCAAATTTATGTAATTTCTATAAAGAAAGACTGACATAAAGGTACTTGGCAATGTCTTCTTGTACATGACACCAAACTGTAGGTAATGAAATCAAAATAAAGTAAAACTACATGAAGCTAAAATCTTTCTGCTCAGAATAATTATTAACAAGGTATAAAGAAAATTTACTAAATAGATAAAATATTTGAAAATCATATAACCAATAGAGACTTCATATCCAAAATATATAAGGCATTCATAAAACACAGTAGTAGAAAACAACTTGAGTAAAACTTGCCCTAAGTAGCCATCTATTGAGGGAGCCACACAAATGGTCAATGGGGCTACAAAATGAACCTACTCCATGTTAGAAGTACCCAGGGAAACATTCAAAAACAACTGTAATATACCACTTCATCAGAGTAAAGATGTCTATTACTGGATAGTCAAAATGTAAGTGTTCATGGAGATGTAGAAATAAGGAATTGGAGAGATGGCTCAGTGGTTAAGAGCACTGACTGCTCTTCCAGAGGTCCTGAGTTCAATTCCCAGCAACCACCTGGTGGCTCACAACCATTTATAGTGGGATCTGATACTCTCTCCTGGTGTGTCTGAAGACAACAACAGTGTACTCACATTAAATGAATGAATGAATGAATCAATCAATCAATCAATAAATAAATAAATAAATATTTTTTAAAAAATAAAAAAAGAAGGAATACCCTGTATGCTGTTGATAGGAGGAAAATACAGATATTGTGAAAACCCTAAGCCAGCGTCTCACAAATTTAAAAATAGATCCACTGTATGACCCAGCAATCCTAGTTATGAAAATGTGTCCAAAAGAAATAAAAATCACTATCCTAAAGAAATATTTGCATTGTCATGTTTATTTCTGTGTTATTCACAATACTTAAGGTATGTGAAAATCTAGTGTTCATATATGTTGCTATAGAAACAAATTAGTAGGAAATATAAGAGCATGTTTCAGTCACAAAACCAAGGAAATTTTTCTGTTTGTAAAACATTGGTGGATCTTGGGGACATTTTACTACCAAAATCATACCAGTCACAAAATAACAAGTATTGTATGATTTCACTTACAGAAATATCTAAAAACTTGTCCTGAAAGTGACAAAGAAATATTTACAATATGTGTTTGGAAAATGGGGTAGAGGGTATGAGTTAAAAGGCATAGACAGACAATTAGTTATAAGATGATTTAAGTTGGAGTATAGTGAACAACTCTATTAATACAGCTTATAACAATGAATTGTCTCCTTGTTACTGGTAAAAAGTAGATATCAAATGTTCTCTCCAGGCACAAAAGCACAACACGGGTAGCTATGTGAAATGATGGATATGTTAATTAGCCTGATTGGGACATCATGGTACAATATCTGTCTATATCAAATCCTCACACTGTAGCTCAGTAAATCTGGGGTGGAGAGGAAAGGTTCATCACAACCGACAATCTGTCATTCAGCTGCCCAGGTAAGTCATTCAATGAAAAGGATTGCAAGACACTGGAAACAGACTTCGTATTAAAATTTCAGATGTGATGAGACTAATGACAAAGTGATACCAGTGTCCTCTGTTGGATGTCTTGGACACATTTAAAATCTAAAGTAAATTAGTTATGAATGTCAGCGTACCAATGCACTAATGAAGATTAACAAAGAGCTCAGAAGAAATTGAACAAATGAACTGGAAACAGAGTGATTGATGCTGTGATGTTGCTAAAAGGCCTATTGAGAAAACTCATCTCTCAACACTCTTCAATAGGTACGGAAAGCTGAAATAAATGCAGAACACTAGATCTTCCACTTGGCTTAACAGAAGATTGAAAGTGTTTTTCAGTAGAAGTGGAAAATATATTACTCAAGGATATTATCAGTGCTAATATTAATTATTAATATCACTGTTCATTGGTTGTCTGTATTGGGTATGTGCAATTCACCTGCCCATCCTACTGCTTCAGATCAGCTACCCATATTTTATTAACTAGAAGTTAAGGTGAACTGGGTGAAGGTGAGGCTGAAATGTGAGGGTTATCATAGAAGTTCATGCTAAATTCTGATATTCTATTTGGTATAAGGTAAAGATATTATTTTTAAATTCTGCTCATTCCACTAAGAGAATGATGAAGGTGAAGGTAAGTTTCTACTGCAAACTTTCTCTTTGTGCACAATGAGCCTACCATACACATCTAACACAAGCAAACATAGGTCTTTAAAACCACTGGATCTACCTGTAGTTAATTGAAGATTAACAACAGTTAATTGACCCAGTATTTTTGTTTCATGTATTATACTTTCCTTGCCTTAGTTAGAATAATGCTAAACTAGAAAAATAGTATTTTTTAAATGTTTGGGATGCTTTGTTTTTGTTTTTTGTATAATGAGTTTTTAGAGGTATTCTTTTCTTTAATATTTGGAAGCATTTAAAAAGTATTGGCACTAATTATTTTAAATATTAGTTAGAGTGTACCAATGAGACCATTTTTCATGTTAAGAAACTTCATTCCTAGTTATTCTGTAATTTTTGGTTAATATACAATTATTAGTGAGTACATACCATACATACATATTTCTGACCATCTACTCCTCTTGGGTGTGTTTGCTTCTTTCAGTTGTAGAGCTTTCAGGTGTGGTGTTAATTTGCTAGTATGGGATCTCTGCAGTTTCTTTATGAAGGCACTTAGTGCTGTGAATTTTCTCTTAACACTGCTGTCATTGTGTCTCATATGCTTAGGTGTGCTGTGTCTTCCTTTTCTTGGAATTCTATAAAGTCCTTGATTTCTTTTTTTATTTCTTCCCTGGTCAAGTTATCATTGAACAAGTTGTTCAGTTTCCATGAGTATGTGGGCTTTCTGTTGTTTTTATTGTTAATGATATCTAGCTTTAGACTGTGGTGATCTGATAGAATATATGGGATTATTTCAATCTTCTTGTATATGTTGAGCTTTGTTTGGGGTCTGATTATATGGTTGGTTTTGGAGAAGGTTCCATGAGGTGCTGAGAAGAAAGTATATTCTCTTGTTTTGGGGTGAAATGTTCTTTAGATATCTGTTAAATCTTAGTCTCACTGTATCTCTGTTTTTATGACCTGGTCATTGGTGGGATTGGAGTGTTGAAATTTCCTACTATTAATGTGTGATGTTCAATGTGTGTTTTGACCTTTCATAAGTTTTCTTTTACACATGTGGATGCCTTTGCATTTGGGTCATAAATGTTTAGAATTTAGACTTCCTCTTTGTGGACTTTTCCTTGATGAATATGAAGTTTCCTTCCCCATCACATTATATAACTTTTGGTTGAAAGTTTATTTTAATGGATATTAGAATGTCTACTCCAGCTTGTTTTCTTGGTAACATTTGCTTGGAAAACATTTCTCCAACATTTTACTCTGAGGTAGTGTCTGTCTTTGTTACTGAGGTGTATGTATTGTATGCAGCAAAATGCTGGATCCTGTTTATGTACCCAGTCTGTTAGTTTGTGTCTTTTAATTGGTGAATTGAGTCCATTGATGTTGAGAGATATTAAAGCAGATGATTGTTAATTCTTGTTATTTTTGTTGTTAAAAGTGGTATTGTGTTTGTTATTCTCTTCTTTTGGGTTTGTTGTGATATGTTTAATTTCTTGTGTTTTCCTTGATGTAGTTACCCTCCTTTTAGATTTCTTTCCAGTATATTCTGTAGGGCTAGTTTAGTAGAAAGACATTGTTTAAATATGATTTTCTTATGGATTATACTGATTTCTCTATCTATGGTGATTGAGAGGTTTTTCCAGGTATGGTATCCTGGACTGACATTTGTGTTCTCTTAGGGTCTGGATGACATTTTGTCTAGGATCTTATGGCTTTAGAGTCTCTGTTGAAAAGTCTGGTATAATTCTGATAGGTCTACCTTTAGATGCTACTTGGCCTTTCTCCCATATAGCTTTGTATTCATTCTTTGTTTTGTGCATTTAGTGTTCTGATTATTATGTGATGGGAGGATTTTCTTTTCTGATCCAATCTATTTGGTGTTCTGTAGGCTTCTTGTACATTTATGGCCATTTCTTTTTTTAAGTTAGGGAATTTTTCTTCTATGATGTTGTTGAAGGTATTTTCTGTCCCTATGAGATGGGAATCTTCATCCTCTTCATTTCCTATTATCTTTAGGGTTGACCTTTACATTGTGTCTGGAATTTCCTGAGTATTTTGGGTTAGGAGCTTACACTTAGTATTTTCTTTGGCCAATGTGTCAATATCTTCTATGGTATCTTCAATGTCTGAGATTCTCTTTTCTATTGCTTGTATTTTTTGGAGATGCTTGCATCTGTGTAGGGCAGCAGAGCATGCCAGGAAGATTGGTAATGTAGAGAATGTCTGAGACCCTGGTACCTAGGTACCCACCTGAGAGATGGTAGGCTCTGCTCTGCTACCTGCCAGATTCTTGGCTTGGAACACATGTCCTCTCCATGTTGATCATGTAGCCCAAAACAGAATTCTCCATGCTAGTAAGGCACATAGAGATCCTGAGAGTTTAGTCAATAAGCTTCCCTTCCCAGACATTCTTCCCTGTAAAAAGAAGTTTAATCTCTGGTTGACCCCAAGAAGTTGGTATGCATCCAATTTCCACAGTGAACAGTTAATAAATGGTATAAATAAACATGGACTGTCTCTTCCATCTAAATCACCATGGGAAGCATGGAGAAGGCCTTTAGATATAGTGTCATAGCTTAAGTGTTCTGTAGAAAGTCTCTCTGCACTTCCAGACAATCGCTGCTACATTTTTCAGATAACTGCCACTATCTTTTCCAGATAACTGCCTCTATATTTCCTGATGAGCTCAGTTGGATTTCCCTATTTCCTCTGTCCTGGATTTGTTGTGGTCCTCAGCACTCGAGCCCCAATGGTTCTAGCCTAGTTGTGGGCCCATGGACCCTGATCCTTTGTTTCCAACTCTTCTGTGAAGCATCCATTGCCTGGGAGTCAGAGAACTGCAACTTCAGCTTCCCCCATCTTAGACTTAATTCTTCCACCCCTTAAGAAGTGTCTCATTGCTGCCCTGAAGCCCAGCACCCAATGGTGGCAGCACTGGGGAAATACAGCCAAACACTCCTGTGCTTCACCACCTGGTATGTCCTACATCCCAGCATCAGGTCAGAATGAGGACCCACAAATCTGTAATTCCTGATCCTTTTGCTCCAGGGCTGACTCCATTTGTGATTTCTTTATTGTTTCTATTTCCATTTTTAGGTCTTGGACTGTTTTATTTAATTCCTTCACCCACTTGATTGTATTTTCCTGTATTTTTTAAGGGATTTATTTGTTTCTACTTTAAGGACTTTTACCTGTTAGCCTGTGTTTTCCTGTATTTCTTTAAGGGAGTTATTTATATTCCCCTTAACGCCATCTATCATCTTCATGAGATGCGAGTTTAGGTCAGAATTTTGATTTTCAGGTATATTAGGGTATCCAGAGCTTGCTGTGGTGGGAGAACTGGGTTCTGATGGTGCCGAATTGCATTGGGTTCTGTGGCTTATGTTCTTGCCTGTGCCTCTAACCATCTGCTTATCTGGTATTAACTTACCCGGGTATCTCTGGCTGCAGGTGGCATACTTGAAGGTAGGTAGAACACTGTGACCTGGGTTAGAGCAGGCCTCCTGGAAGGCAAGCAATGATGTGTCTGGTTAAGTCATGTGGGCTCCTGTGTCCCTGATTAGGATAGACTTCTTATGTTTCTGGTTGGGGCAAAATTCCTGCGAGAAAGTCAGGCTTTGGGTTGCAGGGCCAGGGACCCTGGTTGCAGATGTAGCTGCAAACCAAAAGATCTGTGTCCCTGGTTAAGGCAAAACTCTTGTATCCTTAGTTATTGCAGACTTCCTGGGAAACAGGCAGGTTGTGTCCTGGTTACTACAAACCTCCTAGGAGATAGGCAAGCCATGGGGCGTGGGAGGGTATCGTAAGGCTGTCTGGCTTAGGTGGAGTAGGAGACTGGAAGATGAAACTTGAGGAGTAGTGGTAGGTCCTGGATCAGCTGGGCTCTGTGGGTGTCCCAGCTGATGTGGGCATTTGAGTGGAATTCTCACCTATATCCCTTGTTCCTGCAGATTTCCTGGGAGATAGCAGGCTGTAAAATGTGGGAGGGACCCACTGATATCTTGTTAATTCTTTTATGCTAATATTTAGTATTAATTGGTTCTCTTGGTCCAGAACTGATTTGGAGGATTGTTTATCAAGTTGTTGATACTAGCATTGCTAGCATATAACAAAATAATATGAATTTATTTAGTACAATAATACAATTGCCAAGATTTAGTTCATAACATACATATTAAAAATAGTTGAAATAAATGTATCTGTACATAGGCAATTGTTAAATTTCAATGCTATTGAATAGAAGCGAAAATTTTATACATTCTTTTATATTTCTGTGTGGTTAAAATTTTTAATTGCAGAAATTTCAGATAGTATAATTTTAAATTTTCAAAGATTGTCCTTCAGCCATGTAATGAAATTAGAGGTTATCATTCATGTACATCTTTCTAGCAAGAAACTGGTGGGAAATTGGAGAATCAAAAACTTGTTAGAGACATAAAAAAGTTAAATGTGTACAGAAATAGTTGCCAAAATACATATTTGTAAGCACTATTCACTGACACAGATGATACTATACACCCTTTCTGCAAGCAAATGGAGCCTTCAATGAGAAAAATCACAGAAATGATAATTTTCGCAATCCTCTTGAAGCTGAGCACAAGATATCAAGGGAGGAACTAAATTCAGGAGTTCCACTCTTTTGCAGGTGGAGGTAGGTGATAGACATACTTTTGTAAACTTTACTTCTAGAAACCCACAGTTTCTCAAAATGAAGATCTAGAAGGATTCTTTCCTAATGCTGGTGAGAATAGTTGGAGGATTATCACTACAGAATAATGTCAACTGTCTTGAGCAAAGGTATACATATTAGGGAATGAATTCAACCAGATCCTTAACCCAGAAGAAGCAAACTCAGCCCACTATAGGTAGGATAACAGGTTTGTTTGAATCTTCAAATAAGCCACTAAAATATTCTTCTGTTATTAACCTCTATGAGTCAATATAAAATAATTGTGAATAATTATTTGTTAATTTTATATTTTATATGAATTTTTCTAAACATTCTAACAGTCTATAAAGCAAGGTCCAAACATCTGAAGTATGTTGCACAGTTTTTAAATAAAATCATTAATTAAAAGAGTAATAACTGGAAAATTTCTTCTTAACATATGCAGATTTATAATAATATAGGAAAGATGCTATACATAATCACAAAATGCAAAGAGTTCATAAAGTGCTCTCTTAACCACTGAACCATCTATCTAGCCTCAAATTTTGAATACAGTTTATGAAAACATGTATATATCCCAGTTTGATAAGATTGGAAGAAAGCATGCAAGCTTGAGCATTTCTAGAGAGACATGCTCTAGAAAATAAATGGCCTGGATTTGTGAGATCAAGGAAAAACATATAGCTTTGACATTAGATATAACAAATAATCTAGTCTGGGTATATCCACAGAAAAAGATTCTGAAAGAAGTTCAAAATTCATCACTGGAATGACTGGTAAATGTGATTTTCCCCTAAAGCTCTATAGCATACACCAGAGAAGATGATCTCTTCTTTATGAGAGACAATAACAATGCATTTTTCAAAGAGATGAAAAGCCAATGAGACATGGCACCACTAAAGAAATAATTTCCCTGTAAGCAGCTCAAAGGAAATGGAAATCAAATTGCCTGACAAAGAATTCAAAGTAACTGTTTAAAGGAAGCTCACAGAGTTATAAAAGAACAACACATTTATGTATGCCCTCAAAAATGGCTCAAACAGATACATAAAACAAAATATTAAAAACAAGAGTGATTCAACAATGATGCAGAATTCTTTAAAGAGCCCATAAATTTTAGGGTGGAAGAATAAAATACACAATAAAGAAAATATGTCAGATTATCAAGTTTCCACCATAGACCTGGTTACAGAAAGTATAAATACAAATACATAAATCTACAAATCAAAGGGATTTTTTCTGAAATTCTTTAGTCAGTGAAAAAAGCAGATCAGTAATGAGAGGCTGATGTTGAGTCAACAGAAGATAACAAAAATGCACATCCTAGAAGCCTCATAAAGTGAGGAGAAAGGAGCAGAAATCTTAAAGAAAAATTCTAAAAATATGAAAATCTGGGGAGAGGAAAATATATCTAGGTTTATAAAGCTCAAAAGCTCCTAAGAGAATCTATCTATTGAAATATTCACTAGTATGTCTTATAAAAAGTTGTCAAAACTCAAAGAACACATTCTGAAAGCTTCAACAGACTTGTCATATAAAATAAACTATCCTAATATTATCATTGGATTTCTCAGTACAAACTTCACCTTGAAAAGAGTAGGCTAATATATTATGAGAAAAAGGAAGATCAAGAAGGAATGGGAAGGGAGAAAGAGAAAAGAAGGGGAAAAGAGGAGTAAGAAAAATGGACAAGAGGAGGAAAACAAAGAGGAGACAAGAAAGAAGAGGAGGAGGAAGAGGAAGAGCAAGGAAGAAGGAAAAGAAGAGGCAGAGGAAGATGATGGGGGAGTAGGAAGAGGGCAAGGAACAGTAAAAGTGGAAGAAGGGAAGGAAGGGAAGAAAGAAAACCAGCTCTCAACAAAAGATACTTTTAAAAATCTGGTAAAGCTATTATTATTCATAAATGAAATCCATGACCATTAGACATGCCTTAAATAATGTTAAATGGAATTATGTAGGCTGATAAGAAACCACACTAAGTAACATTTAAAAAAAAAATAGTCATGGAAGTTGAGAATTGACTGTTCAAAATGAAATATGGTTCAAGGGCCACAGGAACAAACTATATAACAACTAAAAATGAATGTACAAAATGTCAGTGACAAGACCTCATCTATCTATAGTTCTCTACATTTCAATTTAATTCCTTAGTCAGAAGATACAGAATAAATAAACTCTAAAAATAAAAGCAATATCCATGTTTATGCTGCTTATAAAAAATATACTTCAAATTTAAGAAAATGTATAGCGTACAAATGAAAGGTTGCAAAAAGGCATTTCATATTGAGTAGACAGGCACCTATGCCCTCTAAAATAGACTTTAAGTAAAAACTGTTCTGGTTGTCAAGGAATGCAACAGAATGATGACCAAATGGTGACTTTATCTGATCTTATCCAAAAGACCAAAAGCGATAACAAAGCAGTAACTCCATTAGGAGAATGGAACAATCAGAAATGTCCATGAACATATCGTATCACTTAAGTAAACAAATTATTAACTGATCTGGAGTGAGAAAGCTCACTACAATAACACAAGTATTTAATTTTTACAATTTTTACATTAATTGGACATAAAATCAATATAGTCTTATTAGAATTGAGGGACAGCTTGGGCTAAAGTTTTAACAAAAATACTCAAAACTTTCCACCCAAGAGTAGAGGTTAAAGATCTCTCAAGCTCAGAGAAGACACTTATTTTTTCAGACTGAGTATGTACTAAGGCACAAAAGTCTTCAAATGTTTCTGAAAGATGCAATCATGTCTAGTAACATTCCCAACCACAATGCCATAAAATAAGAAGTCAGTAACATGAGGAAAACTGGAGGTATTATAAACATAAAAATTTAATATTATAAAAACAAATGGATCAAGAATACGGGATCAAGAATAAAAAGTGTTTCTTCACAGATATAAATAAAAACACAACAAATCAAAATTTACAAGGTGCAGCAAAAGAAGTTGTAAGAAACAGGATTGATGCATGCCTTTAATATTTTAATCACAGTAATGGAAGGTAGAAGCAGACTGATCTCTGTGAGACTGAGGCCAGTCTGGTCTAGGTAATGAGTTCCAGGCCATATAGCTAATGAGCAGAGGCTAAATAAGTCAAAACAAAACAAAACAAAACAAAAAAAACCCCACAAAACACAAACAAACCACCACCAACAACAACAACAAAAAGCAAAACACAAAACAAAACAAAAAACACCAGCTGTTAGAAATAAAGTTAGAGTAATGAATGTTTACCTACTGGAAAGAGAATGATCACAAATTAACAATCCCAAAGAACTAGAAAAATGTAAAAGCAAAGCCTAAAATCAAAGAAAGTATAACATAGAAAAGACCATAGAAACCAATAGAAAATGAATAGCACTTAGTTATGTTTCTAGAAATGATAGAGTTAACCTACTAATAGCTACCAAAAAGAGACCCATGGGATAAAAAGGTAGCCAGGAACCACCACTAACAATTAAAGGCCAACAACATGGATAATCTAGGAGGAGATAAATTCCTAGGTGCCTATCATTTACTAAGACTAAGTCGTGTAAAAATATAAAATCTGAGCAAAGGAATTAAGTTTCTTTTTTTTAAGTTATTTTACCTCCTGAGTCTCTGGTACTCTCTAAAGGGTTCCCCCTGCCTGAGGCTGCTTATTTCCATTCATTCCCTTGGCCCTCTGGGATTCTCTCCCATCTCTCCCCACTCCACACACACACACACCATATCTGACCCTATTCCTTTTTTCCTGTCCCCCTTTCCTATCCCAACCCAGAACCCTTTCTCCCTCTGCCTCCTGTGATTATTTCCTTCCCCCTTCTGAGTGGGATTGAAGCCTCCTCCCTTGGGACTTTCTGCTTGCTACACTTCTTACAGCAATAGCCAATATCAAATTAAATGGAGAGAAACTAGAAGCAATCTCACCAAAATCTGGGACAAGACACAAATAGTATACAATTTCTTGGTGTAACTCTTACCAAGCAAGTGAAAGATTTTTATGACAAGAACTTCAAATCCATATAAAAAGAAATAGAAAACAACCTCAGAAGATGGTAAAATCTCCCACAGTCACAGATTGGTAAGATTAACATAGTAAAAATGTCCATCTTAACAAAAGCAATCTATGGATTCAATGCAATCTTCATCAAAATTCTAACACAATTCTTCACAGAAATGGAAAGAGCAATCCTCAACTTCCTATGAAAACACACACACAAAACAAACAAACAAACAAAAAACAGAGGAGCCAAAAACAACTCTCAACAATAAAAGAACTTCTGGGGGAAATCATGATCCTTGACCACAAAATATACTACAAAGTAATAGTGATAAAAAATCTCATGGTATTGTTACAGAAACAGACAGGTTGACCAATGGAATAGAATCAAAAAACCAGAAGTAAACCCATACACCTATGAATATTTTGACAAAGAAGCCAGAAACATACAGTGGGGGAGGGGGGGAAGCTTCTTCAATAAATGGTGATAGTCTAACTGGTGGTCTATATGCTTCTGCCTCCTGAGTGATGAAATTAAAGTTGTGCTCCATCATACCCTGCCAAGAATAAAGGATAAGTGAAATATTTTTAAAATAATGATTTTTGGTATAGAAGAGTTAATAATGAGATATATTGAAAATGTACCTTTCATCCACATAAAATTATTTATATGTGAATCAGAACTATGTCTGTAGTTCAGTGAGACAAATTCTGGTCTGAAATTTTTCATATAAAGACTAATTTTTTCTGAGTCAGTGTTTTATAATTATAGGACTATTTAAAAAGCAGAAATGTATAAAGGATGCCTTATACACGTATCTGATAACCTCAAGGAAGAAAGTGGCATAGAGTGAACTAAAATTTTAATTATTTAATGTATAAGTGCTCTGCTGAGTATATATCTGCCTGCCTCAAGAGGGCATCAGATCCCCCTATAGATGGTTGTGAGCCACCATGTTGTTGGTGGGAATTGAACTTATGACCTCTGGAAGAGCAACCAGTGCTCTTAATCGCTGATCCATCTCACCTGCAAGCTGAAGGGCCCAAATAAGGGCCTCAGTCCCACTTGGGAAGGAGAAGAAAGCAATCACAAAGGGGGAAGAAGAGGGGTACCTGGAAAGTGGACAAAGAGGGTTGAGAGGGAAAGAGAGGAACATGATCTGGTACTGGGTAGCGGAAAAGGACTGAATCCCTGAGGGTCAGCAGAAAGAATGGAAACAGGCAACCTCGGGAGCTTGGGGAAACCCTCCAGAATGTACAAGAGACATGAGAGGTTAGAGATGCTCAGAACTCAAAGGGAGGGACCTTAGATGAAATGCCCTACAATGGGAAGAGGAAACTTGTAGAACCCATCTGCAGCAGGAAGACAGGGCATCAAATGAGGGAGGGGGCTGCCATCCTACAGTCAAAACTCTGACCCATATTTGTTCCTGTCTGAAAGAACTGCAGGGATGCAAACGGAGAAGAGCCTGGGGAAAAGAAGGTCCAGGGACAGGCCCAAAGTGGGATCCAGCTTAAGGGGAGGCCCTAGGGCCTAATACTTTTACTGAGGCTATGGAGAGCTCACAAAAAGGGACCTATCATAACTGCTCTCTAAAAGACCCAACAAGCAGCTGAAAGAGTCAGATGCAGATGTCTACAGTGAACCAATGGACAGAGGCTGCTGACCCCTGTGGTTAAATTAGGGAAAAACTGGAAGAAGCTGAGGAGAAGGGTGACCCTGTAGGAGGACCAGCAGTCTCAATTAATCCGGACCCCTGAGATCTCTCAAACACTGGACCACCAACCAGGCAGCATACACCAGCTGATATGAAGTCCCCAACACATATACAGCAGAAGACTGCTGGGTTTGGGTTCAATCAGAGAAGATGCACCTAACCCTTGAGAGACTGGAGGCCACAGGGAGTTTAGAGGTTTGGTGGGGTGGGGGTATGGGGTAGAGACATCCTTGTTGAGACCGGGGGGCAGGGAGGAGGAATGTGATGTGGAACAGTTGGACGACGGACCAGAAGGGGAATAAAATCTGGAGTGTAAAAAGTTAAATAAATAAAAGATTTAAAAAAAGAGAGAGAGAGAGAGTGAACTAATAAGGAAGCCCTTCACTACTGTTCTTAGAAATAATAAAGGAATTTGAATTTCATTTAAATTTAGAATCATATGTTATCTAATAATCAAGAAGTAAACTCCTCGTTCCAGAAAAAAAAAAAAAAAAAGAAGAAGAATTAACACAATCACAGGCAAGACTATGTGTTTGGTTATTATACTTTTTAAATGAATTTTAATCTAGAAAACAATTTCTTTTCCTAATCACATTGATGGTTGCACATAGAATGTTAGTTCTCTACATAATGTCACACATTTTTAATTTTCCTACTAATGTTCATATAGAGAAATTTTACTGTTTTCTTGTTATCTATATTTTATGAACATTGGAAATTAGATGTAAAGGGAATGCATCGTATCACAAAGTATTTAAAGCCATTCAGCTTCTTATTAGTGATTCTGTAATGCCGAGGTCAGGTTAAAAATATCTGACTTTTCGATGGACTTTTCTATTTTTTCTTAAAAGTCAGCAAAGCAATCTCCTCTATCACCATCTTTCATCAGTGCCTTTGAAAAGAGAACTGCCAACTTCCTCTTTCTCTGACTCAGTCCAGAGTTGTTAGATTATGTAGTAGAGTATTATGTTCTATTTTACTTAGACAAGGAAATTCTTTCATTCACAAAACTACCACCTCCCTAACAGTTAAATATTCTGATTTTCATTTTTTCAAAAAAAATAAAAATCACAATTCTAAAAAAGTCTGAATTTAGATGTGATTAGATAGAACTACATATTCAAAGAAAAAATGTTTACCCCATCAAAAGATAGTCTAAAATTTATAACAATAGTTATGTGCATACAATCCACCTACCCCATGTCAACTTTTTTCTTCTAGTTTCATTTCCTTTCTTCCCTTCCCCATAGTCGCTGCCTCATATGCCAAGCCTGGGGAACCAAAGCTCTGTCTACCTCTCTTAGATCATGGGGGTGGGACAAGGCTTATATAAGAAAAGCTGGTATTTGTGAGCATCTGCTCATCTTGGATTAACCAGATTTGGGGACACTATAGAATTTACCATTTGAATATAAGCAGCATCAGACCAACCTACTGCAAGCAGCAAGCACCCTTAATCACTTGTTCATCTCTCCAGCCAAATTCTCTTTGATTTTTAATGAGCTAAAAATAATTAATCTGCTACATGAAAGACACAAAAATGAGAATAAGTATAGGAGTCATAGATGTTGTATATCTGACACCAAACAAGTTCACATTTTTCATAACTTTGATGAGAACAAGAGAGAGAAACTGGCCAGGCAATGTAAAGCACCATGTCTGAGCATGCCCCTGCTGGAGGCCAGGGATACCAGAAGAGAGTTCTGGTTCCTGATTTCTTCTCATTTCCTCTCTGAAATTAACACCTCTGCCTACGAGCTGTAAATAAGGATGCTCCTGAAACTGAAGAGAAGCATATTGACACCTTGTAAGTGAGCCAACTGGACTGACCACCTCCTCATGCACAACCTCCTTTTCAGCATCAGTTCTATAAAATAAATAAATAAATAAATAAATAAATAAATAAATAAATGAAAACAAAAACCAAGCAGTTAGATGGCACCCCATTCCCTGAGACCAGTCCTGCTAGACAAAAGTCCATTCATTCTTCCTTCCTGCCTGCTTGCCTGCCTTCCTTTCATATTTTCTTTTTAGTATTACACTAAACACTGGTTTAAAATGATTTAAAAAAAAAAAAAAAAGATGTCATTCAAGACTTTTGCAGAAAAGGACAGCGGCATTAAAACTGAATTTACCTCTTGCAACACCTATGTCTGGAAGTTTCTGCATGTTCTAGTAAGCCAACAGAGAAAGACTAGCAGATGTAGGGTAAATATTTGCATCTGACTGGACTATCTGTATATTTTCTAATTGTCACTTGGGGAAGGAAGCTCCTAAACCTCCAGAACAATTTGGAGTCATGCCTCTACCTAGGTTGATGATTATATTTCCAAGAGTGGTCTACAGGCCCTAAAGGAAGCGCTTTCTGGATTACAGGCAATGCATATATCAAAAGACAGAGAGAGTTTGAAGGTGGCTCACTGGCTTTGCTACCACTCCTGACCATTAGTGTTTAGTCCCCAGGAACGATTTGGAAGACTAGAACCAGTTCCCATAGTACGCTCTTCAGTATATAAAAGTGTGCCACGGCATCTCACCCCATCTCCAAGAAACACATACACTGACATACAGACATACAAAGTAAAGATATTAATATTTTTTTAAAAAAACAGAGAAAAAATTGCACAAGTTTCTAAAGTAAAAGTGCTAAGAAAAAAGGAGGTCAAAGGCAGACAGGCTAAATATAGTTGCACCAAAGGGAGGATTTAGAACATCTCCATCAAAAATTATGAGATACTGAAAGAAATGTCAAAAGCTTAGGTGGAAACCATCTAGTTGAACTGAGGCTATCAGTTATGTACTTAGCTTCACTAAGATTGTAAAATAAATAAAATCAAATCTTTTTCTGTAACGAGAAAGAAAATGCCAGGAAAAAAGAACGAAAGTGATTCCTCAATTTTCACTTGTTAATTCTCCTTGAAAGTCTTCATATCGAAGCAAGCTTGTGAGACAATTGAGTAGTGCATTCAAGCAGATAAATGGTTTTTCCCTCTGCCCAAGAAGCAAAAAATTATTTGACATGATATTTTCTAATTATTGGCGTAAATTTTCTCACCTTACCCATGTGCATCCTTTCTCGGCTCTAAGTGGGTGTGAGTGGCTTAAATGTTGACTCTGACAGAGAAGGAAACCACTCAGCCAGACAACTTGCACTGGGCCTTCCATGAGGAAGCGTCTGGTGCCACGTCTGGTGCCACAAAAATTAAGTGCTGCTTGAGGAAAACAGTCTGATACTAAGTGACATTGCGCAATATTAACTTTTTGCTTCATTTTTTAAATTGTTGTTATTTTTATATACAACCAGTTCCCGCTCCTTCCTGTCATCTCAGTCCCTTCCCACAATCCCCCCTGTGCTCGACCCTCATCCCCCAATCCACTTCTCCTCCATTTCTCTTCAGAAGAGGGATGTCTCCCATGGATATCAACCAAGCATGGTATGTCATGTTTCAGGAAGACTAGGTACTGTCCCTCATCTTTTTTTTAATTGGATATTTTCTTTATTTACATTTCAAATGTTATCCCCTTTCCTGGTTCCCTTTCTGGAAACCCCCTATCCCACCCCCTATCCTGCTTCTATGAGGTGTTTCCCCTGCACACCCATCCACTCTGGTCTCCCTGCCCTGCCATTCCCCAAAACTGGATCTTAAGGCTGGATGTAATAACTCAGTATGAGGAAAGGGGTCTTAATGGCAGGCAAAAGACACAGACAAGACCTGGGTCCCACTGTTAAGAGTCCCCCCCCACACACACACGCGCGCACACAAAACCAAGCTACTGGTCTTCACCTGGGTCTGTAACTACTAGAGCAGGAAGGCTATCGCAAAAGCTGTTGTGTGTCCTTGAGATATGGTCTTCTAGCTGGGCTGCCTTTTCTGGCCTCAGTAGGATAAGATGCACAGATCACTGCAGAGACTTCATGTGCTAGGGTGGGTGATACCCAGGGAGGGGGCAATAGGGGTAGGGGTGGAGGGTAAGGAGGTAGGGGAGACCTGCTCAGAGGAGAAAGGGGGTGGGGAGAAGAGGGAAGTGGTAACTTACTGGGAGGGGAACAGTAAGCAGATTGTAAAGTGAATAAGTAAACAGAGACACATAGACACACACACACACACACACACACACACACAACTTTAAAATATATGCAGAGGCCAGGTTAGTTATTTGAATCTGGTGCCCTTGACCTCTTTGGCTCCTATAGTCCTGCCTCCCATCTTCTTCCTCAGGATTCCCCTGGCTCTGTCTAATGTTTGTCTGTGGGTTCTGCGTCTGTTTCTATCAATTGCTGGGTAAAGCCTCTTTGATAACAGTTGGGCTAGGCACCAGTCTAGTATAACAGATTATCATTAGGAATCATTTCATTGACATTTTTTTCTCCATCTTATTTGGGTCTATCCTAGGTCAGGGGCCATCCAGTCTCTGGGTCCTGGCCCTCCAGGTGGTGTCACCTATCAGTCAAGTGTATATCCTTCCCCTCAGTCCTCAGGAGGCACCGACCCCCATGATTACTAAATGATGGACTTATCTTTCAGAGTTGTAAAACTCATTATTTATGTAAGCCATGCATGTAGTATTTTGTTTGAATGACCTCGGAAACCTAGTACAATCATCTCTTCCCTAAGATAAGGTATTTTTGTCTCACTTCTGCTGACTATTGTGCAATTTCATTACTTTTTAAATTCATTTGACAGAATAACATATCTAGTTATACTTTCTCCCCCAATATAATGTAATTCTATTTATTTTTTTAATATTTGTATAAATGTATATTCATATATATATATATATATATATATATATATATATATATATATTAGTAGGTTTCCATATGGCTTTCCAGAAAATCTTTAGCATTACAAAATTAAAACTTTTAATTTTGTATGTTTATTAAAACTTAATGACTGAAAATAAAACTTGTGTTTCTTAGAAATTTTATGAATAAACATTTGATATAACAAGGTCATTTAGCTAAAGGTTAAATCTGACCTATTTGGGTTAATAAAAACCTGAGTAACTCAGTTTATACACATATATACCCACATATACATAGGCATATGTTGGGCCTTGGACGAGGTAACTCCATTTAACCTGTTACCTTCAGTCACGTAGGGCACAGGTAGAGGGCGTGATTAACAAGTCTCTACCTCCAGAGATTTAAATATTAATGAATTATCAAAAGGCCAGGGGTGTAGCTAATTAAGTTATTCCCTCCCCTTTCTCCCTTCCCTATAAGACTGGTCTCCCCTGGCTTTTGGCGGGGGAAGCGCATACCAGTTGCGCCCATTCACCATGCCATGAACAATAAAAGCTTTGGAAAACTGGACTCCACGTGTCCATGGTCTCTCCGCCTGATTCCCAGCTTTTGGAACCCTGGAACCTTGCCGATGCAGCCGCCGGCCCGCCCACCGACAGCTGCATGAATGTGGGATCCTCCACTGGCGGCGCGGGAAGCCCTGGTGCCGGACTGCCTTGAGACTCTGTCGCCAGACTCCCCCCCTCCCCCCCCCCCCGCGAGATTTCTTCCCCGCAGGCATACATACATATAAACACATGTATGCACACATTAACATACATATACACACATATGTAAATCTATGATAAATAAGTTTCCATGTCTAGATAACACAATTGACTTTTTTATTATAACAAATACGTTCAAATATGAAAATTTTACTTGAAAATTCACATATATACATATATGTATATATGTGAATGTGTTTAACACTTCTGTGTATATATGTGTATGATTAAACACTTATGTATGATTTATATTTATACATATTAATCTTGAAAAGAAAGTCAGGTATAATAGTACATTCATGCAATCCTAGCACTCAGAACATTGAGGTAGGAAGACTGCTAGGAGTTTGAGATCAGTTTAGAATACATACTGAATTCAATATCAACCTAAGCAAAAACAAGCAAAAAAAAAAAAACAAATAAAGAAAATTTTATTTAATGTATAAAACCATAGTGTCAAGCCAAGCACCATTTCAAAAGTATACAATCTAATTCATAATCCATTTTATGGATTTTAAAAACATGCCAATTTTTCCACTCTGTTTCTAACAAAAAGGAAGTTCAGTCTGTCAGCCCTAGGCTGAGGCCTTAATCATCCACTGTGATAGAGACTAGAAGAACACATCTGTCAAATGGGTTTGCTTAATTTTATTTGAATGATGATCACATAACTTTATAGAGTACAGATATGTTAGTAGTTACAAACATTATGTTCCTTTCTATATAATGAAAAAGCCTTATAAATAAGTAATTGAACATTCAAGGCCTTGATACTGTTTGTTTCCTAAGTGATATTGCTTTAGATTGTGTTTTATTTCCTAATGTTGGTGAGCCTAGATTCTGAAATCCTTAAAAAGGCAAAAGTCTGAAATCATGCATTCTTTCATTTAAATGAAATGCTATGTTTGGTTATTTTAAACTTTGGCAGAAACTAAGGAAGCAGGAGCAACTTTGTTCAGGTGCTCTCAGCCCCATGTCAAAAGCTCAGCATTATTGAAATGTTACTGTACTCTATCCATCAATGGTGTGCACCTCTCTATTGTGATGTTATTGTGTTCTATTCATCAATGGTCTATTGTGATGTTACTGTACTCTATCCATCAATGGTGTGCACCTCCCTATTGTGATGTTACTGTGCTCAATTCATCAATGGTGTACACCTCCCTATTGTGATGTTACTGTACTCTATCCATCAATGGTGTGCACCTCCCTATTGTGATGTTACTGTGGTCAATTCATCAATGGTGTACACCTCCCTATTGTGATGTTACTGTACTCTATCCATTAATGGTGTACACCTCCCTATTGTGATGTTACTGTACTCTATCCATCAATGGTGTATACCTCCCTATTGTGATGTTACTATACTCTATGTAGTACATCACAGACTTTTGTGAATTGCCTAGAGTATCTAACTCTCCTAATATTCATTATCAGATAATTTTCAAAAATATGATCAAAATAAAAATGGGAAGCTAAGGCAGCATCTGGTTTCAGCTTTAACCTGTCTCTTTGCATTTCTCCAGAGGAGCTGCAGTACCGTGCAAGGAAAGCCGGCTGTGCACAAGTCTTCAGGGAAGAACCTCCTTCTCCATGGCTCTTGACCCAGAGCAGTAACCCCCATTGCTTCTCCATGGACTGTGCCTTCCTACTCAGTGAACTCACTATCTCATCTACAGAAAATTTTCTCAAATTTCAACTTCTCAGTATAAAGCACCAGAAGTGTCCCGTTTAGACACAACATTGGTCTTCTATGGCAGATAAAGTCTCCTTGCCTTATCATAGTTTCTTCCTTTCAAAGCTCCTCTTCAGTTTAAACAAAACTCATTCTTTAACTTTGTTGCATTTGTAGTTCATTACTTTTAAACCACTACATATACACTAAAAACAGCACCTGGTAAACAATGAAAACTGAGTATAAGTGAAAAGGTTAGATGCATGATCAGCCACAGAGAATTAAAGACATCAAAGTCAGCTCTAGACACGCCAAGAATAGGTTCTAAACACAAAGAAGACTTGTTTGTCCCACATGGACAAAGGACAGAAATAAGGGTCAAACATAGAACATAGAGGAAGAGGAAAAAGGGGAAGAAAACAAGGGAGAGGGGGAAGGAATATTTGTCTCAGAGGGACAAAAGACTGCCTCTGAATAGAAAAAAGATAAATGTGGCCCATAGGCAAATGGCAGTTTCTATAGGTAAAACAAGAAATTCTGAATTAGGATGAGTTGGTTAATTTTGACTTAGAATGTTAATTAGATGGCAAAAAGGGGGGCTTTTTATTGCTGAACTTCAATAGCTTAATAGTTGGATCTTAATAGACAGTATCAGGAAGAGAAGGCAGCCAAATAAGGAATGGACCTTGGAAGCTTTAAGAATATAATCTAATGCTTTTTAGCAACTCAGAGAATATGGGGGTGGAGGTATTGAAGAAGGGTAAGGCCTTCCAAAGCTATGCTCCGGTTGGCTAGAGTCACATCAAAGAGGAGTCCCTTTTGCCAATTCCTGTTTCCTGGACACACAGGATCTCTGATGGGGAGTATTAGAAAACCCTGCTTAGCTCCCAGCCCTGCAGTGAAGTGCCATTGGGAGCTTTGTTACCAGAGAAGGTCTAGACTTCCTTCCCATCACATTCAGGTTTCCTGCAACATTGAAGTCAACAGTATGATTCATAACAATGTCGGAGATGCATCACGTATCAACATACAAACAAAATGTACTTTTAGTTTAGGGAAGTACAAACATACAAACTAAATGTACTTTTAGTTTAGGGAAGACTCAGGTGTATATCTAATATGGGGAAGATAGTATTGAAACAGAATCAAAAGAAAGACACAAAAATGAGGTAAAATAAAAAGGAACAAAGATACATACACACTAATATACCACACACACAAACTCTTTCAGAAAAGAATGAAGCCTGGAAGCCTTATTTTCTAACTGTGTGAAGCCTTAGGTTCATATCAAAACCATCAAAAAACAAACAAAAGCAAACAAACAGAAAGCATTACTTGGAAAGAAACTACAGATATTCACTGAGATCACAGATACAAAAATTCATAATGAAACACTTAAAAATTAAAATTGACAATATGTTAATTTAAGACTCAAAGAGCAGTCAGTGTAATTCACTTTATTTTCAGTCTGGAAAAGAAAATTTTAAGTGGAGTTATGTCTATCATCAAAGTAGAAGTTGTAAATTTAGCTTTTATTTTCTCAGCTGAAGTGATGAGGTGAGAGCCATATCCAAGTTGTGCAAACACACAGCTTGGGCTGAGCCCAGCATGTTTCCTTCTCTATGCGTTATACTAGGCGTAGGCCTGACAGCTTCCAGCCTTCACACAATCTAATTTTTCAAGAATGAGACATTTGATCCAGTTTCTTTTGGCTTCTGACTGAATTTTTCTACTTGTCTTCACACCAACGGTAGCAATATATTGTAATCTTCTGGCTCCTTGTCATTCCCTGGCTCAATCTGTCTTCACCTGTGTCTGCCTTACTCTCTCTGTAACCTGTCTCTTCAAAACTGTCCCAGTAAAACTGCAACACATACACATCACCCACCACAATCACCCCTTTTTTTCTCTCTTGTTGCTCTTAGGTAGCCTCTCTTCCTCTTCTCAAGTGAGTTGGACATATACTCTATCTGACGAATTCTCTCAAATCTTTCTCTGATTCATCAATTTGTCTGCTCATCTATTAGAAGTCACCTTCAAAGATGACTGTTTCCTGCTCCAAACTAACACTACCTTCATTGTTAGGAATTAAAGGTAGGTACTAAGAGTGTGTCTGTATTTTAGCCAGACCATTGTGTAATATTCAAGACTTGTTTGCATTCTGGTCTAATAAGATCTTTGGATGTGATCCTTTATCATAGTAGACATGTTGCTGAATTAAAATGTCTCTACAAATATTAAAGGTGAAATTTATCAACCCAATCAAAGAAATCAATGAAACAGAACACTAAGATTAAACTTTCTTCCTAGAGATCAGGTGCATGCACCTGCAGAAGATGTGAAGGACCATTTTCTTCATCATCCGAGTGCAAACTACTAAAGGTATATCTAGCCAGTAATGTACATGAAAAAAAAGAGAAACGTCATAGAAAAAAAAATTTAGGTGTTCAAAGATAAAAATACTGGAAAGGAGTATGCTTTTGCACACATGCTTAAAATGAAAAACATTTTGACAGTGTGTTGCAAATTAAATAAACATTAATAATGTGTTAATGATAATTCTTTCCTAGGAGATTTTAAAAATATCTGTCCAAGCAGAAATGTGTAATTTAATATTAACATCCACTTTATTGATAGCAGGATAAAACTCACAATATCTCAAAGTCTAAATCTACTGAACTGGTTAACACATTGTAAAAATGTCACCATGTGACAATCAATGAGAAAACATCAAAAGTAGCCAAATATTGACAAACACCAAGTCTCAAAAAGTATGCTGAGTGAAGAAAATTAAAAAAAAAAAGTAAAATATATACCATTTAATTCTTTCCATAGAAAATTCAAGAAAAAGGGAGTAGTTGGCAGATCCTTGTGTAGGAGAAAGAAGAACCCAAATCATAATACAGGATAGTCCAAACACTCCTTGTATCATAGAATGTAATGTTGCTCTGTTTCAATTAACCTCATAAAGCTGACTTTTAAATTTTGCGAAGCATAACTTAAGTATTATCCTTATTTCTGAATGAGTGCAGGCACTATGGCCAGGAGCACCTGTGGCCATCATGAACACACTACTGTGTGTAGACATTTGCCACCATGTGACTCAGAAGTTTGTTCTATGTCTAGTTGTCACCAGTGCTTTTATTTTTGTAGGATCTCAGATTGCAGCTTCCTATACCCTGGGAACTGCTTCTCCATAGCAGATCAGTGGTGGTCTGCCCCCAACACTTCCAATGCTCCCTGGCAGCCATTGTGAAAAATATCACAAAATCAATAAAGGCATGCAAGCAGGTGGGTGGCTGTGTGGGACCTACAACGTAGAGGAGTGGAAATAGGGCTGTGTATTTCCCTTTTGCAATTTCCTGCATCTTCGTATCTCTGCAACTGAAAACTCCTTCAATATTATATTACCAAACAACATTTTTATTTATATTCCTCTATTACAGCGGTTCCCATCCTTCCTATTGCTGTAACCCTTTAGTCCAGTTTTTCGTGTTTTGATGATCCCCAACCATAAAATCATTTTTGTTCCTACTGCATAACTGTAATGTTGCCATTGTTATGAATCGTAATTAAATATCTGTGTTTTCTGATGGTCTTAGGTAACCCTTTAAAAAATGGTTTGACCACCCCCCCAGAAGGAACCACTGCTTCATTGGGTTCCTTCATGTTATAAGTGGGTTTCTCCATGCTATGAAACTTGTATCTGGTAATTATTTTTGTGTCATTACACACAAATAACTATAGGCAACTGAATAAAACTGAGTACTGGAGTCCCTCCTCTCAAGAACCCAGTTGTTCATCCAAATAATCAGCCCTTAAAACATACATATAAGTTACATACAACTCAACAAGTTATTTTTAGTAATACATACACATATACAGACACACACAGACACACGCATGCACACAATAATTAATGAAAGCGGGACTACAAATTTGAACACTATTGAAGAGAGGTATATGGGAAGGTTTAGACAGAGAAAAGAAAACAAAAACTGTAATTGAAATACAATCCCAAAAATAAGCAAATAATAATAATAAACATTTGCAATTAAAAGCATTTTAAAATATTTTATTTAACCTATTCTGTACTTTTAAAAATAAAAACAATGGTATATATTGCTGGATACATGTTGAAAATTACTTATGAAGGTTACCCATATATACTTTCTAACAGTATCTCCCTGTTTTAACTGTTTGGCCACTATCTGTAAATTTTATTTAGTTTTCCATTATGTGAGAAGGATGTGTTATTACTATTAAGAACAGATTCACGTTTAAGAAAGAATCAAACAACTTCATGTGAGTTCACTCTGAGTTTAAGGAAATCATTCAAGTGTAAATGCAAAACTCAAAGCTAACAGTTGCTGCTTGCTCACATTAACAGGCTGTCGCTTAATCTACCAGAGAATGCAAAGAGTACTTCACGATCTCACACTTATAATTCCCTCAGTGAATCCTTTTGGTCTTAGAGTCTCCACAATTGAGGTTCAGATTTGATAAGCCACATTTCTTTGTATTTGTTTTGGCATCATTGTTATATCAACTGCCCAAAATTTACAACTCAAAGAAAGTGATAGCATTGTTGCTATTTTCATTATACATAAAGAAAGCAAAAGTGATAAGCTTGAGATTATTTGTTACTGTATTCCAAAGTATTTCAAGTAGTTTATGCAAAGTCACAGCCACCAATAAACCCTACCCACACATGAAGTAGGCCTATGATAAACATAAATTAAACTCACATAGGCCATTCCAATTTGCAAAGCATATTCTTTAAAGTTCACACAAAAATATGTACAAGTGAGATAATTTACCAAAAATATTCTCAGGGGAAAAAAATGAATGTGGAATAATCACATGGAGAAAATCATTTCTGTTGAATAATTTGCTATTTTGACTAGCCATTTCAGGCTGTCAAATTAATAATGCCAACACAAAGATAGAAGTGTCTTTATGAAAGATGATTTTCTGACTTACTAATAACATTGATTTTAAAACTATCCCTTCACACTTTTCCTCATCACAAAGGAATCTCAGCTTCTGTCACTTATACTCACCAGTGAAGGGTAATTAACACACATCCCTGCAGCTTGGTCCCTGTTTCACAAGGATTATCTTTAAAGGTATCTGGAGACAAATGATGTGCCCTTTGAAGATAGGCAATGGCTGTGAGGACAGTCTCTCTAAAAACATGGGACGTCGTCACACCTCAGATGCTATAAACTGAGGAGCTGTTCCCACATATCTCTGCAGTGGTTACTGCCTATCACATATTTACGTATTTGTTCTGTTCTGTATTATTTGACTTGTAGATTTAATTGAAATACTTAAGACAAATGTTTCAAAGTGGTTGAGATAGATTGTAATAACATCTTCACCTTGAAAGTTACAGGGCTAAGTTCTAGAAATAATATTCTTCAAATATTTGTTTTTGTAGATAGCCATTGGATTTAGCTATTGTGTAATTATCCATTCACCAATTTATTTTCCTACATATTTAGTTATTTACATATTTGCATATTTAGTTATGCAAGAGTCTACCTCAAAGTATAGTAAGTAATAACCAACTGGTATGTATTACAGTTGGATCAAGTCCTCAGGCAAGGGCTCTACTGTGTACTGTGTAGTCCTCTTTCTGTACAAGGCTTTGACTGGTGTCACTGCTATTGACTGATCTGGTCTGGGAACTGAACATAGATATAAACTGTAACGCTAACATGCTTTAGTATTCTCAAGTCTTCTCAACAGTCCTACTCAGTAGGGTAACCATGATGCTCAGAGCTTCTGATTGCAGGTAGTTTATTTTCATTAAAGAAAGACTGTGTTGGGCCCCATTTCAGCCCTGGTTTGGACCTTGTGGACAATCCCAAGCAAGAATTTCTGCAGCCTTGTGGGAGAGACTAAGCCTGACTGGAGTTTTGAGACCTGTCTCAGTCACTTCCTTACCAGGGTGACTCAACAAGACCTGTTTATCCCGTCCTCTGCTCTGTGGTTGCTGATGTAGAGCTTTGCCATTGGCCCTGTCAGTCACAACATACCCTCCATTACCCTTCCCCATCTTCTACATCATTTCACCCCACCAAAACTTTCTCCCTATACTCCAAGTTTATATAAGCAAGAGGCATTAAAGTTGAGTTTCTGTTTTGACAAGACCCCTGGCATTTTAAAAGGAAGAAAGAATCCTTCCTCAGGCCACAAATTATGTAAATTTCTCCCACATGAAATTAAGTTCTCCTCTCTTCCCCCAAAGTTTTATTCCACTTAGCAGTGATTTGACATTTTAGATTTAATTATCAAAAATAGATATGGAATGAGATTCCTTGAGTACAGTTTCCAGTTTCTTTAATACAAAGATATATACATTTTAAAAATAGATTAAATTTTGTCCCATATATGACATACAATGTTAAAATAGACAATGGAACGCTACAAGTAACATTCCTTACAAAATGAGAAGAGACAATAAACAGACTAGAGTCTGCATAAATTCTGAAATCCAGCCTTCATACATCTCACTCCACCTCTAGTCAAGTGTAATATTTCTATACAGACCCCCCAGAAGAATTTTGCAACTGGAGGTTTCAACATAAGAGTACATCTGCTCATCAGTATGCCCTGGTACCATGTTTTACTGCCCTGTGATTTATCATTGACCTGAGACCATTTGTTCATTCCCTACTCATTTGCAGGCTGCAAGGATGCTCTCTGTTCCTGAAATCAAGGTAGAACTAGGAGCACTCTGGAAGAGAAGTGCAATAACTGACAGACATGGCTCATTTCCTCCATCACTTCATTCTCAGGACAGCAGAATCTAAGGTGGGGGAAGGACTCTATTTCTCAATCAATAGGAAGCTCAAAAAAATTCACTGTGTTTTTTTAAACTGTTTTTTTTGTTGTTGTTGATTATTTGGGAATTTCATATCATAAATCCCGAGCACTCTCACTTCCTGGTCCTCTCAGGTCTGACACCTGAGATCTCTTCTCTCTAAGAAAAAAAAGAAAAGAAAAAAAGAGGAGGAGAAAGAAGAGGAAAATAAAAGGAAAAGAAGAGGAGAGGAGAAGAGAGGAGAGGAGAGGAGAGGAGAGGAGAGGAGAGGAGAGGAGAGGAGAGGAGAGGAGAGGAGAGGAGAGGAGAGGAGAGGAGAGGAGAGGAGAGGAGAGGAGAGGAGAGGAGAGGAGAGGAGAATCAATGTATGTTGCCCATATACTCTCTGGATCATGTGCCCAGCAAATACTGACCAAGATGACTGGACACTGAGGGAGGAGTGCAGATTCTGAGATGTGTCTCTAGAGTCCCAAGCTTTTTCTGTTTAAAATGTTTACTTGGAGTATACAGTCCTCTTCCACCTAGAACCACCTCTTAAAAATTATATTTTGGATAACTACTCAATTTCACATTCTCATAGGAGCAAATAACTTGAATATATGTGATGCTCGGATCAGGACAGACAAAGGCAACTGTGTTATGCCCAATTTGTGAACCCCAAAAGATCACCAAAAAGACAATTCCAATACAATTGCACAACAATGTTTATTCAAGCTCGAACTTGGGCCATACCATCATCTGATGCAGTAGGAAGGTGAAGCCCTGAGCCCTCAGTGAGATAAGGTTTTATAGGTGAGCAAGCTAGGGGCTTTCTTGCCAGGCAAGCACCTCATTGAATGACTATTATAAACTGACAGGTGGATTCTCTGAAGCAAAACCATGAGCAATCACAAATGGTCTAAAAGTACATTTGAAACAATCATACTAATTTTGATTGACTCTTGCTAGGAAGTAGCTAGAGAGTAATTCTGGGGTATGGGCCAAGGACAAGTCATGAGGCCCTTCCTAGTACTTAGGTATAACTTGGGTTCAATTGCAGGTCAAGTTCTCAGGTTCTTTTTCTTTTAAGATGGAGGGTGGTCTCTCACCTCTCTGTTCTTAGTACTTTCTAGAGGGTCCCCCCACCTTTCACACCTCACCCCCCAAGCTCCTTATCTCCATTCATTCTCTTGGCCATCTGGGCTCCTCTGCTGTCCCTCCCCCATACCTGATCCTGTTCACCTTTTCCCTCCCTCTTCCCTCTCACACCTCTCCCTCCCTCTGGCTCCCCTGATTATATGACAGAAACAGAAGCAGACACTTTCACACAACCATTGAACTGAAGTAGGGAACCCCTTAGGTTGAATTAGAGAAAATAAAGAAGAAGCTGAAGGGGAGAGAGAGACCCCTATAGGAATACCAGCAGTCTCAACTTACCCAGACCTCAGGGAACTCCCAGAGATGAGCCACCAACCAGGAGCATACACATGCTGGTCCAAGGCTCCTCACACAAATATAAGTCTGCCTGGCAGGCCTCAGTGGATGAAGATGTAGTTAATCCTCAAGATACTTGAGGCCCCAGGGAAAGGAGAGGCCTGGTGAGAAGAAGCACCCTCTTGGAGGCAAGGGGCTGGAGGGATGGGATAAGGAACTGTGGGAAAGGGGACTGAGACGGGGTACCAACTAGTAGAATGTAAATAATTTTTTTTAAAAAGGTGGAGGCTGGTTCAAAGATGGAATAGGTTTGGCCTCTCAACCGAGATGGCGCCTGTGTAATAGGCACCACTTGGTGACTTTTAGAATTCAACTGGATCAACATAAATATATATATTTATAAAATATGTAATAAAACACTATATGTAATATAATCAGTTCTATTTTCAGATTTCTGGGAAGTCAGGTAAAATGGAAGTTTCCTTTTGATATTATTTCCAGTCTACAAAGTTTAATAATGTGTGGTACATAAATGCTATTTTATCCTTTACTACTCATTAAGTGTCCATATATTTTAGTTTCAAATCTTGTTTTAATGATTATATAACATATTTATTATTGCTAGGCATTCATATAGTCCACAGTTTATGTGGAATTTTGGACCTTAAACTTTCAATTTACTTATTTTAAATGTTGTCCTTTTGAAAATGTGTTGTTTGTCCCCATCAGATTTTCTTTTGTGTATGTTTATTTTGTTAGAGAAAGATTATCTCTACAGATACTTTCTTCAGTGAATAATCTTATCATGTTGTGAAACAGGTATACAGTGTATTTAATTAGATTTTCAATCTCTCTGGAATTGGCTTATCAATGCATGGAGCAGATACATTTTTTTTTCAAATTTTTTCTTACCATTAAGGAGTTTTCAAGAGATAGTACAATTCAGGTTTCATTGGTAATTTATAAGGTCACCAATATTCCCTAATCTCATCAATAATTCACTTCATTCTAGCCATTGTAGTTGCTGAATATTATTTATATGATAATTTGACTTTTTTTAAAAGAACAGAACTAATGCTATTAGATAATTTGTAGTGTTTATTGGTTGACTGGTTACATAGTTTTGTGAAAACAATTATCTTTTGTCTAACTTTCTTTTTATGTTTGTGATCTCTTTTATTATGGGTGGGTAAAAAATTATATATTCTAGGTGTAGAGATAATTTGAGTCATTTGAAGTCTGTGCTATTATGCATCTGGATCCATTTATGCTCTCACACCATTGGGCATAACATGTTAAGATAGCATCTGCTGGGCCCATCTGCCCAGTGGACCAGGTTGCACCTGTCTACTGCCCAGCCAGTTGACTTCACCGATGACATCTTTCTTTATATCTCTTCTGAACAACAGGTGTGCTTATTTCTCTTCCTCGGGGGCAATGGGGGATGGGTGGGTGGGAGGGTGGCCAGTAAAGAAATCTGGCTTGCTGTAAAAATTTCCAGTTTTCTGAGTATGGATGGAACCCTGTATGCTGCCAAAGAAAAAGTCAAGGGAATGACCTCATTGGAGTTACTGAATTTCCTTCACAATCTTCCTTTCTGCATTTATATTTTCACCTATGTCTGGATTATACATTGTCAAACAGTCTCCACAGCTAAAATGAGTCACATCTAAATCCCACTACAGACAAGGAAAATCCATTCTTGCATGTCTTCAGATGCTAATTGTGGCATTTGTTTAATTTCCAAACTGGCAAAGCATGACATTTTTCTTGCCAGCAACTTTTTCAGTCACTTGGAATTTATACAGTATCAATCTTTCTAAGATACCTGATGTTTTTAAAGATGAAAAAAAATGATTTTACTTGTATTCCTGAAAATAAGGACAAAGAATGGAGTATTTTTAGGCTATTCTTTTCATAATGCTCCATGTAGGATAAGAAAAGTCCCAACAAAATGTTCAGAATCAGACTGGCTTCCTCATGGGGACCATCCTCTGTATCACATTCAATGTAACTAAAATTTGTGTCTTTCAAAAGCAAAGCAGATTCTAAGAGAGTTCATCCAGTCTCTGTTACAATAATCTCATAGTTTGTTTTAATTTTTAATAGTCTCTGAATTTTTCATATCATTTTGTTCTTGTGTCATAAATTCTTTTCTCGTCTCTCTGCATGTATTCATGTGTATTGTCTGTTTAGCTTATTTTTTTCTTTCTGTTCCATTAGGTATAACCTTGATGCTGAGCCAAAGCTGACCTTGGATTCCTGATTTCCTTGCCTCCTTATGATAAGTGTGTGTCACCATGCTCAACTTGAAGCTCACTCAAGTGAGATTCATTCAAGAATACGAAAGAACTGAGCACAGTATTGTTTTTTCCTTCTCCCGTGGAGAAGGCAAATGCCCCAGAGATGCCTCTAGTCTTCTGCCAAGGGATAAAACTCTGGTTATTCATGTATTAGAAGCTAAATGGAGCAAAGGAAAAAAAAACACCACTTGCATATAAATTGTTATTTCTGTTTCTCCATGTAACAATATGCATTAGCTCATAAAAGGAAAGTGCATGTATATACAGCCTATCCTCTCCAGACACCAATGTCTCCAGTGCACAAATGCTTACCTGGGATTTATTTTTAAACATCATCAGATCTTCTTTAATGACTAATTGCTTCACTCTTATTTCCATATTCACTACTAGTTCACATTTTTTTTGAAAGTATGAGTTTAATTTTGGTTCTTTCACAGTGTTTTTTATTTCAAAGTTAGTGTTAACTAAGTGGGCAGCCCGTGGCCATCTGCTTTCTAGCTTCCAAAATGCCGCCATAATTGGTAGTTCTGTCATTATGAATCTAGGTCCTAAAAAATTTAATTATGATCTTAGCAATGTTTGAAAGAATAAATTGTAGAGGCATGTTTATTAAATATCAATTCTCTTATAGAATTATACAGGAAAAATGTAGTTTATTATAGAAAGTAATAAAAAAAGTAATTCTCACCCAGAAAATTAAGACCCTATTATTTCCAATGCTATAATATAAAATATGAGCTAAGATGTATAAAATATTTCTCACCATGAGCTAAGATGTATAGCAAAAGTAATTATTAGATGATTTCCTTTTACTTGCTCCCCCCAAAAGGTAGAAATTGAGTATCAGGAACTGAGATAAAATTCTAAAGATTATCTGTATATTTTCCATGCATCTACTGTGATTCTGTAGATAAGAATAACATGAAAATAAGAAGAAATTATGGAACAACAAAAATGTACTATCCTACTATCAAAGGCTATGGTTTGCATAAGTAAGAGACAACAATGTGCCACCTGACGTAGGTATAACTATGTAGTAGACTTAGCAAAGTATTTAACAAAAAATATAGTCAATACTGGAATATAGCAGGAAGTGTAGAGGAAATATATCATATTAAATGACATATGATCAGGAAAATAGAGGATGAGGGAAACATTATTACTCTTCTCCATGACTGCTTCAGCACAGCTACACTGTACAGTACAATGGCCAAGCAGGTATAACCCATGCCCGAAGTATACCTTCTGTAGCATTTTAAACTTTGAATTCATTAAATACTAAATTTCTTTACATTTTAAGTAATCAGAATGTAAGTACCAACATGAAGTTAAGAATATATATATATATATATATGTATATATGTATATATATATATACATATAGTAGACCACAGTGCTCTTTAACCCATTTCTTCAACATGTAAATAGTACATAAATAAAGAGAGGGAAAGAGACCCTATAGAAAAAAATTCATCTTCAAACTTTGCATATCAGGAAGGTAAAACTATGAAAAAAGTAAAACATTATGTGGCTGAACATTTTGGGAGAAGTCATCATATGGAATTAGTGACGTTAAAAAATGATTGTTATTTTGTACATGATCAGGCTTGTGGTTACATTTAATGATATTTTATATGAAACATTTATATAAAATATAAATTAAATTATGATTACTTATATTTGTTTCAGCACAATACAAATGATATAAATGTCCAGACAAAGCAAGGAGCAGTTGAAACAAAATTGGGATTTGTTCATTGTTGAAACTGGTGATGGTTCTATAGCACACATCTATTACTCTCAAAAATGCTTGAAAGCCAGCGCTCACATTATTACTTTAGTGTCCTATTCAAGTTCCAGATATCTGGACTGTATCATGTAACTAGGGATAAGATGCCAGGAGGACAAGAAAGAACATAATCAACTTTTTCAAAAAAAAGTTCTGTGTAGACACTATCTAAAGTGAAAAGGGACTCCCATTTTATTATTTGGAAGAGTTTTCAAAATAATTATTTCAGATTTTATGAAAGCATTGATGGATCAATAAGCAGCCTGGGAAATCTGGAACTCACACATGAACAGACACTGAAGGTGCAGATGCAATTGGTACAAAAATACACATCCAGTCAAGGTACACTTCCCATGTCCCACGTAAGGTTAAGTAGAGCATAGTTTGTCTACTGTGTGTTCAAAATGAAGTTTTCCCTTGAGCAGACATTCACTCAATATAAAGATCATTTGGAGAACCCTTAGAAGGTGTCATTATATATTAATAATTGTGATCAGATAGAGCAGGTGAGGTTCATAAGACAATAGAAAACACACAAACTGTGGCAGATAAAATATTTCTAACCAGTCTCTCAAAATTGCCATGTGAACCTTAACAAGTTTAAAAGACTAAGTGTTTTAGTTTAATCACTGAACTCAGGATTATACCTTTACCTTTCTTTTACTTCTTTATGATATTTCTCCCAGGATAAAGGGCAGAGTACAGATTACTAAAAACTATGTTTAACACATAAAAATATTTTATAACGCAATACTTGTACTAACTATATTATTATTATCTTTAGCTAACATTTTTTAAAATGTGTGTGTGTGTGTGGAGGGGTCCACTCATATGCTTATCTTTGCACACAGGGAGGCCTGGATTCAACTTTGTGTATCATTTTTTATTGCTTCCCACCTGAGGTTTTTAAAGACATGGTTTATCACTGATCCTATGCTTCACTCTGGGCCCCCTCAATCTGCCTGCTCAGTTCTCCTATCTATAGAGTTATGGGTGCAAGTTTCAATACCTTGAATTTATGTGGGTGCTGGAGATCCAAACCCAAGTAAGTCCTTATGCTTGTACAAAAAGCACTTTACCCCCCTGAAAATCTTAGACCTAAAAATATAGGTTTAATGGCTAATTCATTTCCTTAAGTTTATACACAGCTGTGCTGTAGACTTTAAAGCTAATTTGAGTCATCTGAATATGATTGTCACCCCATCTTCTAGTCAATTTTGCTTCTGTGTAGCTTTTATATTTACAGAAGGAAGAGAGAGGCAAGGAAAGGGAGAGGCAAGGGAAAGAAAGAGAAACTGCCAGTCACACATTCTGTGGAGGATGATGGCTAAATTATTGCCTAAAATAGAATGCCAATTATAACCGGAGATTTCAGGAAATGGGAATGTGTTTCCTGGGGCTGCTGTAGCAAATTACTACTGACTTAGAAACTCAAACCATCAGAAATACAGAGGTTTGACACTGTTTGTTCTATTCTCCTCTGCAACCAGCTCTCTGGCCTTGGTCTCTGCCTTTGTGTTCTGCCCTATAAAACACTCTCCTTTTTAAGAGGGAGCATAAGTAAACTCAAATCCCCTCAAACTATCCACCAGTCATCCTTTCTTTGTCTTCTATTTTAAGCTATGTTACTAGTGTTTGCAGTACAGTAGTTCCTTTGTCAGTCACCTATGTGTGTAGTAGGTAATACCAGTGAGAAACATGGCTGCATAGTGAATTTCAGTCCAGCCTAGGTAATATAGTATGATTGTCAAAAAGTCATAAAAGAAACAGAAAAGGAAAGTAAAAGGAGCATGGGGAATGGTATGGTAAGGTACAGAGAAGGAAGGGGAGAAAACCCTCTACAGTCCCTCCTGGATAAGAGTATCTCTATTGCCTTTATTAGGAAGAAAGGTGGATTGAATCCTTGAACCATACACAGCAGACATTTTGCAGCAAGCTATGGGTACTCTGAGCACAGTTTAGAATCTAGATAGGCCATAAACCCCAACAAATAATCAAAAGCTAATTCCACTTTGTTTACAGCTTCCTCTGAGTTTGCTTTGCTCTCTCTTTTTGCTTCATGCAAGAAGTAGAAATTTCTTACTTTACTCAGCTAAATATGTGTGTTCACTGCTTGCAAGGTCTGCTTTTTTTCCCAACAATAGAAAACAGTTCTGCCAGGTTTTCTGTCACCCTATGCTAAAGAACAGTCTTCAATATCAGTTTTCAATAACACATTGCTCATTTCCTTCAAAGACCTCAGGAAAGCATAATAATGTCCATATTTCTACTAAATCTCCTCAAGGAAATGTAGGCTGCCTTCTATTGCACTTCGGAGTACCTCCAGCTCCTAGTCATGGCTTCATTGGAAGACTTTTCTACAGTCTCAGCATTTCTTCAACAGCATCACACTTGCCAGTGTGAAAGTTCATACTGCACTCCTAGGATTGCCATAACAACTCCTACAAACCCAGTGGGCTAAAGCCACAAAAATTTCTTCTTTTGAAGCTAGAGGCAAGGAATCTGAAATAAAGGTGATAGCACTGCTATATTCCCCACAAAGAAATATATACTCTTTTTTCCTTCCAGCCTCTGTTGGCAATATTCTGTATGTAGATAGCAGAGCTAGCTGCTGCATTTCCTGGGTTCTACAACTGTACATGTAGATAGCCCTATTGTGTCTTTACTGAACATACATTCATTTCTTGTTTACTATTCCTGAAACAATAGGACACAACAAATATTTACATATATGTATATTACCTTTGTGTGTATATATGTGTGTGTGTGTGTAAGTTATACTGTCTAATGAAAAGATAATATACAGCACATCCTGACCCATCCTAGAAGAAGCAATGTACTCAGAGAAGCAGGATGTCAGGGTCCCAGAGGCAGCCTGAGTCCAAGGAACTCTTCTACTCAGGAATTCAGGATCATAGGATCACAGAGACAGCTTGACTCTGAGGAGTTCTGAGACAAGCAAGATAACTGGAAAGACAGGCTCCAGTCAGAGACAGTGCATACAGGTAGCAATATAGATAACCAGATGGTGAAAGGCAAGCACAAGAACATAAGCAACAGAAACCAAGGTTACCTGGCAGCATCAGGGCCCAGTTCTACCACCATAGAAAGTCTTGGAAAACCCATCACACTGGAAAAGCAGGAATCAGATTTAAAATCACTTCTCATGATGATGATAGAAGACTTTTAAAAAAACATAAATAATTCCATTAAAGAAATACAGGAGAACACAGGTAAACAGGTAGAAGCTCTTAAAGAGGAAACACAAAAGTCTCTTAAGAATTGCAAGAAAACACAACCAAACAGGTGAAGGAATTAAACAAAACTATCCAGGATCTAAAAATGGAAGTAGAAACAATAAAGAAATCACAAAGGGAGACTACCCTGGAGATAGAAAACCTAAGAAAGAGATCAGGAATCATAGACTCAATTATCACCAACAGAATACAAAAAATAGAAGAGAAAACTCATGTGCAGAAGATACCATGGAAAACATTGGCACAACTGTCAAAGAAAATAAAAAATGCAAAAAGCTCCTAACCCAAAATATCCAGGAAATACAAGACACAATGAGAAGACCAAACCAAAGGATAATAGGTATAGATGAGAGTAAAGATTCCCAACTTTACAGATCTTTCACTTGCTTGGTTAGATTCACTCCAAGATAGTTTATATTATTTGTGGCTATTGTGAAGGGTGTCATTTCCCTAATTTCTTTCTCAACCTGTTTATCCTTTGAGTAGAGGAAGGCTACTGATTTGTTTGAGTTGATTTTATATCCAGCTACTTTGCTGAAGTTGTTTATCAGGTTTAGGAGTTCTCTGGTGGAAGTTTTAGGGTCACTTAAGCATACTATCATATCATCTGCAAATAGTGAAATTTTGACTTCTTCCTTTCCTATTTGTATCCCTTTGACTTCCTTTTGTTGTCTAATTGCTCTAGCTAGGACTTCCAGTACTCTATTGAATAGGTATGGTGACAGTGGGCAGCCTTGTATAGTCCCTGATCTTAGTGGGATTGCTCCAAGTTTCTCTCCATTTAGTTTGATGTTGGCTACTGGCTTTCTGTATATTGCTTTTACTATGTTTAGGTATGGGCCTTGAATTCCTGATCTTTCCAGTACTTTTACCATGAAGGGATGTTGAATTTTGTCAAATGCTTTCTCAGGATCTAGTGAAATGATCATGTGTTGTTTTTTTTTTCCTTGAGTTTGTTTATGTAGTGGATTACATTGATGGATTTCCGAATATTGAACCATCCCTACATTCCTAGGATGAAGCCTACTTGATCTTGATGGATAATTGTTTTGATGTGTTGTTGGATTCAGTTTGTGAGAATTTTATTGAGTATTTTTGCATCAATGTTCGTAAGAGAGATTGGTCTGTAGTTCTCTTTCTTTGTTGGGTCTTTTTGTGGTTTGGGTATGAGCGTAATGGTAGCTTCATAGAACGAATTGGGTAGTGTTCCTTCTGTTTCTATTCAATAGTTTGAAGAGAATTGGTTTAGGTCTTCCTTGAAGGTCTGATAGAATTCTGAACTAAAACCATCTGGTCCCGGACTTTTTTTGGTGAGGAGACTTTTAATGACTTCTTCTATTTCTTTAGGGTTTATAGGACTGCTTAGATGGTTTATCTGCTCCTGATTTAATTTTGTTACCTGGTATCTGTCTAGAAAATTGTCCATTTCATCCAGATTTTCCAATTTTGTATAGGCCTTTGTAGTGTGATCTGATGATTTTTTTTAATTTCCTCAATTTCTGTTGTTATGTCTCCCTTTTTGTTTCTGATTTTATTAATTTGGATACTGTCATTGTTTAGTCTGGCTAAGGGTTTATCTATCTTGTTGATTTTCTCGAAGAACCAGCTCCTGGTTTTGTTGATATTTTGTATAGTTCTTTCTGTTTCTGCTTGGTTGATTTCTGCACTGAGTTTTATTATTTCCTGTTGTCTACTCCTCTTGAGTATATTTGCTTCTTTTTGTTCTAATGCTTTCAGTTGTGCTGTCAAGTTGTTAGTGTATGCTCTCTCCAGTTTCTTTTTGTAGGTACTTAGAACTATGAGTTTTCCTCTTAGTACTGCTTTCATGGAGTCCCACAAGTTTTGGTGTGATATGTCCTCCTTTTCATTAAATTCTAAAAAAGCTTTAATTTCTTTCTTTATTTCTTCCTTGACCAAGTCATCCTTGAGTAGAGCATTGTCCAGTTTCCACATGTATGTGGGCTTTCCATTGTTTTTGTCATTATTAAAGAGCAGCCTTAGTCCATGGTGGTCTGATAGGGTGCAAGGGATTATTTCAATCTTTTTGTACCTGTTGAGGCCTGTTTTGTGACTAATTATATGGTCTGTTTTGGAGAAGATACCATGAGGTGCTGAGAAAAAGGTATATTATTTTTTTTTATGGTGAAATGTTATATAATATATATATATATATATATATATATATATATATATATATATATATATATATTCAGTTAAATCCATTTGGTTCATAACTTCTGCTAGTTTCATTGTGTCTCAGTTTAGTTTCTGTTTCCATGATTTGTCCATTGCTGAGAGTGGGGTGTTGAAATCCCCCACTATTATTATGTGAGGTGTAATGCATGCTTTGAGCTTTAGTAAAGTTTCTTAGTTTCTTTTATGTATGTGGGTGCTCTTGTATTTGGGGCATAGATGTTCAGAATTGATAGTTCATCTTGGTACATTTTTCCTTTGATGAGTATGAAGTGCCCTTCCTTATCTTTTTTGATTATGTTTGGTTGAAAATCAATTTTATTGATATTAGAATTGCTACTCCAGCTTTTTTCTTGGGAGCATTTGCTTGGAAGATTGCTTTCTATCCTTTTACTCTGAGGTAGTGTCTGTCTTAGGGTCTAAACCACCAGCCTAGGAGCACATAGGGAGGGACCCATGACTCTAGCTGTATATGTAAAGGAGGATGGCCTTGTCGAGCATAGGTGGGAGAGGAGATCTTTGGTCCCATGAAGGCTGAAAACTGAGGGGGGCCGGGAATTTGAGGGTGGGGAGCTGGGAGTGAGGGGAAGTTGGATGCACACCCTCATAGAAACAGGAGAAAGGGGATGGGATAAGGGGTTCCTGGGTGGTGGGGGGAATGGGGTAAGGGGATAAAATATGAAATGTAAATATAATATCCAATTTTTAAAAAGGAAAAAAAAAACACTCTCTTTCTTCAGAAAGTCCTGTATTCTGGCCTTCTACAGTTTGGGTGTTTTTTGTTTGTTTATTTGTTGAGGGTTGGGGGTGTTTGTTCTTGTTGTTGTTTTGCTTGTTTTGTTGATTTGTAGTGCTGGAGTCCAAGGGTAGGGCCTTTCACATGCCAGGCAAGAGTTCTACCCAAAGATGCACCCTTTCCCTTTTACTTCTTGCCTTATTTCTGGCACGATGAAGTTATTTAGACTTCGAAGGACAGAATGGCCCAGTTGTGCTGGGAAAAATCCAGACAAGATTCTATGGATTTTGACAGAAATAAGCATTGCATTGGATTTCAGCTTACAGAATTGCTGCATGTCTCAGGACAAGCAAACTTCCCCCTGGAGTTTCTTAACTCTCTAAAGAGACTATTATAATAAGTCTGGTCAACTTATATTTGTTAAATAACTGTTGGGAATAAACAGATGCACAGTGCATGAGAACATTTAAAAAAATAGATCAAGATTTCTCTTATTTTTTGTGCTTGAGAGTTAATACATAAGAATTATTAACTCTTGAATTTTAATTCACTCTAATAGAAACTTCCACAGTGCCCTAATTTTACCACATTAAAGGTTTAAGGACATGTGCTGAACACTAGCCTTGTGTGTCTGCAAAAGAACAAGTTCAGTCTTGTAGATATTGTGTTTTGTATGCCCATGTCTAAGTACTGATGCTCTCAGAAAAGGTTTTAAAAACCTACAAGCACCCTTGCATACACCTCATTACTTGAAATAACTGTATTATACAAGTAGAACTCCTTGGTGAAATTATTTGAAAGAAAAAATTACTGCTTTATGTGGGAAATTCTTCTTATCCTCAACATAACAGATGATGGAGAATGTTTTATTTTCCTAGATTCTGGTTTGAATGATTTTTTTATATATATAAACTTGCCTTTATTGAGAAAATAATTTTATCATTGAAATCTGAGCCCCAATGTTTGAACTGATACATTGTGAGAAAGAGAACAGAAGCACTGATTATTAACACATGACAGAAGTATATAGCTGTTCTTGGGAACAAGTAGAAAAAGAAGACAGTGGAAGAAAAGCACAAGACTCAGGAACAAGGAACCCATCCAAGAAAACAAATGACAGTTCACAGAAAGGGAGGGTATATTTGCAAAAAAAAGCATGTATCTACTAAAAGTCTAGTATCCATAATATACAAAAGCACTTGCAACTCAGCAACAAAAAGATAGTCCAATTTAAAAAGAGGATCCTCATCATCAGATCAACCACACCTACTCTGAACAGTGAAATGTTTGACCCAACATCTTCTGTATATCAGACTGCCCTCTTCTGTTTAGATCCCAATCAAATTTTTCTAGTATAGTTCTGATAGCATCTAGACGTCAATATATATATAGCCTCCCCCCAGAGTAGAAATCACAGGGTCAAGCCAAAACTTCCTAATTCCATGTCATGATAGATTTTTTTTTAATCTCTCTAGTTTGTGTGTGACTAGTTTCTTCTCTTATGTCTTCCAGAACACTGTTGTTTCATCCTGGTTCAGAAACTGTGACTGCTTCTACCCTTATTCAATATTATAATTATTTTTAAAATACAAGAAATTTTAATGGCTAACATTCAATTTGGACTATGTACCAGGAAGAAAACTAAAGATTTTAAGAATCTTGTTTGTCTGTCCTAACAGACAAGCAACTTGGATTTATAGAAACCAAATTCACTTCCAAGAGTCACAAAGCTAGTTAACTTCTGACATAAAACTTGAATTTGTGGAGCTTTTGTCCCAAAGACATGAATTTTGAATTACTACCACATACTGTGAGTTCCCATGGTGTTAGTGGAAGCAAGGCTGGTAGAGAATCATGGCAGAAGAGAAGTTATGATGTGCATCTCAATTTAACGTTGTATTCCAAGTACCACCAAGCAGATATCTGGTTTTCAGCTTTCCTAAACCTTCACAAAGTCCAAAGGAATTTTACTGGGACATATGGCATGTTCTGTAGTAATTCAATAATATAGAATCACTGACATTGGGAAAAGGTACTTTGACTGTAGGGAACACAGGATGTCCTGAGTATATAAAATCCTAACTGAGTGTCTGTTGTTGATATGAACTAGCACTGTCAAGTACACTCTCCTCAGATCCATGGAGAGATAGCAAAGCCTTCCCTTCTGGTCTATGTGTGGACTTTAATCGTGAATACAAAAAATGTCCATTACAGCTTTCTTCCTTATAAATATTTATGTTCTCTGCTCCCCTACAGTGATAGAGCCTATTGAAATTAGAAAAACTTGTCTCCTTGATACAGCTGTGTATCATAATTCTATGGCTCATTGTTTATTTGTATGTAATAACCTAGCCTCCAAGTTTAGATAAGTGCAATAACCCCACCTCTGTGTTCAGTTCTATAGAATAAACACCCTGAAATTTAGACCTACTGAGGCTTCTCCAGCTACAAAGCCAGACTTCACAATTCCAGCTTTCTCTTCCTGTACCTGTCTTTTCTTTGTTTCCTCCTTGACATAGTCAGCTCAGTCCATCCTTGGAGCCACGTCCAATGGGACATTTTACTACATGGTTTTTGATGCAGACATAAGTCTAAAAAGCTTACTAAGTTTTGCTTGACTTCTCTTTCAAGCCGTTTGCCTTTGACTTCAAGTAAGTGCTCAGAATATGTAGAGTCGGGGCTTCTCAGGTTTTCTTTCTGAAAAATACAATTCAGATGCAGCATCCATATGTGCTGATAATCCCAATTACTGGAACCACTTTTTGAAACAAGGGGAAGTACTTCTCAAATGAAATCTCTAAAAGTCTCAAATCACACTATATTTCTGTTCTAATACATATTACCCAGTTTAACACCATGTAGATGGCTATGGCATTTGGCAAAATGTTAAAATTAGGTCATTCCATCCTACTATACCCACATTGTCTACCAAGTTCCTAGGGTAATAATAACTCAAATAAAGATACTTATAAGTCTAAAATACAATAAAATTTCCTCAAGAATTACTTGGTTATAGAAGGACTTTCCTATAAATGGCTATGTGGAGTAATTTCATTGCTAGTATGTCATTCAGGTTGCATACAGCCAAAGGAAAGTGTTAGATGAATTGTGGTCACATTTGATTAGATCTAGACCCAAGGGAATACTTCCATACATCAAGATAACTGGAGAATGAGCTCACCTCCAATATTAGTCCCTGGTGAATTTCACTCTCTACCGAACATGAACAGTTAATTTTTAAGGAGGATACATGCATTAGACTGTTAGAGGTGAACCTATTTAATCTCACTCTTTTCTATAAAATGTATTTCAGACCTAATCACTGGATACCAGAAAAGAGCCTCTGCTATTAAAGTACATCAGTAATTTATTGGACTCTGACAATTTAAAATAGCCTAGCTTGCAACTCTAAGGGAAAATTTAAAAATTAGCGACACAGGCTGATATATTCTTGTCAGAAAAATAAATAAATACTGTAACTCTAACTCATATATGAAATATTTATGATTGTCATCATTTTATTTCTTATTTATTTTTCTCTTGTTTGTATTTTCAAAAAATATTAATGTCTTGATTTTCTTATAAACTCAAAACTTTCCAAGGAAATGCAATCATGGTCTTGGTATGTTCTAGCTATTATTTTAGTGGGAACTGTAATAAATAAATTCAAAGGAGAATCGAAGAAGAAATAAATTTTGTTTTATGGAAAGCATTTTGTTAAATGATTGATTTACTTTATTTCAAAAACACTAACAGAAGGTGTTCAAGGTAACTGTAAAAGGATGTCAAAGCAGAACTTCTTTGGTCTAAACTGGGCTCTTGATGGTAGAGAGCAAAGTGAGTGCCTGAAGAAAGTGGATTAACCAGAGGACTGGCTGCTACTGTGCTTTGCAGATATAAGCTCAGAACACACATCAGCAATAGTGAAATTTAGGAAAGGGATGGGGCAGAGAATTTGGAGAATTTCTTTAAAAGGAAGTGATAAAGAGCTAAGGAACCCATTTTAGTGAGGTGATAAATACTACTCACCTACTCACTGTAAGCCGGTGAAATAGAATTTGCATACAAACACACACACAGAGAGAGCAAGAGAGCAAGAGAGGTGAAAGCAAGACACACATACACACACAAACAAGGGGGGAAGGGGAGACAGAGAGAGAGAGAGAGAGAGAGAGAGAGAGAGAGAGAGAGAGAGAGAGAGAGAGAGAGAGAGAGAGAGAGAGATTTGGAGCTATCAAGCTGAAGCTGACTTGTTTTGATCCCTTCAGTCTAGCTCACACAGTGCTAAAGGGTGAGATTCATGCTATCAGATAGAAAAAGAACACATGAGTATACACCTAGCTATGGACGTGGTCAGTTAAAAATTAATTGGCTTGTCAAGATATATTCACTGGTGCATTAGTGGCAGAAGTGTCATGGAAGCAGCAAACTACTTTCTGAATGAATTTAACTAGCTCCACAAATGGAACCCTATACATGGCATCACTAATGGTGCAAAAACCTGTGTCTACAGAGGTCATGTTCCCTAGAGAAAAATCTATGCCTATCATTTTGTTAAATCAGCATAGCATTAAAACTACATTTAATGAGCTCCCATTATACCCATAGATTAAAAGATCTCTCAGTCCTAATCAGAGAAGCTTCTGTTTAGTAGATTGTGATTACCATAGAAATTTACAAGCCATCAGGAAACAGAGAATAAGAAACAGCAGAATGTCCACACCTAAATGGGACATGTACCCCACTCCCTGTCTCCTCAAGACTGGAGTATAATTGTAGGAAATTTGAAAGACTGAGATTCTCCAAAATATAACAAGGACACATGCTCCACTATGTTCATAACAGCCTTATATATAATACCCAGAAGCTGGAAAGAACCCAGGTGTCCTTCAACAGAGAAATGGATACCAGACTCCCAGAGCTCCCAGGGACTAAACCACCAACCAAGGAGTACACATGGTGGGAGTCATGGCTCCAGCTGCATATTTAGCAGAGGATGGTTTTGTAGGGCATTAATGGGAGATGCCCTTGGTCCTGTGAAGGCTATCGAGCCTTCAGTGTAAGGGAATGCCAGGGCTGTGAGGCGGGAGTAGGTGGGTGGGTGGGTGGGGAACCACCCTCATAGAAGAAGGGGAGGAGGGATGGAAAAGAGAGTGTGGGGAAATGGAGGCAGGACCAGGAAAAGGCATAACATTTGAAATGTAAATCAAGAAAATATACAATAAAAAAAAGTAAAAAAGAAAGACTGTCAGAAGAGACTTGGAGAAGGTACAAGGAAACACAGCTTTCTGGACAAAAAGGACAGATGCATACATGGACTCTTAGAATTCCTGAGAGTACACAACCTCAAGCTAGAACAAACTAAGACATAACAGATGAAGACCAATTCCAGCCCAAAGTGGTTTAAAGGCCTCTGGCCTCCTCTTATACCAACCTTCCAGAAAGCCGACTCTGAAACTTCTCAAGTACATTTTCATGCATATAACTATTTGATCTCACAACAGTCCTAAGGAAGGAAGAATAATTATTATAATGGTTATTTTATCACACTGGAAAATAAAACTTAAGCTGAATTATTTGAATGATGACAATGGTATAAATTGTAGAAGGTAGACCTTGAACATGAGTCTCTGCCTCACAGTAAAACATTCTTCAGGGAAACTTAAGAAGAATAAAAGAAAGTCTTTGAAGTAAAACAGATAAAAACAAATTAGATTACCATTGTGTAGGAAAAAAGATATGCTAAATAATTTTCAGTTTTCACTACTTTTCAGTTTAATATTTACTATAACTTGGTCTTTTTTCCTTCAGCTATTCAAATGCCTCCAAGACACTCTTCTGAGAAGAATTGTTTATTTGAAGATTTTGATTAATTTCTTTTTAAAAATTCTGTCTTTGGGCTTTTCCAACTTTTAAGGTGGAAAAAGTACTAAACATTTTTCAAGTTAACTTTTATAGCTTAAGTCTGTGTTTGGTGCCAAAATTCAGTAATATGTTGATTCCTAAGGAAATTTTCTAAGGCATTGTCTACGAAAGTTCCAGAAGATAGTAAATATGGAAAGACAATTCAGTCAAGAGAACCAAACAATGGATTTTAAACAAATAGGTTTAAATTTTTCTGTTTTTAATAAATTATGAAACAGATATTTAAGTTACAATAAGTTATATAATAACATCATTAAAATACTCAATAAAATGACTTTAGGGTTGTTAAGAGATTGAAATATCAAAGAATATGAAATACTATTGTCTATTCATTTAAATTACTGATTTGCATGCAATTTAGAGTTAATACCTCAAACAACTGATCTGTTGTTTGCCATGCGATTGATATACATTATTTTAAAATATACATTATTTTAAAATACTATGGTCTATCATTTAATGAAACTGAGGAAATGACAAACCAGGGGCTGGAGAAATGCCTCAGCCAAACCGTAAATTCAGCAGTTGGAATAGGGAGACAGTGGATTCTAAAACCAAGCTGACTAGCTAGACTAGTCATATCCTTGAGTTCTGTGTTGAGCTGAGTGAACTAGGTGAACTCAGTGAACTAGCTATGCTCCAAGAGCATTCATAGACACATACATACACGCTAGAAACTCAGACACATTGAAAAGAAAACAAAAAGTGCCAATGTCATAATGATTCATTTATACATATATACATATATTTATCAAACATATTTAACTACATATGTCCTTCATGGAGAAATACACAACAATATAATCCCACCAACTGACAAGTTGACAGCATCTAAGGAGCATAAACACCATTCTCACAAAAGTTGCCTATTACTGAAGTTTACATTAATATTTTAGCAAGCACTTGTCATTTTTTCACTATATTACCATCAAAGATTTAAACATAAAAGAACTTTCTTCGATGAAATACTCACATAAAATGAGTCAAATGTTTTTCCCTTATTGCTTTTTCTAAACTTTATATTCTATTTGTAGCTAGATATGCAAATTTCCTTGAAATTAGAAATATAGCCAAAGGGTTTTTCATCATCACAGAAATTACGTTTTTAGAACAAAATTAACATAAATATCATTTTATTTTTAACCTTTTGCATTATGGGTATTTTAAAGCACAAGCTAAAGTAGAGTGAATCATTAGACAGATACTATTTTCATCCAAACCTTGAAGAAACAGCCACTACTGTTTTATTTGTCCACCTGTGATCATTTTGAAATGAATCTTAGTTCTCGTGGGAAGTCTTCTGTAAATACTTTACTATATAACCTAAAAAGATTACTCTTTCCAAAACTGTAACCGCACTATTATCGCAACCTTTAAAATTAATAACCTCTATATTACCACTGTTCAGTCATTGTTATACCAATGCCATCAAATTCCCCATACATTTTCTGACTGCATGTTTGTTTCTCTATCTGCTGTACTTATCATAAGCTCACAAACCAAAAGTTAGGCTCTAAATTGTTATTGTGTCAAAACACATGTGACTCTGAGAAGCTAACAAATGGTTCCTAGTCTCTGTACATTGACCACTTGGACAATTTCATTGTATATTTTTCTTGCTGCTACACACATTTACCATAAAGTTCAAGGCTAAAAATTCTGGATATAATTTCTTTATTTCTACCCATTAACTAGCTGTGTATGTTTCTATACAGTAAAATATATTTATCTGTTACTTGTATAACTTTGGGTACAAATACTCCAAGAAAGAAGATAAATTATTTCATTTTCCATTCTATTACCTAGTATTTGGAATTAGACATTTTCATAGAATTTTCCAAATGTGATTAACAAAAAGTTTAATTTTAAAATTAATATGTTTAATGTGATGATACCTATTGTTCTCTGAGATAAGAAAAAAGGAGAAGCTTAAGTTTTGTATCTAAGATTTTTACACCTCAAAGATCTTAAGAAACCTTCTCAGTTTCGATTAAAGACTCTGCAGGCCCAGGATGAGGGACCAGCCTCATGGTCAAAATGGCTGCTCTACAAGTAAGAATGTCTGAGTTCAGATATCCAGTCTGTATATAAAAGCTTGGTCTATAATTCTAGCACTAGTGAAAAGGAAACAAGAGACGCTTTGGTGCTTGCTGTCCAGACAATCTAACTGAAGAGATCAGGCCAGGTTCAGTGAGACCTGTCTCATAACAATAGCTGGAGAGCAATCAAGGAAGACACTCTACATCAATCTCTGGAATTCATATAAATGCACATATATGTGCATAGCTCATGAATATATGTGCATAACCTTATACCAACAGGTACATATAACACATACACATGCACGTGCTTTTGAACACACACACACACACATACACACACACAGACAGAGAGACAGACAGAGAGAGAGAGAGAGAGAGAGAGAGAGAATGACACTTCCAGCCACTCTCAATGTACTTACTTTCATAGAAGTAAAATAAGTCTTTTATCCAAAGATAAAGTCTTTTATCCAAATATCCTGAAAATTTTAATTGGGGCTTCATATATTTGATCACTGACCAGTGAACTTTTAAATAACAGTTCCAGATCTATACCTTTAAGACTTCATTATAAATATCATGAAGTCAGAAGCTGTATATATTCCTGGAGAATTGGAGATTTCTTATATTTTATGAGTACTTTTGCCAAATGGGTCTAATAATACTACAGTAACACCTTCTATTTTAGTAACTAATTATAATAACAGATTTATCTTCTAACTTTTCAGTCAGTGCTTGAATCTGATATAGTATCATATAAATAGAATATGACTTTGATTCTTCTTAATGTATTTTATTATTTGTTCATCTGATAAGGCCTTCATAATGCAAAGAGAAATTAAAATTATCTTATTTGTACTTTTCTGCAATAGTGTGACTTTGCCCTCTTTTGTTCAAAGTTGTTCTTTTGCTGATCTGAATAAATTTTGCATTCTCTTTCTAGGTGTTATCACTCTGTATAAAACTTTTAGCTTTCATATTTAAACAAAGTTGAACAATATCTCTGCCCTTCTCCTGAACAATGGAAATCAAATTATTTTTAATTATGCATATAATTTCTCCAAGAATTCTAGCATTTCAATTCTACATTATTTATATATAAATTGAGTGTTTCCTAGTTTACTTCCCTGTTACTGTAATAAACAACATGGCCAAAACTAAATTGGGATAGGAGAGGGCTTATTACATCTTAGAGATCACAGTTTATCATCCAGGCAAGCCAAAGTCAAGGTAGAAACTGGAGGGAGGAACTGAAGCAGAGTCTTGAAGGGAATGAGGAACACTGATTGCTCTCCATAGCTTGCTTTCTTATTATACAACCAAGGGCCACCTGCCTAGGAAAAGCACCACCATCAATGGGCCAGGTCCTCTCCAATCATTAATCAAGAAAATAACTTACAGATTGGTCTACAGGCCAATCTGATGGAGGTAATTCCTTCAAAGGGGCTCTCTCCTCTTAGATAAGTCGATTTTGTGTCAAGCTGAGAAACACTAACCAGAATAAGGTGTTAATATGCTAATATATTTATGTTAATATTTATATTGTTAACCTAATTGTATATATCATGTTCTCTGTCATTCAAGACAAGTTTTTGCAAATTATTCTTTTTATCCTCAAATATACCATTTGGAAATTTATCTGCAATATGCAACTAGATGCTCTCCATCCACAAACTGTCCACTAAATAATTTTAAAGGTTAGAGTAGAAATTTCTTCTCTGAGTCCTTGCTTATGATCATGACCATGGCAACTGTAAACTGCTGAGGGGTGAGAAAGCAGTAAAGAAGAAAGCCACTTATGTCTAGCACCTGCCAGCTCTCCATCAGGACCACCCCCCAACACAAGCACTTTCTCTACTCTCAGATGTTTTGTTGCTCTCAAAGTAGAAGTTCAAACCAGAAAGCCCCACCATATAATCCCACCCTAATCAAGACTTACTAAGGGATAAAGTATTTTTTCATAGCCTTAAAACAGCAACAGAACTCTTCCAGCAAAGCAGCCAATATAAAAAAGAATTATTAATGTTAACAGTAATAAATATTTGTTTACTGATATCTATTTACCTTTATTTATGTCTAAAGATAAAAATTTTACTTACTTATCTATAGACATTAATATAAATAGATAAGTTAATTTATCTGTCTAGATACAGGTACATACATACATACATTCATTCATACATATCAGACTATAGGTTGTTGTTTAATATTACCTAATTGGAGGCTTGTTTTTATCGATGTGCTTAAGAAAATTACGTACTTCATTATACAGTGTTTTCTTCTTGTGTCTATTGAATATTATTTGTAGGGTCTTATTGGTGTCATTGCTTTGCCTTACTTTTCTTGTTTCTATAGGTTCTCTTACTTTCAGTATTGGTTTGGCTTTGACACAGATCCTCAAGATGTAGCCCAGACTTACCTCAAACTCGTGATCCTCCTTCTCCAACCACTCATGTGCTATAAGTACAAGCCTATGCCTGCTGAACTTTCTTTTGAAGTCCTGGACATTGCACTGTCTTTACATTATGCCTTAAGTCTCCTTGGGGTTCCATTGCCATAGACTAAATCTTAAGTCTTTGATTGTTTTGAAGTACCCCAAGTTTCCCCCCAAATTAATTCAAATACTACTTTTAATCATTTATGTATGAACTCTGCCATCACTAAGTACCATGTCCTTAAACAAAAACTCATATGCACATATGCAAGACACACACACACACGCTGGGTAAAACTATTGTTATAATGTGTTGTATTTTTCAAAGGTGAAGTCTATGGCCACAGACCTGACTATTCACATAACAAGGGTGAAGAACCATTTCCAATTTCCGGATCATGTATTTATCCTGAGGTATTATGACCAATTAAATTAGAAATATAGAAATAATTACTTATATGAAAAATATGATCAATGAAATGGTATTAATGATGTGTGTATTATTCAAATGTGAGGGAGCATTTAAGTCAACTCTAATTCAGAGTGATTTTAATGTACTATAATACAGTCCTCTGCTCTTTTATTATTACCATTAAAGGTTGGTAGTACAATATGGGAAGGCTTTGAGAAATCATTTTATGAATACATGACTTCTCATTCCAATTCCATTTGGATTTAAAAGTATTTTTAAACTATTAAAAATTACAGAAACCCATTTTCTTCCATGGAATTTTAAGTCTTGATTATAAAATTTCTTTCGATATTACATCATCCAGTAAAATGTAGAAAATTGCCAATAGTATTTCATTGTTGTTAACTCACAAAAATTAACCTACATAACTTATTTGTCATTCATCATGAAGGTAGTATTTAACAACTCACCAAACTACAACTCTTTTAGCATCTAAAATAAGAGCCCAACCAAAGAACACAAGAGACAGTGAGATATGCTAAGACCTGAATCAAAAGTCAATAATAAACAATGTTGGGTTTGTGGTAGTAAATTATTTATTAGCTTTTGTTGTGTTGAATTCCCTTTACATTTATAGTTTATAATAAATATATGAAATGAATTTATTGTCTATAATAAATGAAGAGACAAGGAACGTAGATTTAAATTGAGAGTTAGAAGGAGCTATGTTTCTATTATATTTAAACATGACTCTGACTTCAGCAGAATCAATAATATCTAGTCATCAATGAAAAATCTTAATGAAGAATTGCTATCATTGGTAAGAATTTAGTGTAAAATTAACCAGTCATTTCATTTGCATGCTGTGCTTCTTGACTGACACATCTTTGGATTGCTTTTATCAGGTCACCGAAGCTCTTTCTCTGACTCAATCTTTGAGCTTGTCACAGAGAGACAACTACATCAGTATTTTCTGAGAAGGTCACAAAAACCAGAAAGTGTTATCTGTCTTGGCCTCAGCTTCTAAAAAATGAAAGGTGATTTATGAGTAAGCCACTTCTAAGAAAAGGAGGTATTTTCAGTGAAGAATGGAGAAGGGGAAAAGGAAGAATAAAGGAATATGAGTCATGGACGCCCAGCACTGTGCGCAGCTACACACTGATCCAACTGAGGAACCATCAGGAGTCTTAGATCCTTCTCAAATATAGACCCCAAGGCAGGAAATAAGAGAGGAATGTAAATGCCTTACAGCTTCTATATCATGAATGCATTGGGCCGTTTTGTGGGATATTCATGCCTTTACTCTTCTGGAATTATGCATGTGCCTTAAAGGTAGCCAACAGAGGCAGCAGGGTTGCCTAATATGGCTTGGTAATAGAATTCAGGTCAGTTCTCAGTAGGCTTGTCATAAAGATGACACAGGGAAGAGGATAAAGGGATGTCAGGCCAGGCATGGGCAGGATTCCACCAGCATTCTCAGAGAAGCAATATCTTGCTGTGGTTGGCATTCTTAGACTGAGTGGAGTCCTTTTGTGTTAAACTACATATATGTAGAGCATAATCACAGACAAAATTGAAAGCACTAAGGTTAGTAATTCATAACTCCTTGATCATGACTTAGTTTCACTAAGCAAATCAACACAAATAAATTTAATCTTTTCATAGGGCTTTCTGGTTTATCACTAGCTTTCAGTACTATTTTTGTTAAATTCCATTTCTTCTTTTCTTATGACTTTCTACAATTTCTTATGATAAGTCTCTAAGTTTCTTATTTTTCATTTTTATTCATTTATTTGTTTGAAATCCTTACATCTATATGTAAATCTTGCTTTTATTTTGCTGCATGAGTATAATTCACTCTTTTTTAACTTTTCAGTCTGATTTTCATTTTTCTTAACCATTTGTTATTTTACTAGTTTTATTATAGTTTTTGTAGGCAGCTCTCATAAAAAATGTTCTAGCTGTACCCCTACACCAAAGAAAATTTGGTTCATGGCTTTTAAAAGTAAAGACGTAAATGAAGATTGCAATAATAGTTTCAGAGATTCATAAATAGACCAAACTCATCAAGTTATAGATATTGAAAGTATACTGGAGGTTAGTATGCCAACGACAGCTTAATAAAGCATTCTGGAAATTCTACTGGCTGTACTTTTAGAGAAAATGTAAACTACGCCAACTCTACTTTTTAAAATCTATTTCTTAATACCCAATGAATGATAAATTATTTAAAGACCTTCAGTGGACAGCATAAACAAACATGTATTCTTTACTTAATGAATAGGAGCTATTCTTCTTTTTATATTATGACCATAAAATTCCTGTAACAGAGATAGACAGAATGAGTTGAATTTGGTGTGTGTGCATATGTACAATCCTATAAATGCAAGTCCTTTTTTTCCCTATTATAGCAGTCTGATTCTTACGCCAACACTAAATCTATTTCTAAATATATCCTGTTCACTCTGTATAATGCTATTCTCATGTATGCTCTCAGGGCCAATCTTTTGACACTGGGCAACTAATTCATGTGCTTACCAGTGGGGAAGGCCACCTCTTTTATTCCCAGCTTTCCAGTTATTTGTAGTTGTCTGTGTACTATTGAAGTCTCATGGTCTTTCCTTATACAGTTTGGCGTGTTCTCTGGTATTGTTGTTCAGCTTACATTAGGGTAGATGTGTTAGTGAGACTTTATGGGTCTACTTTTTGATGTTACACAGAATCTCACAGCAAACTCCCAGATCCTCTAGCTCTTCCATGCCTCTCTTCCACAAAGTTCTCTGAGCTTTAGTGCTGGACTGTTTTGTAAATGTATCCACTAGGAATAGGGTCTACGACTATGAATTTTTTTTGTTTTGGTTTTCTGTAATGACCTCTGTTTGTTGTGAAGAGAATTTTCCTTGGTAAGGGATTAAGACTCAGTATTTGTGAGTATAAAAACATATGTTAATAGATTCCTGTTATGTATTGTGCTGGCTTAGTAAATTAGTGATTTATTTTAAGTCACATTTTCTTTAAGGAAATGTCTGCATTTGTTAATTTGATAACTTACAAAATAGATTTATTTCACTGATATTTCTCTCTCTCTCTCTCTCTCTCTCTCTCTCTCTCTCTCTGTGTGTGTGTGTGTGTGTGTGTGTGTGTGTGTTGTGAGGATGCCCTCACGCACTTCACACATGGGTATTCCCTGTGGAGGTCAGAAAAAAAGTGTCAGGTCCCTTAGAGTTGGAGGTACAGGTGTTTGTGAACCACCTGATGTGTGCTTTGTCAACTGAACTCAAGCACAATCTAGGAGTTCCAAAGTCTCTTACCCACTGAGCAGCCTTTTAAGTAGCAGAGTCATCAACACCCTTACCATCTGTTTAACATAAATTTTACATTTTACTTTAGCAAATCACTCAATTTTTTTCCTTATTACCTATGATGCTCTAATTCTGCTTTTATATAACCATATACATCCTACTATTTTGTAATTTTGTGGTTTTCTGTATAAATGCCTTATTTTTGATATTTCAGTTAGCATTATTAAAATGGGTTTCTTGTAGTAATACAGTTCTTTTTAAAAATCTTAAATTAATCTCAATTCATTTTCTTTTCATTTCAATTCATTTTCGTGTAACATGGTTGACACCTCTGACTTCTTCATGACCGTTTTAATTATTCTTACTGTATTTTATATTGATATTCATTTTTCTTCTCTAAACTGCTTTGACTTAGTGAGCTGCAATTAGTTATTTACCAATAAGTAGGTTCTGCATTACTTTTGATGCCAAAATGATTTTTTTTTTTTTTTTTTTTGCTTTCCTGCTGGAATAGTCAAGCACACCATTTCTCAATGTGCATTTTGAACTGATGAATTAAAGCTGTCTTTACTGTTACATTTTTTCTCCAACAGCCTCAATCTTCATAAGTCCTTACTCAAACAATCTGAACCCAGTGAAATACTTTCATAACTCTCCTCTCTTGTTTATTCTGTTTTTTTTCCAGCAGTCAGAGCTATGTTCCTATTTCACCCTCAGCCCTCTACTGTGCTTTCTGCTACACTGTCAAACTTTCAGTTATGGATTCTACAAGTCTTTCTTATTTATGCTTCTTCTCCAAGATTCTGAAGTAACTCCTATGTTTCTGTGAACAAGTAATAAGTTTTATTGTTCTTTATCAATTATTATGAAGTACAGAAAATTATGTGTGATGTATGTGGTTACATGAGCTTGTGTGTATACACACAAATATGAATGAATTAGACTTTGATATTTTACTAGCTAATGTTGAAATACGTTGTAAGATAAGCAAGCTACCATCAAAAAGTATGAATATGTAAATTCCTGAGTAACTTCTGAAAAACTGCAGTTAAATTAAAAAGATTAGTCTTCTATAGTAGGCCTCACGAATTATATGGAATGCAGAAAAAAATAAAAATTACACATGGACCTATCAACAGAGGTAAAATTTAATTCTCATATATCATTTCCTCCATGGTAGACACATTTTAGTAAACAAAACAAAATACTGTTTACATGTCATTTCTAAAAGCCATTTATTCTTGAGCTAAATTAGCAAAAAAAAAATGATAACTCATCATTTACAACAGAAAAGTCATCAGATTTTGATGGTTCATTTTATGATCTTCTAGGAATAACATTTTTATGTTATTTTTATGTTATGCTGATGTCATATTACTTTTTTCAAAAATCTCAAAGTAAAAATGATTAAAACACATAAAAGTTTTCACTTCCATAGAGGATATTTAAGTATCATAAGATTAAAAATTGAGGCTGGGGAAATGGATCAGCCTGTATAGTGCATGTCAAGCAAGCAGAAGGACCAGCAGTCAATCACCAACACCCATGTAAACTGGACACAGTAGCCCCTTCCTGCACTTTAAGTATTATAGAGACAAGGAGAGGTGTGAATCTAGGACGTGTTGGCTAGCCAGAATAGCTGAAGCTCAAGGTTCACTTAGATACCCTGTCTCAAAATAGAAGGTAAAGAACAATTTAGGAAGATAATCAATGTTGATCTCTAGCCTCCATACACAAACATAAGCATACATATAAGCACACCCATGAGCCTGTGTATGCCTGTGTGCTTGTGTGTGCACAAACACAAACACACACATACACACACACACACACACACACAAACACACAGACACACTTATAAACACCTCTCCATACAAATAAATACAAAACTATTTTAAGAACCATTCCTCTTAAATACATATGTTTTCTGATCAGCTCCTGCTCATGTATCATTGGTAAGGCATGAATATTCTTTGCTGATCACATGCATGATTCTCAACATGGGTAGGATGAAATTGAAGACAATTTCTCAGTGCATTCACTGGGAATATCATGAAAACTCACATGAGATTAGCACTTCATAAACAGTGAACAAGGAGGTGGAGTTGGGACTTCTCAGTAATAAAAGAATGACTGTCCTCTGGCTCCTGTCAGAGGACATGTTTGGTGACAATAATGAATAGCTTCACAGTCTAGCAAAGTCAAGCTAGGGACCAGGTAAACTGCAACTCGTCAGAATGACACAGAGATATCAGACAGGAGCATTTCCTGATGCAGATTGAAAGGAGCTTGGAGTGATAGTACATCCAGAAAATTGTAGGAGATCATACTGTTTTGGGGAACTGCCCAGCTCAAAGATAGTAAAGTTGTACTCAAAACTTTAGAGATTATCATACAGCAGTCCAATATTAGTAGAGGTGTTGGGTGTTAATGCTAGATTATTCAAACTACATAATAAATTAGAATTATGATGATTTTTATTGAAGCCCATATTCTTTCAATAGAAATCTTTAACCTAGTTATAATAGTTCAAAAGTAAAAGTAACATGCTGGTATATCTGGCACCCAGATCCCAATGTATAGATTTATATCAGCTTTTAAAATCTAACTGCTAACATAGGGGCTGCATTTCCTAATAAGACACAACAATATTTCATAACTCTTTCCTCTGAAAGTGTTTATTTTAATAAAAGGGTCTTGCTTTCTATTACATACTACCAATCCACATGTTATCCAAAACAGAACATAAAATGTAATGAAATAAACTATACATAGTAAGTATAATATATGAAATTAAGTATCATTATTAATCACGTCAGGGAATCAAATCTGCTTAGGAACACAAATTTATAAGATGTATAAAAGCACTTGAAAGTTATGGAGAACCTCAATACCAAGAGAGTGACATCAGCGCATTTGGTAGAACATTATATTTGTCCATCCCTGCTATTTAAACCTGTGTTAAATAATTGTTAATGTTATTCATTATTGTTAATGGATCTTCACATAGTCTTCAACACTATAATTATTTTAAAATATATTTATCAGTGTATAAATAGGTAAAAATGCACTTACCTATATAATAGTGATGTATAGCTTATGAAGTAAAGTTTATAGAATATGTCTACAGAAAACATTACAGAATAAGCTCAACTTGTAAAATTTGTTCCACTGAATTTTCTTTCCCTTTTCTACCAAGGGACTCTTGAAAAAGATTTGATGCCTTATTGAAGTTTAGACTAAGAATGGTATGGAAGAAGTAAAATTAAGTAAAACAGATCTATATGATGAAGTCTGATTTACAGGGTTCACACCTGTCATCCAAGCAGAAAGTGTAAATGATCAATGTTGGAAAAGCAAGAATATTTAATGTCAAATACCTTGCAGGCATTAGTATTTCATTTTTATTACTCATTGAATTAACATTCAGATTTAAGCTGCTTTATATTTGCTTTGATGTACTCAAAACATTGTCTAAATAAACAAATCTATTATATATAGCAATATATTGTTAGTAATATATTAGATATGTGTTTTATTTGTTTCTTAATCATCTTACATAGCTTTAAATTTTATCCTATTCTCTTTGTAACCATAAAGTTATTTCCATTGCTAACTCGTAACAATAATGGATAGCATCCTTCAGGGGATACAAGTCTAAGAAATGTATTTCTTTCATGTTGCTCAGCCACCCAAAAAACAGATTTGTTTTCAGGACAGATAAGGTCTACCCTGATAATTTTTAAAATGGTCGTGTGGCATCACAAATCAGTAACAGAAAAAGAAAATCCAAGAAAACATTTCTTTTTATTAGGTTGATGTGTGGCTTTTCAGATTTATGCATCAATATTATCTGTTTAACAGTTATAAAATAACCTTACAAATACATCTTTACTATTTAGTTTCCTGTTACATTAAGCAATCAGGACAAAGAAAAGTTCTACCTATTTGTATTGTGGTTAATTGCATGTGTAATGACAAAATAATTACATCAAAGTTAAAAGACAAAATGTCATAAATCATAATATTTTACTCTGAAATTTAAATCAGCCACATAGAATAACTTGACATTAAACTTTAATATACTTTAAACAATTTATTGTTTAGGAACACTTTGTTGGTATTTTATTTTATTGTATTTTTAGTTGAACAATCTATACTAATTTAATGATGTTTTACAAAATTATCATACAATAAAGCATACATGTCACAGGCTATCTCACATTCAAAGATGTTGGTTATTTTCTTCACAAAAGTAATCCTTTGAGTAATTTTAAACATACTAAAAGTATGTCATTCAGAAGGATAGTTAGCCTTTTTTACCTTATTCTACTTTACATGTACATGCATAAATATCAGCATAACATTAACATGCCCTGGCCACACTCATTCTGCACCAGTCAATATGGTCCTGGTTAGCAGTACTTCATATTGCTAACATAAGTCGTAGTACAGCATAAAGGAGAACAAATAGAGAAGACAATGTTTTCAAAGTATTGTAGGTTTTTTTTCCTTTTAAATTTGTTTTTATTATGTATAAAAGGACATGGCTATCCTTCTGTCTGGGAGCATATGTATAGGAGTGATGGAACCCACAAAGGTCAGATGTATCAGATCCCCTGACGGTGGAGTGACATACAAGTGGTCATAAATACTGGGAATCAAACTCTTGCTTTCTGGAAGAACATTGAATATTTTTATCCACTGAGCCTTCTCACCAATCCTGTGTCTGTTATGTTGTGTTGTGTTTAAATACCTAGTAGCTCTGTGGTGAATCAGTTGAGAGGGCTCCCTTTTATTTATTTTGTCTACATCAGAACTCTCCTGAGGCTGAGTCCATACTCAAAGAACAAAAAGTAACAAGAAGTAACCAAAAAAATGTTGGAAGGAAAGGCTTTGCACTGAAAGCAGTGGGATCTAACGTCTCTGAAAAGTTACTGCATGTTGCTCTGTGGCCATGTGTATATCCTGATGAGGGTAGAAAAACAGTCTCAAAAGGCCCTAAACTTTAATCTCTACATGAACTGCAGGCTCTGTACAACAAAAATAAAGACAACACAACTATAAATTACCAGCTGAGAAGTGAAGGCATCCTGTGAGAGATTGAGCCTTGTTAGTTGTTTTCAGGATGAAGAGGGAATCTCTGATGAGTTGTGTAGTTGACCACTATGACACAGAGTTCAACACATTCATGACAAACAGTACAGACTATAAAAAACCAGTTCAGAGACCACTGAGCAACATAAAACAACTACTAAAACAAGAAATCTTTATTTCCAAATTATCATATTAAAACAAATATTCAAAATGTCCAGTTTTCAAAAGGAATTGTGATATATACAACAAAACCAAATTTTTTCATTAACTAATACACAGGAAATCTGGACACTGAACACATTTGACAAAGAATTCATTGTGTATATTCTGTTTTAAGACCAAAAGAAATCACATGCAAATGTCTAAAAGAAACAATCAGAATATATTATATGAATTATATATACTACCAATAAAGAAAAAAAACAGAGAAATAAAGCAATCAAATAAAAACAAAATTTAGAAAGTAAAACAGCTGAAAACAAAACACTTTATAGACATGCTCAAAATAAAACTTGAACAGGAAAAATTAAGAACGGGAAAAATAGAGGATAGTCTACTAGAAATTCCAAGTCTTGGGAATGGAAGGAAAATTAGAAAATAAATAAGCAAAAAGATAGGGTTTAATTCATATGTGAGATGCCATGAGGTTTAAGAATGTACACACAAAGGAAGCCCAGATAGAAAATAATAAAAAGAAAGAAACACACTAAAAAGAACAAAAAATAGTAGTGGATTTAATCAAGTAATAAAATTAATCAGCAATCAAATTTTCTCAGCAAAGACTATCCAGAAACAATGAATTTCGTTTCAAAATATTTAATGAAGAAGTAATGCTATTATTTATCAAGTTTTCCAAACTATAGAAAAGGTAAGAGAAATAGTCTCTCAGTAAATTCTGTGTATGTGTGCTAACATTAAGTAGAATATTTAACTCAAATCCTATGAGAAACTCAGCCCCAAATGTATATGAAACCCAAATGCCACTGTCAAAACTGCAACTCTTTAGATGAACATGGAGGGGTCATCTTGTGTAGCATCCTTCTTCCTCTCTGGTATAATCTTCTCTTGTTTATCACTGTGGCTATGATGTGAGGGTGTTTTTTAGGATGTGGAATTTTAGTGAAAAGAAACACTTGCACAACTAAGAAGGTAATTTAAGCTAACTCTAGCACAATTCTGCAACAGATTATTATTGTGATTTAGAGGAAGAGATGTGATGAGCATTTGTATAAGAGGTTTTATTCAGCTTCATTATCCCAGATCAATCACATTTCATTGATGATTATCTCTTATATAAATATGTTTGCCATGGACCTTACTGGAACCTTAGATCCCTAAGCTTTTACCTCTTGTGCTTTAGATGCTCAGAGGATATGTTCTGGAAGCTCCAGGAAAAGCAAGTGTTAATGGTAGACACAGCTTGAAAATATTTTTAATCTATAGTCTCAGTACATAACTGGTATTTTGGCAATGCTCACAGTAGTAAATCTGACTTCCAGTCTTAAATTTAGAGGTATTTATCCTAAAGTATTACATTAATTTTATAAATAATTTTATTCACAGCAGATACCGACAAACATGCAAATGCTTTCTTAGCAAGGGTTGTCCCCTCTCTAGTAATGAGTCATCCTTACATTGTGCTATTAAAAATCTATACTTCCTAGCTAAATAATTTGATAGAGTAATTTGTAATGTCATCTTTGCTCTGCATTTCAAGCTTTTCACTTGGTATTTGTTAAGTGTGTTTCCAGACATGCATGCATAAGACCATAGTCCCTAAGATGTATCCCTTTATTGTTGAGAAATGCTTCTTTATCCAGTATGTAGAGGATAAAATCATAGTTTTACATTCCCAGAGACAAGAGCTAAAGAGTTTACCTACAACATTGAAGTAGCTTACTACTGGCCTCAGGCATCAGTTAGCATTTGGGTTAGTGTTGGAAGAACTATAGTTTGTTTCAATCTCTTTATTTCATCCCTGTATGAATAAGAGTAATGTACTTAATCTAGAAATGCTCAATTCCTGCATCTGTAAAATAGTATTGCTATGGGCACCTAGCCATAATACTGTTATGCTAAATGACTGTATACACCTTTAAATGGGTAATCATTTTAAATACTTTCTAATTGCTAGAGACTAATATCTACTTAGATTTGTGACTCACGATTGAACCCATGCCAATCAACTCTTACAAGAAAGATCTCTTCAGACCATGAAGAATTGTAGAGTATTTCAGCTATTTCCAGGATATTTAATTGTCCTTGGGGAATACCTAGAGTATGATCAGAATTACTCTGATTAGTATATGTCAGCTTCACTTCTACTTCACTATCATTGCTTATTTATACTTTATACCTGAGGAGAGATACATGAGAGCAAGAAAAGCAGAGCTTGCGAGAACAAACCTGCAGGAATGGTATATATCTCCCAACAGAAATGCAGAAAGATTTTATTGACAGACAAAAGATAAAATTAGTGTTATAGTAATTTCTATTTCCTTGTGGGAATATACTAAATGATACCATGCTTATTCTAAAGTAGTTTTTCTTTTATTCATGAACTATTCAACATCTAAATTGTTTTACAACTCCTTCAGTAGGGAACATACTCAAGTAAAGTTCAACCTGGCACATGTTTGCTTTTCTACAATGACTTAATATTGGTATGACATTTTATTTTAATCTTTATAATTTGCTCTTCTGTTTGTTTGTCTGCTTGCTTGCTTGCTTGCTTAGTGTTCAGATATGCACATACCATGAGATGCATGTGAAAACCAGAGGACCACTTGTAGAAATTCATTTTCTCCTCCCACCATCTAGATTCTGGAAATTAAACTCAGGTCTTCAAGATTGGTGACAAGTGACTTTACCTATTGAGACATTTCATTGGTCATCATATTGTTTTTTTAATAAAAAAAAACAAATCAAGTTCTTTAGAGATTAAAGAAAAGGATAAGATATAATAGACTGTATTATTGTTATCCATTAAATATTAACTCAAGTCAAATAAAAAACTGTTTATTGTTTCTCTCCTAAAAACATACAGACTCCTCAAACCTATCTGTATTTTGTGTCTTTCAACAAATATACTGAATGCTATTAAAAATGAAGTATTTCATTTTGTTTTCACCAAAATATGATAAATTTCTATCAACTACCTGTTATTTAATCTATATGTTATTACACTGTCTTATTTGTTAACATTTTCATAGTAATGTGTGCTTCCAGAAAATGTAAATAATTATGATTAAATTGTTCTTTTAAAATGTATAGTTTTCTAACACTCATATTAATGCCCATATTAATGACACTTATTTTTGTCTCAGAATAGGGAAACAACAAATAATTTTTATTGGATATTTTATTTATTTACAATACAGATGTCATCCCCTTTCCCGATTTCCCCTCACTAGAAATCCTCTGTCCTATACCCCTCTTTCTTTATGCTTTTATACCATTTTGATTACATGCATGTATTAAGGACAGTTCTAGGTTGAGGATCTAGCAATACAATAGATGCAAATACTGAAGTAACAAGCAATACAATAAACACAAATAGTCAAAGAAAAAGCAAGGCATTAAACCCAATTACATGAACACTCCTATGATCACTGTTTCTAAAGGCTTATCAGGATGACCAAAGTATCTGAGCCTACTTCCCTGTCCTAGCCCAAGGTCATTTTCATGTCTTAAGCCTACTTCCTTGTTCTAGCCTAATACTTAGATTCCTGCCTGAGATTACTTCTTTGTTGTAGCCTAAGATTTAGATTCCTACCTGAAATAACTTGTTTGTTCTAGCCTAATGTCAGACTCCTGCCTAAAGCCTACTTCCTTGTCCTTGGCCCATGTCAGATTCTTGCCAAGCAGCCCCAAAGACTCTCCACCTCTCCCCTCTTTTTTATTTCATTAACAAGACTGAGCCTGTCTTAGGTCACTCTGACAAAAATGCCTTTCTTACCAATCATGGAATATGCATTAACAAAAGCAATGCACTTCTGTCTTAGGTTGGTAAGGCTCTGTGCAAAATCTTTCCCATCCTTGGCTTGCCAGCCTGTTAAATTAATAACTCTGTCTGGGGGTCCATTATCAGTTTCAAGTCATGTACTTTGGCTGCCAGCCTGTCGATGTAACTAGAGACAAGCTTTAACATTGATGGGCAGGAATAAAAGCATTCCCAGGACAAGAAGGGCTAGCCTGATCAAGCTCTATATGCCATTCCTGAGGTTTTAACAAAATGAAAATACTAACCTCAGACCATAGATAATTTTATCAGCATTATCTGCAGCATCAACGCTCAACAGAGCAACATTATTTTTTAAATTCATAATCTCACTATGCAAAGTTAACACACCCAGAGAGGTGTTAGGATTATACCAAATATCCTACAGGTGTCCTTAAACTTTTTTCTAATTATAATGACAATCACTGTAAATTTTAGAAGTAACACTACTCCAGTGATATTTGTCATGACACTTCGAATGGCTCCTAACTCTTGAACCCTGAACCACCTTCAGATAATTTGAATTGGTTATACAGCATCCTCCATTGTTCCAGGTACCTATATAAACCCTTTTGTATACTCAATACATTAGTAACATTTTTTTTTTACTAGATGGTTAACAAAAATAGTTGTCTTAACTCCTTGTGTCAATGTTATTGCAGAAGCAGTGGTGCTAGCAATTAATAAAATTAAAGCTGTTATACCAGCAATAATCAACTCTGCTACTTTCTTGCTTCTCCTTAAAGCCTAACTCACTTCTTCCAGCATTTTCAAGCTTTTTTCAGTGATTCAAGATTTTCTAATACTCAGGGCAGTAAGACAAAAGCTGGTTGATAGACTCCTGTAACACACAACAACAAATAATTTTGAACAGTAATTAAACTTCTACTTCCAAAATACTGACCTAATTGTGTAGTTTATTTTTATCAGAATAAACTCCTTTGTTTAAATTGTGTTAATATATAGCATTGCATTATTAGTGTGCTTAGAGAAGGAAATAAACAAAGATTTGTCATTATTTTCAAATAAAAGATTAAAACAAATCCCTGGAGTGGAGCTAGCTCAGTTGGTGGAGTTCTTGGCTAGTAGGCATAGAACTTTTTCCAATCCATAGTACTACATCAATGGGGACTGGTGATGCACACTTACCATACCCAAACTCTGGGATACTGTATCAAAAGAAAAAAATAACATTCAAATCCATGACATACTTGCCAAGTGAAACATGTTCATTCTCATACAGAATTAGCTGACTGCCTCATCACTTCATCACTGCAGTCCTAATTATTGACTACAAAACATCTGGCCCACAGAAAAAGTATGCAAGCAAATGAACTTAGCATGGTGCAATTTGATATACATTACTGTTTTCATCTTGAAATATGCTACTTTTTGTACCTCATAGAGACACAAGCTAAAATTGTTTTTAATTCACTTTAATAGTATAAATGAATGGACTATGTTCAGAAGAATTTTTAATATGAATGACTAGAAAAATAAGTAAGGCAAAATAAGACAGGTAGCGACAGAAATTTAGTGTTACTCTGACTCCTTGGTCTTATCTTGACATTCATCCAGCTTTATGGTCACTGTTTGTTTATATAAACCTACTTTGTCCCTAGAAAAGGTTATTGAAATGTTTCTGTCCATACTCTGTCTACATGTCAGTGAAGAGTTTTAGTATATACTTTAGTGTTAATGAGTTTCCCAATATACTAGAGATTTTATCTTGCAAAATTTCTGCTGAATTTTCAATATTTCTTTTTCTAATAATTAAGCTGCAGTGTCTGATACTTTTATTTTCTTATGCATAACTAATTGGCCATTTGTCTTTGCCATATTTTTCTTAGATAAGAACATAGATTTTTTTAAATTAACTTTAATCTTTTTTTACAGTTCAGCTATTATCCACCTCCTGATCTGCCCTTCGACTCTTCCTCTTCCCATTTCTCCTCCCCTGTCTCCAAGAGGATATCCCCACACCCCCAAATACCACCAGGCCTCCTCACTCCCTGAGGCCTCAAGTCTTTCCAGGGTTAGGTCCATCTTCTCTCACTGAGGCCATACCAGGCAGTCCTCCACTGTATATGTACCAGGAACCTCATATCAGCTGGTGTGTGCTACTTGACTGGTGACTCAGTGTCTGAGAGATCTCAATAGTCAAGATTAATTCAGTCTGCTAGTCTTCCTATGGGGTCGTCCTCCTCCTTAGCTTCTCTAGCCTTCCCTAATTCAACGACAAGAGTCACCCGCTTCTGTCCATTGATTGGATATAAATACTTGCTTCTGTCCCAGTAAGCTGCTTGTTGGGCCTCTTAGAGGACAGCCGTGATAGGCTCCTGTCTGTAAGCAGACAGCAGTAATACTGTCAGGCCTTAGAGCCTCCCCTTGAGCTGGATCCCAAAAGGGCCAGTCACTGGACCTCTTTTCCCTCAGTCTCTTCTCCATTTTTGTCCCTGCAGTTCTTTTTAGACAGAGCAATTCTGGGTCAGAGTTTTTGACTGCGGGATGGCAACTCTATGCCTCCACTCAATGCCCTGTCTTTCTACTGGAGGTGAGCTCTGCAAGTTTCTTCTCCCTACTGTCAGGCATTTCATCTAAAGTCTCTCCCTTTGAGTACTGAGCATCTCTCTCCTCCCAGGTCTCTGGTAAATTCTAGAGGGTGCCCCCACCTCCTACCTCCCAAAGTTGCCTATTTCCATTCTTTCTGCTAGACCTCAGAGTTTCAATCCTGTTTGCCACCCACAATACCTGATTATGTTCCTCTTTTTCCCTCTGTCCTCTCTTCCTTCCAGATCCTCTCTCCATCTGTTCCCCATGATTGCTTTCTTCTCCTTCCCAAGTAGAATTGAGGCATCGTCACTAGGGCTCTTTGGCTTGTTAACCTTCTTGAGTACTGTGGATTGGATCTTGGGTATTCTGTACTTTTTGGCTAATATCCACTTATTAATGAGTACATTCTTTTGGGTCTGAGTTACCCCACTCAGGCTATTTTCTATTTCCATCTGTTTGCTTGCAAACATAATATCCTCCTTCTTAATTGCCCATTGTACTAATGAACCACATTTTCTGTGTCCATTCTTCCATTGTAGGACATGTGGGTTGTTTCCAGCTTCCGGCTATCACAAATAAGGCCTCTTTGAACATAGTGGAACAAATGCCCCTGTGATGCAGCATCTTTGGGTATATGTCCGAGAGTGGTATAGCTGAGTCTTCAGATAGATGTATTTCCAGTTTTCTGCAGAACCTCCGGATGGCTTTCCAGAATGTTTGTACCAGTTTGCAATCCCACCAGCAATGGAGGAGTGTTCCTCTTTCTCCACATCCTTGCCACCATGTGTGGTCACCTGAGGTTTTGATCTTAGCCATTCTAATGAGTGTAAGGTGGAATCTCAGGGTCATTTTGATTTGTATTTCCCTGATGCCTAAATACTTAAATACTGAACGTTTAGAGTACTTCTCAGCCATTTGAGTTTCTTCTGTTGTGAATTCTGTTTAGTTTTATACCCCACTTTTATTGGGTTGTTTGTTTTGTTTGTTTGTTTGTTTGTTTGTTTGTTTTTTGAGGTTAGCTTCTTGAGTTCTTATATATTTTTGGATATTAGCCCTGTAACTGATGTGTGACTAGTGAAGATTTTTTCTCAATCTGTAGGGTTTTTGTCCTATTGAAAGTGTCCTATTGAAAGTGTCCTTTGAGTTACAGAAGCTTTTCAGTTTCATGAAGTCCATTTATCCCTTTTGTTCTTACAGCATGATACATTGGAGTTCTGTTTAGAAAATTCCCACATGCCAATGAGTTTGAGGCTGTTTCCCACTTTCTCTTCTATTATATTTCATGTTTCTGGTTTTATGTTTAGGTCTTTGGTCCACTTGGACTTGAGCTTTGTGCAAGCCGATAAATATGAATCTATTTTCATTTTTCTACATACTGACTGCCAGTCAGACCAGCAGCATTTATTAATGATGCTTTGTTTTTTTTCCACTGTATGTTTTTGGCTTCTTTGTTAAAGATCAAGTGTACATCAGTGTGTGGTTTTATTTCTGGGTCTCAAGTTCTATTCCATTGATCTACCTGCATGTCTCTATACCAGTACCATACTGTTTTTAATCACTATTGCTCTGTAATACAGCTTGAGGAATTCTGGTTCCCACAGAAGTCTTTTATTGTTGAGAATGGTTTTCGCCATTCTGGGATTTTTTGTTGTTCTAAATGAATTTGAGAACTGATCTCTGTGAAGAATTGAGTTGGAATTTTGATACGGATTGCATTGAATCTGTAGATTGCTTTAGGTAAGATGACCAATTTTTTGTATGTTAATTCTGCTGATCCATGAGAATGGGAGATCTTTCCATCTTCAGAGGTCTTCTTCAGTTTCTTTCTTGAGAGACTTGAAGTCCTTGTCATTCAGATCTTTCAATTGTTTGGTTAGAGTTATCCCAAAATATTTAATATTATTTGTTACTATAGTGAAGGGTATTGTTTCCCTATTTACATTCTTTGCCTGTTTGTCATTTGTATAAAGGAAGGCTACTGATTTGTCTGAGTTAATTTTATATCCAGCCACTTTGCTGAAGTTGTTTATCATCTGTTGAAGTTTTCTGATAGACTTTTTAGTATCCCTTATGTATACTAGCTTACCATCTGCAAATAGTGATACCTTCGCTTCTTCTTTTCCCATGTGTATCCCCTTGATCTCCTCTTGTTGTCTTATTGCTCTGGGTAGTATTTCAAGTACTATATTAAGTAGATTTTGGAAGAATGGACATCCTTGTCTTGTTCCTGATTTTAGTGGGATTGCTTCAAGTATATCTTCATTTGATTTGATACTGGCTTTGCTTTACTGATATTGCTTTTATTATGATTAAGGTATGGGCCTTGAATTTTTTATCTCTCCAATACTTTTAATATGAAGGGGTATTGTATTTTATCAAATGCTTTTTCAGCATCTAATGAGATGACCATGTGATTTTTTTTCTTTAAGTTTGATCATGGTGAATAATGGTTTTGATATGTAGAACATAGACCTTTTAAAATTTATTAAATATGCTATGGCTTCAAAGAAAATCTCTCTGGCTTCTTTATGCTATTATTGTTGTTTTGGGTTTTGGAGACAGAAACTACATATGTAGCTAAAATTGTCTTCCAGCTCAAGACTATTAAGGTTCTGCCTCCAAGTGCCTAGATTGTAAGTATGTTTTCTCTGTCTCTCCTTTGACTACCTCTAAGTATGCAAAAATTTCTTCAAACCTTTTTTTTATATTTTATTTATTTACATTTCAGATGTCATCCCCTTTCCCCCCTTTCCCATCCCTAGAATTCCCTATCCCATCCTTTCTCTTCCTTTTTGCTTTTATACCATTTTAATTACATGCAAGTATTAAGGTCAGTTCTAGGTTAAGGGTCTAGCAATACAGTAGATGCAAATAGTCAAGGAACAAGCAAGACAATAAACATAAATATTCAAAGAACAAACAAGGCAATAAACAAAATTCCATGAACACTCCCATGATCACTGTTTCTAAGGGCTTATCAGGATGACCAAAATATCTGAGTCAACTTCCCTGTCCTAGCCCAAAATCATTTTCATGTCTGAAGCCTACTTTCTTGTTCTAGCCTAAAATTTAGATCTCTATATGAAATTACTTCTTTGTTCTAGCCTAGTATTTGATCATGCCACCTCTTTTTGTCCCCCAATTCTTCTACCAATATTATGGAAAAAGTGTCAGAGCCAGTGGGTACAGAAAATACCAGGAGAACAATGCTTTCTAAATCAACATGATCAGAGCTCATATTATCTTTCAAAAACTAAAGCAGCATCCACAGGGCCTGCACAGATCTGCAAAAGGTCTTCTGTGTATATATTATAGCCTCCAATTTTTATTGGATTCCTAAGTATGTAAACAACTGGATCTCTAACTCTGGTGATTTCTCTTGGAATATTTTTTCTTCTGTATGTTTGACTTGTTCAATTCTGATGTGTTAGTTTTTGTTTTATCTTATTTTATTGTATTATTTAACTAAGAAAAAAACATAAAACATCTATTTTAAATTAATATTTAGCATTATAATTTGTAATGCTTTAACTATACAGGTACTCTCACCAGGGCTTAATTTGTATTCACCATGGTACCCAGCATGCTTCCATGTACCTATGTTTAACTATTGGTGCAGCACTCACTTTGGGATAGTGCCTGAAACTATTATAGTTGAATTTGTTGTTCCTTTAATCTTTGCTCATGAAACATAGGACCATTACCTAAAATATAGCTGGAGGACCAAATATATTTAGAGACTCACAATGTTGTTTTAGTTATGGAGTATCTTCTTAAAAGATGATGAGTTGAAGCCTTACTTTTTAATACACTGTTTTGAGGTAGGGCTTTGAAAATGATGGGCACAACACATCAGTGAATTGTCTACATGTGGACTCAAGCAATCTACTTGGAGATGTTGGAAACTATAGAAGGTGGGGTCTGATTAGATGAGGTAAGTTTTGAAGAGCACATCTTTAAAAGTTATACCTTTCCCTTACTTTGCCTTCTACATTTATTTCTACTTATCTTTCTGCTTTCCAGGTGCCATGAGGTGAGCTCTGTCCTGTGTCATATCTATCACTGTCATGATGTTCTCTCTGTCTCACTGTAGGACCATTGCAATGAAGCCAGCTCACCACATACTGAAAATTGACCCTGTGAGCCAAAATAAATCTATCCTCTTTTAAGTTGATTTTATCAGCTAGTTTGTCATAGCAATGAAAGTGCCTAACATACATGGGGATTCATTTTAAAGCAATCTCCCCAAGACATCATTGTCTTTGATTACCCTTCAGAAAAAAGAATCTAGTGCTTCATCATGTGTGAAATTGAATATGTGAAAGTATGCTTTTTAAAAAGCCATGGGCATTTATCACAGAGCAGAACCAAGCTGTTAAACTGAGACCGTGGTGATATTGGTTAACAGATCTATTTTTGATAGCTAAGATGTGGCACTGTAATGGATAAGATACAGGGAAACCCCAAGCAAGTGGTCTTTGTTAATGAATGGATCAAGAACATGAAATGGTCAGGTTTCTCTCAGTTTCTGTCCTAACTAAAGACATTTTTCCCTAATGAAATGACTATTCTATTGTGTATAAGAAACACCATTTTTGTTTAATTTAATGTCTTACTCTGGCACTTTTCACAATGTCATTTTCGGTTCAAAAGGAAAAATTGAGCCTGAGCAACAAATACTAAATTGATTTTATTTTATTATTTAGAATTCAGTGGGAAAAGGTGGACTATTCATTGGACTTAACTATCAGTATTGCCACTAAATTCCATAGGGAACTGCCTTTTTCCTTTCTCAGTTGAAGGAGGCTCATTAAAGGTCACTCCAACTTTAACTTCAGTCATGCAAACCTCCTCACCCTACAGTCTTCCTGCTGTTCTCAGACCATCTTTAACTACAAAATCACCAAAATCTGCCATAATGATAGTTAAGCTAAGCACCACCTTCACAAGTGCAATAAGGAGTGTTTTTCCATCAAACAGCAAAGTAAACACAAACTTCCATATGGCCTATGACCAACCCCATGATCTGACTGCAAGGCTTCATACAATTACTTCAATCTTAACCCCTTGGCTGAAACCCAGGTGTCCTCCCTATATTATCCATAATAACCAGCTTCTTCTACATTTGAAACTCTATATTTGTCTCTTAGGGTCCCTGAGAAATTCAACTCAAATGTCATTTCTTTAGAGACACAGTTGCTTCACTTCCCAGTGAATTTCCATCTCCAATGGAATCACTTTTCCACACCACTTTCATTGTCTTCTCAGTAGCCAGCAATACTGAAGACAGATTCAGTGTTCATTCGTTCTTCTCACTGATATGTATCTCCCAGGGAACTAGGGAAGCAGCTGGCTTACAATAGGAGGGGCTCGATATGTCTTAGCTAGGAGACTCATGGTCAGCCAGAAGTAGAAGTGGCAGTGTCCCAGCACTTGGCCACATAAATCCCAGAAGAACAAGGAGCTATGTTTAAAACAAAGATGAGGAAGGAATCATTAATTTCTTGATGGGCCTAAAGCAATTACTGACAGGCAAGTGGTTATTTGTCCCCACAAGTGAATAAGAAAATGCAACAGTGACAAAGCCAAGGTAGTGGGAAATTTGTTAACAGGTAAATTGGAACATAAGAACAGATAAATGTCAAGAGAGGTGATGCTGTTACTCTTTGATGCAACAGGAGGAATTTCTAGCTGTAGCAGGTGCTTCCTTTTTTTTTTAAAATAACTTTATTGTAATAAACCCACCAACAAAAACCTCGTATAGCTAAATTAAGGAAACCACTCAGTCCTAAACTTCATACATTTTTTAAAATTGGATATTTTATTTACATTTCAGATGTTATCCCATTTCCCCACTCCTCCCACCCACCCACCCAGAAACCCCCTATCCCATCCTCCCTCCTCCGGCTTCTATGAGGATGTTTCCCCCCACTCCCACCTCCCTGCCCTCGAATTCCACCACACTGGGGCATACAGCCTTCCCAGGACCAAGGACCTCCTCTCCCACATATGCCTGACAAGGCCATCCTCCTCTACATATACAGCTGGAGCCATGGGTCCTTCCCTATGTGCTCCCAGGCTGGTGGTTTAGACCCTGGGAGCTCTGGTTGATTGGTATTGTTGCTCTCCCCATGGGACTGCAAACTCTTTCAGCTTCTTCAGTCTTCTCTCTAACTCCTCCATTTGGAACCCCATGATTAGTTCAATGTTTAGCTGTGAGCATCTACCTCTGTCTATGTCAGGCTCTGGAAGATCTCTAAGGAGACAGCTATATCAGGCTCCTGTTAGCATGTACTTCCTGGTATCCACATCAGTGTCTACCTTTGGTGACTGCACACGGGATGGATACCCAGGTGGAACAGTCTTCTTAATGAACTTCTATACAGTTAAAATCACCATTCTGAAGTCATTAATCTTCATTAATTATTTTTTAATTTCATTGAAGATTTATTAGACAACTAACCTATTCACATTGTAAGAAAACTATATGCAATTGCCTTGTGTTTAATTTTATTTGAAGTAACATAGAATTGACTTTGAAAACATATTTCTTGAATCTATAACTTTTAAAACTATAAGTTTTATTAGTAGAATAACATTTACTTCCACAAGTCACACAAACTGATAAACTTGTAGTTAAAACTATCTGTAATCTCATATTATTCCACCTTTCTATTTTGTTCTCCAAAATCATGACTCTGAGATTTCTTATATATGAGTAAATTCTTAGACCAATAGCTTTGCCTCTGTTCCCTGACTAGCTCTATCTCAATAATCCTGGTTTTTTTTTTTTCCTATTTTAAGCCTGCTACATGAATGGTTACCTTCTCAGTTTTATGTATCTGTCTGCCTCATACTCAGAGTTTGGCTCTTTTCCCAGAATTCTTCTCTCTCTACTGGTTGTCCCAATTTCTACTCTTGCAGCTCATTGGCCAATCAGACTTTGATAGGTAGTAGATGCTTCCATTCTGTATAAGAGACTACCTCTACACAAACCTTTACCTTTACTGCATGCTTCTGCTAGTATAGACTAGACCCAATCCACATAAGATAGGACTGTGCCAGGCAAGAGTACCAAGTGAGGGCCTCATTCAGGGCCGTAGTGGAGGCAGGTTCCTTCCTGTAGCTAGCAAGCCACTCATTTCCTTGTTTAAAACACTCTTCCCTAATCTTTATATTTTTCTATCACAACTACAATGTCTTTCTCAACTGAAATATCTGATAATTTTGAGATCTAGGATACCACGCTTTGTTAAGTTCTATTGTGATTATCTTGTTGAGATCTTTTTCTCTTTTCTAATAAATAGTAAGATAATAAATACCAATCACATCCCATACAGTCTCATAATACATGCTGCTTTAGTTTGCTTCCTGTAGCTGTGATAAAGCACAATGGCCAAAAGCAACCTGGAGAGCAATGTGTTTTATTTGGGTCACAGGATACAGTCCATCATCATCATCATCATCACTTGGGACATTATATTTTCATGTCAATTACTTTAAATCACCTATCCACTACAAAAATGGAAAAGAAAGAAACCAGAGCTGAAACTAGAAAAATATTTAGCTTTATAGTCTCTTCTGTGATTTTTGAATTTTGTCTTTCCTCATCACCTAATACTAACCCCTTCTAGGTCTATTTTCTAAATATTAATCTACACTTACAGCTGTTTAGATATATTCATGTATATATTAGAGCTAGGATCCACATTTGAGTGAAAACACATAGATTTATTTTGTTTAACTAGTTTAAATGACATGGCATTTAATTTTATACTTTTTAAGACAATTTATTTTCTTGAAAATTTTATGAATTACTTTTTCTTTTCCTTTTTATTGAATATTATATTTACATTTCATATTTCATCTCCTTACCCTATTCCCCACCACCCAAAAACCCCCATCCAATCCCTTTTCCTCCTGCTTCTATGAGGATGTACCCCCACCTACCCCCTTTCCACTCCCCACCATCGAGTTCTCCCCCACTCGGTGTTCAGCCTTCATGGGACCAAGAATCTCCTCTCCCACCTATGCCCAACAAGGCCATCCTCCCCTACATATACAGATGGAGTCGTGGGTCCCTCCGTATGTGCTCCCAGGCTGGTGGTTTACACCCTGAGGAGCTCTGGTTGATTGGTATTAGCTCTCTTCATGGGGCCACAAGCCCTTTCAGCTCTTTGAGTCTTCTAACTTCTCCATTGGGAACCCCTGGATCAAATCAATGGTTAGCTGTGAGCATCTGCTTCTGAATATGTCAGACTCCGGTAGACCTCTAAGGAGATAGCTATATCAGGCTCTTATCAGCATGCACTTCCTGACACCCACATCAGCATCTACCTTTGGTGACTGCACATGGGAACCAACAGATTGGGAAAATATCATTACCAATCCTACATGCAATAGAGGGCTAATATCCAATATACAGAGAACTCCAAGAAATTAGACTCCAGACAACCAAATATCCCTATTAAAAATTGGGGTACAGAGCTAAACAAGAAATTCTCAACTGAGGAAACTCGAATGGCTGAGAAGCACCTTAGGAAATGCTCAACATCCTTAGTCATCAGGGAAATGAAAATCAAAACAACACTGATATACCACCTCACACCAGTCAGAATGGCTAAGATCGAAAATTCAGGTGATAGTAGATGCTGGCGAGTATGTGGAGAAAGAGGAACACTCCTCCATTGTTGCTGGGGTTGCAAGCTGGTACAACCACTCTGAAAATCAGTCTGGTGGTTCCTCAGAAAATTGGACATAGCATTAACTGAGGACCCAGCTATACCACTCCTGGGCATATACCCAGAAGATGCTCCAACATATAACAAGGACATATGCTCCACTATGTTTATAGCAACCTTATTTATAATAGCCAGAAGCTGGAAAGAACCCAGATGTCCTTCAACAGAGGAAGGGATACAAAAAATGTGGTACATTTACACAATGGAGTATTACTCAGCTATTAAAAATAATGAATTCAAGAAAATCTTAGGTAAATGGATAGAACTAGAAAATATTATTCTGAGTGAGGTAACCCAATTACAAAAGAACACACATGGTATTTACTCATTGATAAGCGGTTATTAGTCCAAAAGTTTGAAACAACAAAGATTCAACTAACAGACCACATGAAGCTCATGAAGAAGGAAGAACAAGTGTAGATGCCCCGTCCTACTTAGAAGGAGTAACCAAATACTCAAGGGAGCAAATTTGGAGACAAAGTGTGGGACAGAAACTGAAGGAGGGGCCGTCTGGAGAATTACTTTTTCTTATAGATTAATAACATTCCACTTTATAAATTTAACACATTTCACTAACCATCTTTTTATGGTAACTAGTTTGGTTCTATTTCATTACTATTAACACAGATGTACAAATACCCCTTTAGGTTAGGTAAACCTCTCTAGATATATGACTGGGATGGGAATAGCTGTGCCACATGGTATTTCTAGTTGCAATTGTCTGAGAAATCTCCAAAGTTTTTCCACAAAGAGTGTATAAATTTGCACCCCCACCAGCAGTGAATAAGATTTCCTCTTTTCCTACATCCTCTCTAACATTTGTCAGAATTCTTGATGGCAGCTATTCAGGTCAGAGAGGCAAGTCCTTTTACTTTAAAATTTAAATGTTGTTATAAATAAGCATGCACATGTTATTTTAATTAAATGCAAATTCACACTGGTAATGTATCATAAAGTTCAACCTCCAACTAGAAATACTCTGCCTTTAAATATGAACACTTGATGGAGACTTAACAAGTGTGTCGGTAACCTTTGGTATTAAATCATCACATCCGTGTGCTTCTCAGCCACTAATAGATTTATTTCTCATGTTACTGATGCAACAGTTGAGTCTGTGGCTTAGAAGAACCCTGACCTTCATGTACTCAAAGCCAAAAACCCAGTCTATTTGACCATGGCTTAAGTCATATATCTCAATGGCCTCCTAAAACCTTTCAGCTGATCTAGCCATTAAGATGCATTTTCACCTTTAAATATAGCCCGAGTTTCATCCTAGGTGAACTGAGTAGTCAATGGTTCAAGCAAATGCCATTTGCTTTTCATCTTAAACATTTGCATGAGGAAGTTTTCTGCTTTCAAATTAAGCTGGCAAGGAAGGTGCTCTCACTTAGATGACATAATCATATTTTGCTTAGTTTCCAGATAATCTTATTCCTGTAATCAGACCTTGTGTGTGACTGAGCACTGGGGGTATGGGGGGCATTAAATAGATATCCCTTACTGTCACAGTTCTGTAATAAACTCAAATTGTTTCAAGAAAACAGATTTCTTTCATGAAACATATAAACACTTTAAACATTGTGGAAAAAAATGTGCAGTGCAAGAGAAATTTTTGTTGTATGTTACACCCTTGCTTTAAAAGTTTGTTCTTAGTAGTCAGAGCAGAGTCTACATCTAACTGATGCAGGACCGTTGTTCAAGTTTCCCATAGAAATGACAATTGCAGTGACCTTTCCATGTTGTGTCACAAGTGTTAGTGATGGACTGACAATTGCTTCTGCACTGAATACTATAGAACCACACCAGCTACTTCTATGGTCATTCACAGACAGAAAAGACAGTTTCCTTTCAAATCTTTTAAATAACCTTTGAAAAGAAGAAGCTTTAAGCTTTTCATCTAAGATGATTTTCAAAGGAAGGATTGGTGTGATTGTGACACATAGTCTACAATCAATTTGTATAGATTGTGCTTTCAAGATAAAAGTAAGTGAACCTCAATGTTTATTTCAAATATTGCCTTATCACGATAGTAATCAAAACATTAGGCATAATTTCTGTAAATCACAGTGTTTTGTCAGGGAAACACTTTGCAAAGTAATGGACTACAGAACTTACAACATCCTTTTAAGAAGAAAAATAATCCCAGCACTTATTATTGTCATAATTATCAACAATCAGTAACCTTATTATTTATAACAACTATAATCACTGCTACTTCTTTTCATCATCCAAAAAAACACTATTTGAAATGAGTCACACATCAGCTAGGGGTAGACATCAGAATCTTTACAAACCTGTCAATGTGGGAGAAGCTAAGGAGGGAATAGAAAACTATAACAATAAGAAGGTGTGGAAAGAGGTAAGACAGAGGCTGCTAAACACTTTGGACATAAGTGAAGACTCACAAGTGTATGAAATACAAGGAAGATCATTTTCAGTCTAGGGTCATCAAGTTCAAGAAAAATAGAGTCTAACACCTTTCTTTCTCCACCCATTCATCATCTTTTCTAAAATAAAGCCAGGACACTAACGCTTGCCAGGCTCAGCATCAGTGACTATAGAAAAAGTAAAATAGTTTAATGAAGAATCAAGAGACAATGCTAATAGAGGTTTATGAAGACCTCAAGTCCCCAAAACAGGTCAGCCATATGCTATAGGAGCAGAAGAAGGTGGTGCTCTTTCTAAATGCCACCCAGAATTTTAACCATTATTTTATTAAGTATGTTTATTTTAACAAATTATGAGGTTTCAAACAACCGTGGAGATAGGGTGCCATCTGTGCCTGTGTGCACACAAACACACACACACACGTGTTTGTGTGTGTGTGTGTGTGTGTGTGTGTGTGTGTATGAGAGAGAGAAAGAACGAAAGAAAGAAAGAAGAGAGAGAGAGAGAGAGAGAGAGAGAGAGAGAGAGAGAGAAACAGGAACCCTGAGAAGTAAGAGTTCTGAGGAAGAAGGGACTGCAGAAGTCAAGCATGTGACTCCAGAGTAAAAGCATGCACCAGGAAAGTGAACTAAAAGAAACAATTTTAATGACAGGGCCCACAAACAAGTCATACCTGGTTCAGAGTACTGTTGCAGCATGAAAAAGAAGATGGGAGAATAAAAGAGAATCCACAATGTAACCTACAGACATTCAATTATATCACCGCCAATCTCTCCCTCCATAGGTTTTATAAAGTTATCCCTTTTCCTCGAACTTCAAAAAAACAATATAAATTCCCAAAGGCTTAATCTTTATGGATTGTAATTTATTCAGCAAATACTGATTGAACACCTGAATGTATATTCTATGCTACACACTAAAAATGAAAAGGTGATTACAATATCACAGAATTGTGATGCCAGGCAGCAATGACAGCAATGAGCTACACGGAAGATGAGAGTCGGGCTCCATGGAAACACAGGGCGTTCATGGCAGCTCATGCTAGGGAGCCAGAAAGACTCTCTGGGGAAGACTCTGCACAAGGTCTTACTGAATGAGAAAAAAAAGTTATTCTAGAAAAGAAGGAAAGGCCTTTCCAGAACCAGAAAGCAGGACCAGAAAGTACAAAACACAAAGTAGAAACAGCATGAAGTACTTGAAAGGATAAGCCCTTGTGTGTTTTGTGTGGGAGGACCAGAAGTTGAAACCAGAGTAGCCAGGTAGAGGGCTGAATAAAGAAAGCATTTTCAGGCTAATGAACAAGCCAGGGCTTTATGGTAAATATATTGTAAATTAAGAGGGTTTTCTCAAATTAATTTCTTTATTGGTAAAATATATAAATCAGTACATCTTAATAGATTGCTAAAGCTACATAACTACTACTGTAATAAAGAGGAGAGCCCAACTACCTGCCACCCACCCAAACTCCCTAAACCCTTTTATAATCTACCCTTATCTCCCAGATCCGATGGAAATTATTTTAGTTTCAGGCAGCAAACAAGTAGCTGTTCCCAGTCAGGTTATAAGATATGTAAAGCTTCCTCGGTATCCAAATCAAGGTTTCTTGGGACATATGTTTTCATCTGTATTAGGGAGACACCTAGGAATGTGATTATTTGCCTCATCTGAGAAGTCTTTGACCCCCGTTTCAAGATACTGCAAGCTTTTCAAGGCTGCCATATGATTTGCTATTGCCATCATCCATGTGCAACACTGAGTGAACTACGACATCGTCAGTAGTGAGCCCTGTCAGATACAGTGGAATACTGTGGTGGTCTCTGAAGTAGCTCACAAGAGAATGTCCACAATGACTAATAGGGTGAAATGATCATATTGTCCTATGGGTTGGGCAGTTGTGTCCATTTATGGATCCATTTTGATGAGTTGAGTGTTCTTATGCAATTTTTCTTGGGTGTTTATATTGCTATTGCTATAGGATTTCTATATTTAAACTGGACATAAGGTTTTTCTCAGATATATTACTGTTTTTCATTTACATAATGTGCTTTTTGGTTTTAGTATTATGTTTAAAAGATGACTTTTAGTTTTTATCTCATTACATTTGTGTGCATGTGTGCAGGTGTGTGTGTGTGTGTGTGTGTGTGTGTGTGTGTGTGTGTCCCCATCTGGACTTGTATTATGGTAAGAGGACAACATACAGGATTTGCTTCATCCTTTCTACCATGTGGATCCTGGGGGATCTAACTCAGGTTATCAGTATTGATAACAGATGTCTTTATCCACTAAGCCATTTCATCAAACCCAGTATTTAATTTTGAAAACATACAATTTATGTTGACTTCTTTTTATAAAAAAAAAAAATCTTAAGAAAAGACCTACTGTAACCTTCGCACAAAGTGATAAGCGTGGTTTCAATCTGTCATATCCTTCATTTGAACTATTTATATATTTATTTTCTGATTGGACTGGAAAACTAAATCAAACATGCAGTAACATTAATTTTCTCAAGCAATAACTGGTATAATTGACATCACAGATGCAGTCAAGACAATTGGTTAAGCCTGTGGTTAAATTTTCTGATGCTAGTGTTATATAACAGTATTTTAAGTGTTCTCTTCTATGAAACTTCTAAACCCTTTTAACACTATCTGTGCACTACCCAGGCAATGCCCTCTACCCAGTGTAGGCCATGGCATTACTTCTACAAGACTTAGGGGAAAAGAATACACAGTTACCTGACATCCTTACCATGTTATTAAAACCATAAGCCTACAAGAGCTGAAGCTTGCAGCCTGCATAGTAAATGCACCCAAGGAAACTCAAAAAGACATTTTCTGCCCAGAAAGGAAATCCAAGCAGTGCAATTCCTTGCTTTCCACAGAAATTACTGAATAATAATAATAAATTCAAAATCTTTTTAAATTAAACTTTCCATTAAAAAATCTGTCCTGTACCTGTACTCACTTATATCTTAGAATATTTATTTTTATTTTATATTTTATTTACATTTCAGATGCCATCCCCTTTCCCCATTTCTCCTCCCTAGAAAATCCCTATCCCATGCCCCCTTTTTCTTTTTGCTTTTATACAATTTTTTTAAATGTTAATCAAAGGCCTTATAAGTTTGGCAATGCTCAATCAGAAGTGTAACTCAATACCTAACCTAGATATATAAACTATCATTGACTGGTGGAGACACGTGAGCATCTGCCTCCATGCCCCCCCCCTTTCTCTCTCTTTCTCTCTCTCATCACCTAGCTTCTCCTCTCCTTTTTCTTCTCCTCTCCATACTCCTTCTCTTCCTCTCAGTACTCCTTCCCCCTTAGCTCCTCCTACATATCACCTTTCCTGTTAAAATAAAACTTTTCTCTCAAAATACAATTAGAGCATAATTATTCCTAAATATACCAGTGAGGTACAAGATAATCCTAATACCCAGTCCATCATTTTGTTGACTAACCAGAACCTCTGTCATCTCTTCTAACTAAAACACTTACTTTTGATCCTGTTATCTTGGTTGTGTCAGAACTCCTCTGGGTCTGGATGACTCTATGATCCTGAGCTCCAGCTGCTCTGGGTACAGTGGCTCTTCTAGGATATTTCAGGATATGGTGTCTCCAAGGTAGTAGACCAGCTAGGTGTTTGCTGATCTGAATGTAGTTGCTCCTCTAGGATGCTTCAGGATATGGTGTCCCCTGCTCTGCAGCTCTGTGGGCCGTGTCCTCTCTAGGATGCCTGCAGCTCTGTGGTCCTTGGCCTCTCTTGGGTACCTCTGCAGTTCTCCGGTCAGTGACCTCCCTAGGGTGCCTCCGGACTCAGTTTCCAGAGGGGAGCAGATAGCCTGGGAGACTGCTCCAGCCACCAGTATCCTGGCCAGGGGCAGAAGGGGAGTGGTTCTCCGCAGGGGCAGGGTCTGGATGCCAGGTGCGCTCTGTGGGCTCCCTACTGCCAGTTGTGCTTCTAAGGCCTAGGGTGGTGTGCAGGTTCTCCTACCTCCTGCTCTGTGACCTCCCTAGGGTGCCTCCAGACTCAGTTTCCAGAGGGGAGCAGATCAGCTGGGAGACTGCCCCAGCCACCGGTATCTGGACCAAGGTATATCTTAGAATCTTATGTCGTAAATTCCCTACAGTTTCCCCTTCAGATATTTACATTGTTGACACTATTGTAAATAAAGTTGGGCAAGGGTAGGTGGGTGGGGGAGCACCTTCATAAAAGTGGGGAAAGAGGGGAGTGGGATAGGGGGTTTGTGGATGGGAAACCCGGAAGGGGGATAATATTTGAAATGTAAACAAATAAAATAACCAATAAAATTTCTTTAAAAAGAAAACAATTTCAGGTTTTATTCCACTTTGTCTTCCTACAAACAGGTACTAACAAAATTAATCTTTGTAATTTTACACCTTATATTATACATTGCAAAATTTACTTATCATTTACAAACAGAAAATTGTATTCTTCCCATTGGTTCTATTGCTTTATTACTCTAGCTAAGACTTTGAGTACTATATTAAACCAGAGGGTAGAGAGTGGACAGCCTTGCTCCATTCCTGGTTTTGGAGGAAATGCATTTAGATTTTCTCCATTTAACATAATGTTAAATGTTTCTTTATAGTAGTTAGTCTTTCTTACGTTGAAATATGTTCCTGTATTCCTAGTATCAGAAAAAACTTTTTAAAAATCACACACACACATTTTATGTTATTCTTTTTTGTTATTTATATATTATTACTTTTATGTTATTTTTATGTTTATTCTGTTATTATGTTTATGTGTGCTTATATTTATTTGTACACTGTTTGATGTGCCTATGTTATCCATTTGTAATGGCTAATCTTGGTTGTCTACTTGAACATATATGGAATCTACTAAAAGCGATGCATGTGGGCATACTTGCTTGTTATTATTAACTAAACTTTGTTTCCCAATTAAAATAAATACTTTGCATAATATATACAGTTTTCCCTTGCCCAACTCCTTTTATATCCTACCCATTCCCCAACTCCCAACTCACCCAAATTTTCTCTCTTTCATTAGAATACAAACAAGTATAATAATAATAATAATAATAATAATAATAATAATAATAATAATAATAAATAAAAGCAGCAGAACCAGAATAAGACAAAATAAACAAATGGGAAAATTCACAAGCAACTTTTCTATTATCCTCTTCCATATTTACCCCACCTTGCCTCCACCAACATACACACAACTGATCAAAGATTCCATCTTATCTTGTCTTTTTAGGACAGTTCTCTCATAGAAAGCTTTTCTTTGCTCACAAATCTCATGCCACAAAACTGACTTTCATACTCATCAACAGTACTTCAATCGATCTTTCTGAGCATGTTGTTGGTCCCAAAGTTTATCTCAAGAAGGACTGTTGGTGGATATTTGGTCATCTGAAAGTACAACTCTAATTGTTCATTGTATTGATAGAAAATATGTAAATTATTTCATAATTTGAAAGACAACATATTTTATATTCCTTAAAAATAACACAAATATTTAAGCTGGGGCTAACCAAGAAATAGAACAATTGATTTGGTTTCATGAGTCCTTCATATCAAAAATTAAAAACAGATTCCAGTAATTAGTGTCTGCTTAATTTCCTGCAACTGGCCACAGACATGTGATTTGAAGATGACAGGGACAAACTCAGTGGCACATGTGTATGTAGGGAGAAGAAGGCAATGAAAACAAAAAGTAGTTTTGTTATCTCTGTCTGTAATCAATAGTATAAAAATATTGGCCAAGGAAAATTAGAGACATATATGTTATAAAAATGTCAGTATAAAGAAAAGAAGGCACGGATGTAAAGGATGATTAAAAGAGATGCAGGCCAACCTTCAAAGCCCAATGTAGCACTAAGGTGTCTTCAAAGCTGCAGGAGGCATCCTTTTTTCTTTTTATTGCTTATGAAATTGGCAAGAATAACTTGAAAGGGCCTGTGGGAATTTAAAAGTCTTTCTTCTTTTCCTTTTGAGAATCCTTTAAACTAACTAAATGTATAGAAAACCCACAATGTAATTAGTAAAATATGAAAAGATGGTTATAACCAATTTAAATCCTTCCGATTCATTAGGTTTTCATTGTTAAATATTGTCACTGATTAATGCAAAGCTGAGACATTGAATATGCTTCTCAAATAGCACACACATTGAATAGGGAATCAAGGGCACAAAAGAAAAGAAAACCCACAGAATAAGGTTATTAATAATAGCACAAATACATCAGCTTGAATGTACTAATAATAAACTCAGAGTTGTCAATAATGCAACAGTGCCACATTAAGGACAGAAATCAATACAGTACTTGGTGTCATTGGCCCCCCAGGGAGCCCAGATTTACATTCTCTGATTCTCTTTCTCCATGTTTTACGTTGCACCTATCTGCCTGTTATATGAGTCTGGATTTACCTGGCCTAAATTCTCTCTTGTGAATCTGCTCTTGTGCCTGTGTTTGTTTATCTGAATGTGTCTGTTTTTAACAAAGTGCTTTACCTTCTCTCTTATTGAACATCATAGAAAGCATCGTATAGAGAAGAAATGAAGGATGCTTTGCAGACATCTTTAACAGAATTTTACAAGGGATTAATCACTGACTCCAACTAACATAGATAACAAAAGCACTGCAAACATCACTGTTATTAAGTAATATCCATTTGTTAAATTCAATATGTATTTTATAAGAATGCTCAATTTATGTTTCAATAAATGATTATAATAACATTCAATTACAAATGCATTGCTCTCTGGATCTGGGGCTTGGAAGAGTACATAAATTACGATTACAGTTACTATTAGCTTAGGTTGTAAAAGTTGATAATGTGAGAAATCTAAGCTATGTGAGGCTGGCTATTACACTGTTCTCTGTAAGGCAGGTTAAACAAACAGGCTGAGTAGACAGTAAGATAGCAGTATTATGTGACCTCAAGATACATTATTATATCTAGCTATTAGGTCCTACAAAAGTTCCAGTCTTTCAAAATGTAAGGGAGATTTTTATCATTACACTGCCACATACAGGAACAAAATCACCACATTAAAAATATTATTTGCTGGCACTTTGTACTGGCAATACTACAAAGATATATGTACTTTTTAATTATTTAAGTTTTGAGATTACAATTATAACATTCTCTATTATCTTTCCCTCATTTGAACCCATCCATATGGCTCTCCTTTCTCTCACATAGATTCATAGACATTTTACTTTCCAAGTCATTTCTCATTACCATAACTAGCTACAGATAGTTGTGCAACAACACAGATCTGCCCAATCCTGAATCCTGAAGTATCTTTCCAAGGTGACATAATTAAGCAAAACTGCATGAATGTTGCTTTCTTTTATGTGTCTGTTTAACTTCTTTGTGTTGTCAGCATTTAACATTAATTAGACAAGTCACACACATTCATTTAAAAATTTATCCATTTCTTCTGAGTTTTCAAAAAGTTTCCAGCTTTTTTAAATATTTAGTTCTCAAAGTTCCCAAAGATTTTCTGAAGTCCATTAAATTGGTTTTGTTAATTTGGATTTTATTTTTGTTTGGTTGGTTGGTTTGGTTTGGTTTGTTTCTCATTAGTTTGGTAAAGGGTTTGGAAGTATTTTAAATATTTTGAAAGAATAGCCCTTTTAATGTTATGTATTCTTCTTTGTGTCCCTCATTCATTGAATTCAGCTCCAATATTTATTATTTTGTTTCAGCTTCTGAGTTTGACTTTGCCAATTTTTTCTTTTTCTTGAGGTTTGAGTTGCATCATTAGATTATTTCTACATTTTTTAATCTGATTATTTACATTTATAAACTTTTTATATAGGAATATTTTAGCGAGGTCTCAGAGGTTCTGGTAGATTGTGCTTGTTACTTTAATTTGTCTCTAGAACATGTTTTTATTTTTCTCTTAACTTCTTCAATAACCCACTGTCTTGTTCATTCAGAAGTGTATTGGTTAGTGTCCAAGGTTTAGTGCAATTTTGAACTTTCACCTCTTTTTGATATCTACTTTTATCCTACTGTGGTATAATAAGTTAACAACAAACCACATGAGTGTTGTTGTTATTTGTTAAGGCTTCGTTTGTAATCTATAATATGATCAATTTTAGAGAAGGCTCCATGTGACACTCAGATGAATGAGTATTAATGGTCTATGGTTTAGAATTTTTTTTAGATATCTGTTACAACCAGTTGATCCAGGATATTATTTAACTCTAAGTGGGTTTTAGTTTGGAACTGACTTTAAGTGTGTAGTGTTAAAATGTTCTATGATTATTGTGTCCAGACCTATGTTTACTTTTGATGGCTTTTAGTGTGTGTGTGTAAATTGTAAGGCCCAAGATGTAGTGCATAGTCATTCACATTGTTATATCTTCTTAATTAGTTGTTCCTTTATTAATATATACTGGCCCTCTTTATCTCTTTTGATTGGCTCATCTAGAATAGATTGGATAAAGGAATTTTTAACACTAGCTGATGTATGGCTTCTATTTGCTCAGTAGGTTGATTACAATCTTTTGCTTCTCATATTTCAGATGATTTTTACCAGCTTGGGAAGGTTCCTAGAAATATTTTTTTTCTTTATGTCCAGATGTATTATTGGCTTTACTTTGTTCTCCAATCATGAAATTTATTCTTCTATTTGGTCTCATATTGATGTTGTATTATTTATTAGATTGATGGATCAATTCTTTCATTTCCAGAATTTCAATTTGATTCTTTTAACATGAATTTTTTCTTCCCTCCATTTTTTTAAAAATTTCTCCAATTTACTGACTGTTTAAATAATTGTGTTTTTTCTCTATATTCTCTATAATTTTATTACTAAGCCTAAAAGAATATTCTATATAACTATTGATCCTTTCAAAGTGTGGGGTTTTGATTTTTTTCTGAAATTTCATCTGTCTTAATATTTTTGGTTAATGTTATTGAAATGCGAATTTGTGGATGTGTTGTGCTGGGTTGCTGTGTCATATTATTTGAATTTCTTTGGTGAGTTTTCTGCATCTATCTGTTTGTTTTAATTTTTCTCTTTTGAACACTCTTTTGGTTTGTTTGTTAAGTTTTATGGGAGGCCTCCTGGAAGGTTATCTTCCCTAGAAAGAACATTGCCATTGCTTTTTCATGGTATAGATGGCTGTTTTTCCCCTTGATGTTTTATTAATAGTTCAAGGGGATTAGGTTTTAACAGGTGGGACTTCCTGTGGAATCAGATTTTGAACGGGTACAGAAAACTTGACATTCTGTGAAGAAGATGATCTAAGATAGTTGTATATCAAGCTTGAAATTACTGAGTATCTAGCAAAAGTAAAAGAACAACAAACATGTAGCAAATAGATAATATCAACAAATTGAGTAGTAACAACATCCAAGGGGGAAGCCCTGTAAAGACAGCAAACAGAAGTTTCCAAATAATAATTCCAAGTGAGGTAAATTGTTTCCTCCTCCAATGAGGCTCTTGACACAAGAGCAAATGGCATGTAGCCATAGCAAGATGTTGTCACTTGAGTGCTTACAACACCAAGCACACATTCCTAGAGAGTCTGAAGAAACAGTCCAGCTGCAGTTTCTGATTAAGAGATTTCCAGGCAGAGCTGAGCATCCTCTAGGTGTATATGCTTCAGCACCTAATCCTCACTTATTCTCTCCATGCATTAGCCTCCAGCATCCAATGCCCACTGCAGGGAATTCTAGGCCATGGAATAAACAATAGTAACCTCTGCTGGACCTAATTTATATTCTAGTTGTTCTCAAGGCCACAATGTTTTCAAAACCCTTAGCTGTATGTTATTTTTCTTTCTCCATTACAAGATCAGGAGGCTAGTTTGACAGGACAAGAAGTCTTGGAGGACATTTGAAATAAGTATGTTAGAGTATGAGACAAAGAGACCAGACACTTATTCTCAGAAGTAGCTCTCAAAAAATACAAACAGCATATGAAAAATTGTCAACAAAATGTATATTTAAGCTGTACACCTTAATATCTTTGTGTATTGAAAGAACACTATGCTATAGGCCGTAGCATATTTATGGAATCCTGTGTACCTCATTGTCAACAACAGTGAGGAAAGATTTCTTTGGCAGCATGAATGAGGTTGGGTCTCCCAAGTCACACTTATGCTATGTATACTTACAATCCTGCTACACTAGCTCATTCTTCATGTTTTCTTTCAATACCCTGAATATTTCTTCTGAACTTCCCAGCCAGCCCCTGAGAGCAGCTTACTGGTACAGTCAGTTAATGACAACAGAGTAGTTGTGGCATCTGTAGACATAATGGCAGCAGCACTTGTGGCCACAGTGGTTGTTGGCTCTGAGGTTTGTTCACAGAACATTGCTGATGTGTGTAGCAAACCTGATACTTTCTGCTCCCATATCTACCCCCTACCCACATCCAGTCCCCTCTCCCTATCCACTCAAGATGTCTATTCTGATTTCCCCCTCCCAGTGAGATGCACGTTACTTGACTTCTTTGGGCCTGTTGATTATAGCATGGTTTTCTTTTTCTATAGGGTTAATATCCACTTATAAGTGAATATATGCCATGTTTGTCTTCCTTGGTCTGGGTTACTTCACTCCGGATGATCTTTACTATAGCTCCATCCATTTACCAGCAATTCTCATGATGCCATTGTTTTTAATCGCTGAGTAATGTTCCATTATGTAAATGTACTATATTTTCTTCATCCATTTTTAGTTGAGGACATCTTGATTATTTATAATTCTTGTCTATTATGAATAAAATTGCTATGAAAAAAGTGGCTGTACATGTTTCCATTCCCACAAGTAATGAAGAAGAAGTGATCTCCTTGCTCCTGATCCTCATCCGCATGCGCTCCCAGTTGTGTTTTGATCTTAGTCATTCTGACAGGTGTAAGATGAAATCTCAAAGATCTAGTCAATAAGTTTTAGCTAAAACAATAAGACAACAAAAGGAGATCAAAGAGATACAAATTGGAAAGGAAGAAGTCAAAGTATTTCTATTTAGAGATGATATTATAGTACACATAAGTGACACCAAAAGTTCTACCAGAGAACTCCTACAAATGATAGATGGCTTTGGTTATATGGTTGAATACAAAATCAACTCAAAAAATCAGTAACCTTGTTGAATACAAAAGATAAATGTGTTGAGAAAGAAATCAAGGAAAGAGTAACCATCACAATATCCCCAAACAATATAAAATATTTTGGTATCATTTTAACCAAGCAAGTAAAAGACCAGTAAGGCAAACTTCAAGTGTCTGAAGAATAAAAATTTAAAAAGATATCAAGAGATGGTCAGATCTCCAATGCTCATGATTAAGTAGGTTTAATAGAGTAAAAATAGCCATCTTATCAAAAGCAATCTATAGATGTAGTCAAGTTGATAACCAAGAAAATTCATCACATCTTGTTCTTCTGTTTTGAAGTAAAGTATGTAAGAATTTGCATGAGAGTTCCAACACAATTCTTTTCAGACTTTTACATAACAATATTTAACTTCATATGGGAAAACAAAAAGTCCAGAATAGCTGAAATATCCTCTATAGTAAAAGAACTTTCAGAGGTATCATCCCTGATTTCAAGTTATACCTCAGAGCAATAACAATAAAACACTATTAGTATAGGCATGAATACAAACATGTTGATCAATGGAATCAAATCAAAGTCCCAAGTAAATTGACACTCCTACAGACATCTGATTTTTGATAAACCAGAAATACACAATTGAAAAGAGAAAGCATCTTCAACAAATGGTGCTGATCTAACTGAATGTCTGCATGCAGAAGAATTCAAGTAGATCCAGATTTATTATTCTACACAAAACTCAAGGCTAAGTGTGTCAAAGACCTCAATATAAAACCAGATAGACTGACCTAATAGAAGACAAAGTGGAAAGTGGGGAAGGATCAGGTATGGGAGGAGACAGTATTGATTGACAGGGAGTCAGGAAATTGAACAGAGGTATGTAGCAGTAGTGGATAGGGAACTGGGAGTAGCGACCAGAAAGTTCCAGACTCCAGGAAAGCAAGAGGCTCCCAGGAACCCACAGAAATGATATTAGCTGAAATACACCACAAATGGGAGGGAGAACCTAGAGACCATATCCGGATGTTAGGCAAGGTTCCTGGATGAAGGGGGAGGCCACGCTCTTGTTTCCAAAATATTAACCCAGAATTATTCCTGTCTAAAGGAAATATGGGGAAAAAGAGTGTAGCAGAGACTGAAGGAAAGGCCATACAGAGACTGCCACACCTGGGGATTCATCCCATATGCAGACATCAAACCCAGACACTATTGCTAATGCCAAGAAGTGCTTGCTAACAAGAGCCTGATAAACCTGTCTCCTGAGAGGCTCTGCCAAGCCTGACTGATACAGATGCGGATGCTTACATTCAACCATCATACTGAACATGGGGACCCAAGCAGAGGAGTTAGAGCAAGGACTGAAGGGGCTGAAGGGGTTTGGAACTCCATAGGAAAAATCACAATATCAACCAAACAGACAGAACCCCAGAGCTCCCACGAACTAAACCACCAACCAAAGAGGACCCATGGTGCCAGCTGCATATGTAGTAGAGGATGGCCTTATCTGGCATCAGTGGGAGGGAAGGCCCTTGGTCCTGTGAAGGTTCAATGCCCCAGTGTAGGGGAATCCTAGGTTGTGATGTGGAAGTGGGTGGGTGTGGGGGGGCCACCTTCATGGAAGCAGGGGCACGGGGTGGGATATGGGGTTTGTGGAGTGGAACCTGGAAAGGAGATAACACTTGAAATGTAAATAAATAAAATATCCAATGTTTATAAAAGAAAAAAAGGAAAGAAAACCAAGTGGAGAACACCTTTAAACACATTAGCACAGGAGAAAACTTCCTGAACCAAACACCAACAGCTCAGGTACTAAGATTAACAATAATTGGCAATTCAAAAAAAAAAAAAAAAACTGAAAAGTTTGTGTAAAGGATACCAGACCAAAAAATACATAATAGCCACCTACATACTGTGGAAAGATCTTCACCAACCCTAGAGCTGACAGAAGGTTAATATCTAGTAGGAAATAATTCCATTTAAATAGAGGCTACAGAACATAAGCCATCAGTGTTCTGTTCAGGAACTTTTCCCCTGTGCCTAGGTATTCAAGGGTCTTTCCCTCCTTCTCTTTTATTAGTTTCAGTGTATCTGGTTTTAAGTTAAAGTCTTTTATCCACTTGGATTTGAGCTTTGTACAAGGAGATATGAATGGATTGATTTGCATCCTTCTACATGTTGACCTCCAGTTGAACCAGCACCATTTGTTGAAAATGCTGTCCTTTTTACACTGGATGGTTTTAGCTCCTTTTTCAAAGATCAACTGACCATAGGAATGTGGGTTCATTTCTGGATCTTCAATTCTACTCCATTGATATTTCTGGCTGTCTTTGTACCAATACCATGCAGTTTTTATCACTACTGCTCTATAGTACAGTTTGAGGTCAAGGATGGTGATTACCCCAGAAGTTCTTTTATTGTTGAGAATAATTTTCGCTATCCTGGTTTTTTGTTATTCCAAATGAATTTGCAAATTGCTCTTTCTATCTCTATGAAGAACACCAATGGCTTATTTTCTAAAATCAAGAATTGACAAATGGGACCTCATAAAATTGCAAAGCTTCTGTAAGGCAAAGAACACTGTCAATAGGACAAAACACCAACCAACAGATTGGGAAAAGATCATTGCCAATCTTACATCCAATAGAGGGCTAATATCCAATATATAGAAAGAGCTCAAGAAATTAGACTCTAGACAACCAAATAACACTATTAAAATGACGTATAGAGCTAAACAAGGAATTCTCAACTGAGGAAACTCAAATGGCTGAGAAGCGCCTTAAGAAATGCTCAACATCCTTAGTCATCAGGGAAATGCAAATCAAAACAACCCTGATATACCACCTCACACCAGTCAGAATGGCTAAGATCAAAAATTCAGGTGATAGTAGATGCTGACAAGGATGTGGAGAAAGAGGAACAGTCCTCCATTGTTGGTGGGACTGCAAGCTGGTACAACCACTCTGAAAATCAGTCTGGTGGTTCCTCAGAAAATTGAACATAGCATTACCTGAGGACCCAGCTATACCACTCCTGGGCATATACCCAGAAGATGCTCCAACATATAACAAGGACATATGCTCCACTATGTTCATAGCAGCCTTATTTATAATAGCCAGAAGCTGGAAAGAACCCAGATGTCCTTCAACAGAGGAATGGATACAAAAAAATATGGTACATTTACACAATGAAGTATTACTCAGCTATTAAAAATAATGAATTTGAGAAATTCTTAGGTAAATGAATGGAACTAAAAAATATCCTGAGTGAAGTAACTCAATGACAAAAGAACACACATGGTATTTAATCACTGATAATTGGATATTAGCCTAAAAGCTTGAAATAGCCAAGATTCAACTTACAGAACACATGAAGCTCATGAAGAAGGAAAGACCAAGTGTGGATGCCCTGGTCCTACTTAGAAGGAGTAACAAAATACTCAAGGGAGCAAATATGGAGACAAAGTGTGGAACAGAAACTGAAGGAGGGGCCATCAGGAGACCACCCCACCTGGGTATCCATCCCATGTGCAGTCACCAAAGGTAGAGACTGATGTGAATGTTAGGAAGTGCATGCTGACAAGAGCCTGATATAGCTGTGTCCTTAGAGGTCACCTGCCAGAGTCCTGACATACCCAGAGACAGATGCTCACAACTAACCATTGATCTGATCCAGGGGTTCCCAATGGAGGAGCTAGAGAGAAGACTGGAGGAGTTGAAAGGGTTTGTGGCCCCATGAGGAAAGCAACAATACCAACCAACAAGAGCTCCCTGGGTCTAAACCACCAGCCTGGGAGTACATAGGGAGGGACCCATGGCTCCAGCTGTATATGTAAGAAAGGAGTCTTTGTTGGACATAGGTTAGTTAGGAGTTCCTTGGTCTCATGAAGGCTGGACATCGAGTGGGGAGGAATTCAAGGGTGGTGAGGTGGGAGTTGGGGAGTAGGTGGGGGTACATCCTCATAGAAGCAGGAGGAGGGAGGATGGGATAGGGGGTTCCTGGGTGGTGGGGGGAATGGGGTAAGGGAATAAAATCTGAAATGTAAATATAATATCCAATAAAATAAATAAAAAATAAAATATTTTGAAATCCCCCAAAAAGAGGCTACAGACATTAACAGAGAATTCACAAGAAAAGAATCTCTAATGACCAAGAAGCACTTAAATAGGTGTTCAACATCCTTAGCCATTTCAGAAATAATTCATTTTAAATGAAACTGTAAGGACATTTAAATTGCATAGAATACCCAGAAATATTTTCTTTATGACACAGAAGAGCATTTAAGTTGCATAGAATACCCAAAAATATTCTAGACATGACACAAGTTTCTACATATGTAGAAACTTGTGTCATGTCTAGAATATGCATACAGTACCCAAACTAATTTAGTTGATTTTGATTCTTCTTTTAAGTAACGTTTATATTTCTAATTGTGATTGAATAAAAGGTAATACAAAATTTACCATGAGAAGAATTTTTTAGTATGCTGTTCGCTGATCTTAGGTACTTTCACTTGTGACACCACTGTCACCACTACCTATGTCATACCTCTTGAAAGTTACTGATGGCCTTGGCCTAAGTGGCAAATAAAAACAGAAAGGAATGGGGACTGCTAGTTATCATTTTCTCTTTCCTTTTCTCTCAATATTTGTAGCATAAGTCATTGACCAATGGAAAGTGGTAACACAAATAACAGAAGGTAAGACAGAGTCTATGGGTTGATTTTCAGGACACTATTGCTTTCCCTCTGCACTAGAAACATATTCGAGTTTAACAAGAAACCATGGTCAATGTAGTCAGGAGTCCTTCATCCCTTATTCATAGGCATAACATTTTGCCTTTTGGTCGCTTACAGTATTACTCATCTGTCATGAATACTGTTTTCTAGATGCTGTGTCATATGTAAGTAACTCAGCAAGGAACTATGGACATGAGTGTATCTCTTCCAATGCTACATTTTCCTCTTATAAAATACAAATTAAAAGAAGGATTTTTGTTTTGTTGTTTTGGGTTGTTTTGTTTTGTTTTGTAAGAATTTCAATATACTGACAGCAAAGCACTTAACCTCGAGACCTTCTTGCACATTTCACATTCTCACCCCTTATCGAACTTGAGTGATACAATAGACCCATGTGTGACTGAGGCAGAGCTATTCTTTATGTACTGGAAAGATACTCTACTAGACCAGTTTTTATGGTTAGCAAGGGACTAAGATAGACAAAAGGCCAAGCGACTCAGGGTCTACACCAGCACTCAGTCATGTCACATTCTTGCACTTTAAAGTGTCATCAACCTGCAGAAGAATAGACAAAAGTTTTGTCCTTTGTGTAAGTTTTCTGTAAATCTCTAGACACCATAGAAATCCAGTCAGTTACAGTACTTCTATGATGAAAGTGACAACGTTGACATAGCCAGGCTAATAAGAGTCAAGAAAAAATGATTCTCTGTAGTCTCCCTATAGGAACCAGGCTGCAAGATTTGGAGATTGAGCAGAAGCAAAACCAGATGGATAAAATAGACCTCTCCAAGTTAAAAATAAAATAAACAAACAAAATACTCTAGGTTAGCAAGCCTTATGAAAAGTCAGTGCAGAGAGGTGATGGTTTAAATACATATGATACATGTGTCAGCTAAAGATCCATGTGTGCTAGATGTCTCTCATTAAGACAAAAATATTTAATATATCTGAGTTAAGAGGAGGAAGGACATAGATATATGGCTCAGTCAGTAAAGTGCTTACCATACACACATAGGAACTTGAGTTTAATCTCTAACAGTGACACACAGAGCTGGTTTCAGCAGCTTGCATCTATAGTCCCACCTCTGAAGAGGTAGACACAGGCAGATCTTTGCAGCTTATCAAATAAAGAATCTACTCAAGCTGATGAGCTTGGTTCAGTAAGACAGGCTATAGAAAACAGTAGTAGTGGTAGTAGTAGAAGTAATAATAATAATAATAATAATAATAATAATAATAATGTACACAACAACTGAAGGAGACAACCAATGTCAAATTTCAGCTCCCACATGGATACACACATATGTACATATACACTTGTACATACATCCATTTAACCACACAAATAAGTACATAATACATACAAAAAGCCTTTTAAAGATACATGCATGTTTGGGTTTTTGCAGTAGGGGGGGCATTTTCATAGATTTCAGTCCGTGTTACTTAACATTCTCAGTTTTAGCCATGTTGAAGAACCTCAGGATGGGAACCATATAATGAAGCAAAGCTGCTCACCTAGTGGATGCAAGGAAAAAGAGAGGGGAAGAATGGTCAGAGTCTCAAATACACTTCAAAGAAACATCCCCAATGACATATGTTCTCCACCTAGGCCCGACTTTCCATTAGTTCCCCCCCACCTCCAGCATGGCCTTCAGCTGGGAACTAAGACTTGAAAATGAGCCTTTGGCTCAGGGAACATTACAAATGCAGGGAAAGAAAATAAATCTAGCATTTATAAGAAGAAGGGGGAATGCTAAAGGAAGACTGATCTCTGTGAATGGCATGGCTACTGAGCTCTTGAATTCAAACAGTTGTGATTACCTATACAGTGCCTTTATAATTGTAAGTCTATCAGCATCTTGCCATGCTTGTGGGAAAGGCTTATGGGGTTCCATCATTCTTGAAGGCTATATATGCTATTAATGGTTCATGATGTAGGACAGACACTATTTGGTCATGTAGCCACTGATAAGATTTTCATGATCCTCTAAACAAACATGCAACCATATTCCTGTAAACAACCTTAATAAAACTCATTGGATCATCATGAAGACGGGCATTAAAGGGTAGAAGGGTGGTAATATGTAATAAGATAATAAAATATAGCATTTGTGCATATGAAAATGTCTTAATGAATCCTTTGTTATGTATAATTAATTTACACCAATAAAACATTCAAAAGGATAACTTTGGGGAGATAAGAAAGAGTCAAACTATTATCGTATGTTTGGAATAAGTTCTCTCACACTGCTATAAGTTGTTTCTCCATGCAGACTTTACCTACATAAATCAGAGGCCTTGTCCTAAGACCTGCTGATTAAATAACAAAATGACTCATGAATACAATTAGCAGCTAATACCGGTGTAAATCTGTGGTTCTATTGGATTGTTGAGTTTTAAAAACATGAGGATAAATATGTACTAAACTACTATGGAGAAGACAATATTTGAATTAGGTAACATAATTTATTATTAAGACCAGACACTCTTTCTAATTTTTTCATCAATATTACCTGCTTAAATCATTAGCTATCAACTGCTACTTGGCCAAACTGTACTTTCTGCCACCAAAGTTGAATGTAACCCACCCTTTCAAATTTGGCTATTTTGCTTATTCAGTGTTTTTGAAACAGCTTTTCCACAAAAGTAGTAACCTGCATCGAATTTAAAGCCATTTCAGAAGTATTCCTTTGAGATTAGTCTGGCTGCTAACCAATGAAAGAAATGGTCTCACTGAGTTGAATTCTTTCATCATTTGGACATTTTTTAAAGTATCTTCTTATTGAAAGAACGGAACACAAACATAACCAACAGAAAACCCTTGTGGCTCTTGTTTGCTAAGGCAGAGAGAAAATTATAGTGACTTCAATATTTATTCAATGTTTTGCCTTTTCTTCCTCTTCATACTTTCCCAAGCAAAACTGATGTCCTTCCTTGTTTTTATTCTCTGAATAAATAAACACAATGACAATTGATGTCAAAACATAATTCTATAAAACTCCTACAGTGGTAAAATAACCAAGTAAAATACTGACACGGTGAACTGTTTTCCAAAGAAAAATTATCTGCCTGTATTGAAGTGAACTGTCCTTTCGGAAAGTCTGACAAGGGCTGAGCATTAAATATGAACTCCTCAGCTGCTCTGCTGCTGCATTATTCACCTCCTTATTTCCAGAACTAACACAGTACCTGGAAAATAGTGGAAAGAGCACACTTCACCTTTGCAGTTTTAGCCAATGTAACAGCCTTCACCAGTGTTTGCCTCCAACAATGTCATATTGAATGTGAAGGTTTGATAGGAGTTTGTGCTCTGTTGCTTCTGTTATTGGGAACATAAGCATGACACAGTGTTTGGGCATTGGTTTTATAAAGGAAGATGACCAGATTACAGAAAAACTAAAACTTGCGTATTTTCTATCTAAAACACTCAAGCAAACAGATACCTGCTTTGCACCAGTATGTCTTGAGATTGCCAGAAGAAAAACTGTATCTGCTGCTTTGCTCTGCCCCATTGGCTACATACTTAGTGAGCAGCTTTTGTCTCTCAGTCTGTTTATATTCACACAATTATAAATAACATGGCCTCCCTGAGGCATCCTGAAAAGAATAAACAGAAATTTCCAAAGTGAAGAATACTAAAAGTCAATGAACTACATTAATACAGTAGAAAAACTAAGTTGTTGCCTGCTAATTGGTGGTATAGCGTAGAGCTTCATTGAAAATTCTTAACGAGAATTTTTGTACTAGTCAAGGACATATTCATCTTCTGATCACTAAGCTTAATGAACAAAGACAATTTTATTAAAAATATTCTTTGAAAAGGGACCTAGCCATTAACCAAGCAAAATGTGTTAATAAACACTCACTAACAATGTCTGCTAACCCTGAGTAATGTACTACAAAAAGACCCTGTGAAACATATATTCTGAAGGCTAAAAAAAAAGCTAAAATGTAGTCTACTGTACAGGTGTGCACCCAGAACATAAGCTGTTCTTAAAATTTGTTACAAATATATAATTTGAGATTTCTACTAGTAGGTTTAGTGTATCTCAGTCATTGTAATGATCTGGTTCCTCCCTCTGTTCTAAGGCTATTTAGAATTAAGGCCCAAATTTACAGCCCTCTTCAACACACAAGAATTATCTGATACCACAAACTTACATTGAACTCTTACTGTAGCTAATATTTTGTTTCCAATCCTTAAATCTTTTGGTCCACATTTTTAGTTATTTTAATTTGGAGCTTGTTTTTACTATTTCAGGTCTGAATCTTTTATGAATTGTTTTTGAAGGAATGAAGAATGTAAATAAACATTTACTGTATTAATGGTCCAAAATGGTCAAGTTACAATCATTCAGTCACCAACAGAACATCATTTCTGTTGTACAAGTTTACATTTTTTCATGTTTTTTTAATTTATATAACAATATTCTATAGAATTTTATATTTCACATTAGAAATTACTATTATTGGAAGATTAAATTCAGGAAGTAGCTAAAGCAAACAGGCATTCCTCAGTAAGGAGTATATAGAAAAAACACATTTTAAAAAACTAGTTTTAGGGGCTAAACTGAGTAATGACTTTCCTTAGTGTGTCCTTTCAACACCATCAGGCATGCAGCTCCAGTCTGGGCCCAGGCTTATATAAAGCTGCATGAATGAATAGCTAGCACAGAGATCAAGAATGGCTTAATGTCTTTGGTTCAACGTGTGCCTCATATTTCCTCCAATAAAAGTGTTTTTCAAAGTGTAATTGTCAGTGCCAAGAAATCAATTAGCTTAAAAAATTGCAAACCCTGCCAATAACCAGTAATATGAATGGACACTTATTGCATGGTGCCTGAACAAATTAAAGGAGCAATCTTTTGACTGCTGGGTCTAACTCCAAGAGAACAAGGTCTCTCTGAAATGGGAGATAAAAACAAAAATGAGGATAAGCCATCTGAGTAGTCACACAAAGCTTCCAAATCGACCAGAAGATGCAACTGTTTTCTCCAAAGATGCAAAAATCTATAAAGATTTTCTGACAGCAGCACTTCAGTACATGAAGTCACTATCCACAAGAAGCCTGTCTGTAAGACAAGGACTAAATAACATGTGATAACAATAAAGTTAGCATAGGAAATCCAGACATGAATACTGGTGTTTAACTGTAGAATAGGTGGAAGCTTGCAATGTAAAGTGTCAGGAGCCTCCCAACCCAGAGAGAGTAGTAGTGAGAGCACAGAGTAGGACTCTGGTGATGACTTTAAAGTCTGAGGGTCTCAGAGCTTTCTAGCTCTCCAATTGTACCGAAATGCTGATGAAAACTTGTAAAAAGTTTCTTGTTCTCTCCAAGGGTAAAAACTAGCTGGTTTAAGTGATTGACACCTGTAGCCTAACAGCAGGAGATTAAGTAATGTGCCCTTTGTTCTATCTAAGCAGGAACTGCACCCCTCTAACTTTCAACCTGCTAGTCAGAAGTCACAGGAAGAAAAGAGGACACTGAGAAAAGTGGTTATAGTGTTTATTACTAAGTTGTAAAAAGTTTCCTATGAACGCTATCTAAAAGGGGATAGCAGAAAGATCCTAAGCAGGGGAAAGGGAAAAATTCTAAGTGGGGAAAGGGGAAAAAATTCTTCTCTATCAGCCTCTCATCTCTTTGTCCTCAGTACTTACACATCTTTCATAATACATGATCACATGTTAAAAGTTTATCACAAGTTCACACACAAAAAAATCAAATCAAAAATTGAAATAGAAGTTTGCAACAGAGAATATTTACATGCATATCCATTAGGAGTAATTTTCTGGCTAAATATCAATTACCTGTCTCAGCTCCACAAGTTTACTGAAGGTTTAAAACTATAACTAACTTACTAGTGAAGTTTTGTATAGATAAACCCAGTCAATATTTTATCTTCTGTTCTAGCACCTATAATAAATGTTAGTTCTCTTTTGATGACCTTTGGTTAATTGTTTTACAACCTCTTGGAATGTGCTTTGAGTAGGAGACAGTCTGATTACTAAGAGCAATTAACTGGTGACACTTGGGAGACTGGCAGAGTTCTCATTGCAGTTTAGACTATCGGAAAAGGATCTAATAGCAGTCCCACTATAAAAGACCTTAGTAATGACTGATATAATTTTAGAAATTCTTATGAGATCATTATTAAGACTTAAGAAGTCATCTATTTGTCATCACTGCTAGACAGTACATCTTCATGGATCTGTAGAGATCTGCTCCAAAGAGGTGGGCTATTACTTAGTGATTGTTATATATGTTAAATAATAATAGGAAAAGCATATTAATAACAGGAATCTTTCCTAAAATGAATCCCTTATAGCCTTGCTTAATAAGATCGAACCTGTCAAAGATTATATAATAATCCGAAGCACGCCATCTCAGGACTATCACCTGCTAGCATTAGCTTGTCCCATTATGGTTCCTTCACTAAAGGCCACATATGGAGGTGCTACAACACAGAATTTGCCATTTCTATATTAATCTGGATACTATGTAAGTCTAAGGGACTCAGGAAGATATAATTACTTTGTTATATTTTTGGTAATTTTGGTCTATTGTTGTGATTCTGAGAAGTGGATACAGCCATGCCAGATGCTATATTTATAATGAAGTCACATCCAATATGAAATGTGATCAGGCTTCTATGAAACATTCTTTAAAAACTCTGAGAAATGTTTACAATGGGGAAAATAGTCCTGTTTTTGTTTTACACCAAACCCCCATTTTGCTTTTAGAGACAGGCTTTCAAATTGCCCAGGGTGTCCTTGAACTCTAGATCCTTCTGCCTCTATCTCCCGTGTGCTAAGATTACAGAAATGCACTACTAATCTTAACATATTCTTCATGGGTAACAGTTTTCACTTTGACACTTCTTGAGCATTTCAAGATACTTCCTCTTGCACAGCAGTATTTAACATTCTGTGTGATATCTGTAGTGATTCTGGTCACAGTATCCTATTTTTTTTTGTCATTCACATGTAATTTTCGTTTTTATTCTGAATATTTGCTAGTTTTGAGAGAGTATGGTGTGTGCTTTTATCCCTGGTGCATGAGTATGTAATATACTTACAATATAAAAGTTTTCTTTGCTTCCAAATACATCTGCAATAATCATCACCTCTTTGTTCTCTATCTTCCTTACCCATTTTCTTGATAACCTGTACCCTACAACTGTTGCTTTATCTTCCTGTTCTTTGATTTTTTCCTTCCAGTTTTTATCTCAATATCTACCTAAGATGCTTCTTATGCATAACTATTTCTTGATGCCTTGATTTTGCTATTCAACTATGTTCACATTAAATTAGCCAGAATAGAAAGTTTCTACTTCAAAAATGTATTTTAATTTCCAAGACTTATTAGTGAATTTTCATATCATTTTTTTTTCTGTTTCTACTTGCTTCTTTTTGGGTATTATTTGCCCTCCTATACTTCTTAAATTAATATTTAAATATTTCAAGCTACCTTTTAAATTATTTTCTTTTAACAAATGATTTCCTCAGTTTTAGCAGCAGTGTTGCTCAGTTTCACCTACATGTTTGTTTTTGGTTGTTGTCTTTCTTTCTGAGACAGGGAATCACTGTGTATCTTAGGTTGACCTTGAACTTGAGTTATTCCTTTTTCAGAATCCTAGGAATTACCGTGACATATGACTATAGAGACTGATAAGCAGTCTTTGCTGCTGCTGCTACTATAGTTGTCTTCTTTTAGCTAGGACTTCTGAAATTCCTTTAGCCAGCATCCCTATCTCATACAGAAGTACACAATGCCTAACACTGATTATTCATGCCTTTTAACCTTGGGAATCTTTATCCCAGTAACAGTGGTCAAAACAAATATGTAATAATAGTAGTGGTCACATAGCTCATTACTATACACAGCACAAGAAATAGGTTTGACATGCTTTTAGATACATTTGAAAAATGTATCTGTGCCATGCATACACTCCCTGCACTCATCTCAATTCCAAGCTCATATTACCACTTTCCTTGATGTGTGTTATTCTTCCATTTCTACTCTATAGAAAATTTCTTCTTGAACACCAACACCTATTATTGGGGGGGGGGAAGGTTTGTACTTATTTCTTTCTTACTTCAAATCTCTATTTTATTTTATTTCAATCTACTATCATTGTATACTTTGTTTCAAAAACAAGGGGGAAGAGGGAAGTACTCACTTTCTGAAAAAAAAAGTCATAGAGTACACAGTGAATCTAGAGATATAACTTAACTGGAGAAAATATGGAAAATCTGGACTAGAAACACCTGATGCACAGTATTTTATTCTAGAGCAATACTTATATGATCAGTTAATAATATATATTACTGACAAATTACAAGGAAAAGTTAGTATATTTAATATGCTAATATTTACTTATATTGGAGATTTGGTTCTGAATTTATAATTACCCTTCAGAATGTCTACATATTTTTAATAGTGACACATATGCTCATGGGCTGCAATGATACTTGCTTCTAGGCTGGCACTTTTGTTAGGCAGATTATGAATATTTCATAATGAGTAAAATTATTAACTTTTCAAGGCCTTAGCTTTTTTCTTCTATTGATATAAGATGTTATAGCACAAATTTTACTCAAAAACACTATTCATTCTTAACACCATGTCACTATGCAGACAATTCACACAAAATACAATCCTGTCTTTAGAAAGAAAAATATTAGTAATAACCCAAATATCTCAATTTCATTCTAAAAGTATTATATTTAATACTTAGTAAGCAATAAAGAAAACATGCATTTGTCATAGGAGTTTACAAGCTTAGAGAAGTAAACATTAACACTAATTTACATGAATGAGACATTGAAAGGGTTGAATTTCATACGTTTTAAGAAAAATAACATTTAAACCACCATATGACACATCACAGAAAGTCTAAACTGGGTAAGACACAGACAAAAAAGTGTTAACTAGGAAGTACAATTCTCATTTTGGCTACATGAAGTGTAAGTTTCATACCCTCTAGAAGGAACAAATTTGTCAACATCTTCTAAATATTAGCATAAACATAACATTCTTTATGACCTGGAAATTCTACTCTTCAGTTATACCCAATCAAAATGTTCACATATATTTACCAAAATAAGTCTACTAAAATATCCCATAAATGTAGTATTCATAATAGCTTCAAACAAGCTGTTATCCAACATCAAAAACAGAATGATTAAATAAATCACAACATAGTCACAAAGTGTAAAATAATATCAGAGTGTAAATGAGCAATCGCAAACTGGAAAAGACACAGTATATCTCCTGGGTAAAGTGGGGCAAATGCCATAGAATTCCATTTCATAACAAGTTCCAAAGGTGACCTCCATTGAAAAGTAAGTGGTTAATGATTAAATGGGGATACAAATTGAATTTCCTAATGCTATAGATTTTTCATAGTCTAGGTACTCGTTATAGATAAAATATTAAATGTCACAAATTGGCATAAAGTCTTCAGATAGTGGTAATACTTTGGGAAACCCTAGAAAGTAGGGTATAAGACCTAACTAGAAGAAGTCAGTCACTGGGGTAAACCTCTGGAGATATTTTGTCTCCAGTCCTTTTTTTGTCTTTCTTCTTTCTGTCCATCATTGAAATAAAAAAGGATGTTGACTAGACAGGCCTGCATCCAGGATGTTCTGCATCTGGTCTTTTCAAGAGTATAGAGCTAAACAAATCTCTAAAATTATTTTTAAAAGTTCAACCCTTCCTTCCTTGTGCTGATTTCATCACAAATTGTTATAGTAAAGAAAGCCTGATATTAACAATACAGAACTGATGATGTCGATGTAATTAATCTGAGAAATTCAAGCCATATATTTATGAACTATGTCATAAAATGCATTTTTACACAGTAATGAAAATTTTATGTGATCTACATAAATACTAGATATGAATAGAGCTTCACTTGTCTAGTTGTTTTTCAGATCTACTCCTAAACCCTAAAGGATTCATGAAGTATACCACACAGCTAGTTTTTGCTTCCATTAAATATAAATCTGGTTTGGTTTTGTTCTCTCAGAGGTAACAGTATTATTTTGTTTTGTTTTTCAAATTTACAACTATAGAATAAGAATGGTACTACTTTTAAATATTCCTCAAATGTATAACTGAAAATTATTCAAATGGACTTGGAAAGAGATAACCACAACCACAACCACAACCCAGAGAATCTTAACACTTGAAAAGAGTACTTCCGTCAAAGGCTCCTTTGCCATCTTTCTAGATTTTGATTAGGAGCCTCATCATAGTTTTCTTCTGTAGGTTTGAACCTGTAAGGTTTTAACACCTAAGTTCAGGTAGAGAAGCAGAAGGAGCCTTGTGATATCATCGACCGGCCTATTGGTACCAACTCACTCACAATTACCCTTTCTGCATTCCTGGTTGCCAGTTTAAATCTACCAACTTCCATAGCAACTCAGTCTCTCTCATGAATGTCTGTCAGGTGCTTGTCCCAGCACTTAGAATTTTTGTGTTAAACATTGTCTAGTAAACATTTTCTTCTAAATGTCTGGTTTTATATAAATGTAACTCTGTGTGTGTGTGTGTGTGTGTGTGTGTGTGTGTGTGTGTGTGTGTGTGTGTGTGTGTGTGTTAAAGACTTCATAGCAAAAGGCTGTATTATTGAGTGAACTCACTTGAATTCACATAATACATGCTAGCCTTAAAGTGACTGGCTGGCAATTCTTGGCAGGATATTTTTTTTGATGGTTTGTTTACTCTTACCCTAAGAAGAAGGGTAAGCCTGTAGGGAAAAAAAGGCCTAGTAATAGAATGCTTGAGAATATTGGACATTCAAATGATTTATATCTGGAGTTTGAGACCATACCTTCACATTTGCACATACTTGGTAATGATTCTCCTCAATTTCCACCACTATTTAAAGAACAAACCATTTATTCTCCGTTATGTAATGAATAGCTCCGAGCAAATTGGATAACGATATGTGTGAATACTACTTGTAGCTATGACTTGATTATCTCAAAGATGTTAGAAGTTAAGTCTTAATATATAAATCCTTTAAAGGTAAAATTCATCTGACTCAGATTTGACCTGAAGCTCTGTTGTTCCCTGTCTGAGTTCTTGAGATTCTCTTATGAGAACACACCATTTGAGTTGATCTTGGTTCCCTTTCAATACTTGAACATTAGCCTTTATGTTTAACTCAGACCAGCCTTTTAGGAAGAGGTTCTTCGTTGGTCATTTTGAGAATTCCCCTCAGCACAGCCTCTGTCACCACACATGCCACCGTGTAGAACACAGCTAAAGGAAGACCTGATGGCCTCAGGGCCAGAGGGAGGAACAGCTACAGGCTGTCTGTCAATCCAATTTTATTTATGACATATTTTAAATATGTCTTAAAAGATATTTGAATCAAATATATGATATTTGATTAAAAGGGCATTTGAGTTTTTGAGAAATGACTTTTTTGATGTAAAAGGCATTAAAGGCTCTTAGCTGAATGTATTTTGCCTCTACTATTTTATTTTAAGCCAAGATATACCTACTTTAAAGTGATTCCAGCTTCTTCAAGTCTGGGTGCTGAATGTACTCTGTATTGAGGCTCTATTTTGTACCTCAAATACATAGACACTAGGCATTTGTTCATCGTCATGTAATATCTGTTCATTGTCATATTAGATGTTGGATAAACTTTTAGCCCTGGTCTTATAGATCTCTGGCTAACATCAAAGCATCCTTCTTGGAAGGTCTAGTGCAGGCTAGGAAGTTATGTTCTGAAGTCCAAATTCCAGTATCTACAGGCACTGTATTTGACTGTTAGCTTCATTACATCAGATTCCCATAGTAATTAAAGAAACAAGTGGAAACTTTTTAAAAAAAATATGAAAATATACTGAAACTCATAGGTAAATGCTCATGAATTTAACTCAGTAGACTACTAGCATAGTCAAATTTTGTCTCACACAAAAATGAACTAACGGATTAATGCATATACAAGGAAATTTTACTTTTTCTCTCTGATCTATTTCTAATTGTTCACACTGCAGTTAGTAAATACACACACATTAAGTCCTATCTTACTAACTTTCTAGGCTTCTTACACTTATTATTTTTATGTTATTCCCTCTTTGGAATTTTGCCTCATGTACCAGGAACATGCAGAATATTAATATTCTAGGACATAGCAGCAAAAATTTGCCTGCTCAGCTTTCCTCTGTGAACTGACTATGCCAGTATCTGACATATTCATGTCATGCTGATGTGCCCCATTCTTCCTAATACTGTCCTGTATCACTATAGTTACCAGCTTTTCTATCATGACTTGGGTCACTGTTATGACTCTCTAAACATTGATTGTTGCTTCACAAATACAGATGTTTAAAAGCAACCAAGATAGTTATGCTTTAAAGTAAAGATACTACAAAACCCCACACCCCTTGCATGATTTTCAAATTAACAAATTACTTATATTGCCTTGTTCTTACAACCAGTGCATGAAATTTATTCTAAGGTTATCTTTCAGCTCTTGTCTATGCACAATTATCTCTACACAATTACTACAATCTCACTAGCCATAATTGTGCTAATTACCTTCTCAACAACATCCCCTTCTCATCACTAATTTAGGCATTCAGCAAGTAGTTTGTGAACTAAGTAACTGCTTGATTGTAATTTCAAATCTTATAATAGGAAACTGTAGCTCTCTTTGGGAAAAAGATGACTTTGATAGATGTGAGAGAGGAATTCTGAATTATAAAATATAAGATGTCTGTTGCTTGAAGCTCTGTCTTAAAACTTATCTGCTTCTACCTATGATAAGAACCCACACTGCTCTTTGGGCACATACTGTGCCTACTAGGTCCCAGTAGACATGAGTATGGGGTCACAGGAATAGCACTCTCTTCATTTCCCTCTCTTTACCTAACAGACTGGGATGGGCCAAAGGGCATGGAGATCCAAGGAAGTTGGCAACAACTAAACCACAATTCGATTCCAATACTGAAATGTCCAGGAACTCTCTTTCTCAGGGTGGAATAGTCCTAGCAGGATCTTGGGCCTAGAAACTAATGCTTTGAAGTGCAAATTGGATCTTAACTTTCAATATGGAGCCTGTCACTCAACACACTGTTGGTAGCCTTTAGGTGACTGAACTAATCTCATGCCAAGATAGAAGAATAAATTTCAAAGTAATTTGTAGAGTAAAATGTGGAGTATAACTTTCAGGGAATCAGAATGATGTCCTTTATTAATTTGCCACATAAGCTCAGAATATGTAGTAAAATTTCTCAATACCCTCCTTACCTTGAGCTCTGCCTTTGCAAGACCCAGAATAATTTTCAGTGCAAACTCAGTGATAAAGCTAATATACATATATTTTGCAGTTTGGAGCATCATAGATAGGCTTTCCAATTATTTTTTAGTCTCAATTAGATTGGTAAATTTCCCTGTAGCTCATCTCAGTCTAATCATATAATTACATTCCATTTAAGTGAAAATGACTAGCTAAAAATGTTTGCATGGGAAAAAAATATGCTTCAGATGATGAAAGTTTTCTCCAATCCTCTTTCTTAATATTCCAAACAAGATTTCCACTGTTATTATTCTCTGGATCACAGATCATGAACCAAAGATTATACCAGAATATTGAGCTGGAGTAATCAAAATGCAAGTAAAAATAGACTGTAACTTCCAGAGTTGTGCTTAGTGCTTAGAAAGCTAAACATTACACTCAGTTTCCAGCCTGAAGCATTGCTGGTCTCAGTGCCTGTAAAATATAATAGTGACTGCACCTCTGTCAATAATGGCTGGCACATGCATGGTTTCCATCACAACATCATTAATATGGACATATGAACATAGTAGCCCTCATGCCCTCTTATAGCTACAGTGCTACATATAAGACATGTTGCACCAATTATTTATATTTCATAAAAATAAAAGAGAAACTAGGACAATAGTATTAATCCCTTTGACAAGCCACATGTAGAGAAGGTGGTTTTATTTTTCTCTACAGTCAGACTCCAATATTTAGCCCCATTTAATGAAGTCAAGTAGCCATTGTGGGAGGGCTGACAAGACAATGCTTGCAAAATCAATCACTAAACTTCTTCCTGTCATGATGGAGTTGCTTTACTGGTGGTTGATGTTATTATTGTGCCAGCTAATGGAGAGTGGCTATGGCTTCAACACCTCATTTTTCTTTAACTTGGAGGTTCCGGGATGCCATCTGGTTTTTGCAGAAGTAGAAGCCACCCTAGCAGGACAGTTTGTGGGACCATTCCTCTAAGCCTACCCTAGAAAGTAGTTTTAAAATCTGAGTAAGAGTTCTGCAGGTTTTTTTTTTTTTTTTGACTCATCCATGTGTCAACTTTTTGACATTTTTATTATTCAGGTAAAATTTTCAGAAAGTAAAAATATACCTTAAATATAAAATTTGATGAACTTTGACATGATTATCAACTTAGTCACCATAAAGCCACCAAAATTTAAGACCATTCTTATGAATCATTTTGAATGCTGCTTCTCTGACTGATGTATTTACTTTAATTTTAATTTTAATGTACTGGTGATGGATGGAATTATACATCTTCCATGTGTCTTTATTCCATTGTTTTCTCTTCTTTTGAAAACTGCCAACACTTCAGCTGTCCTGTTTTTATTGACTTATGTGTATTTTTCTGTTATGGTGAGTAATGACTAACATCTGAAAATGTTTCAATTTTATGTGTCCAGTCTGATAACTGTCCCCAGGTATCTGCTATGGAGCCACCACTTGACTGAAGATTTAGACATTCTCATCTTCACAGAAGCTTTTCCTCTGCCACCAAATCCATACTCAACACAAAGCAACTGCATTTCTATAGCTAAGCAACTTGATTCTGCGGGTTTCATAAATATGGAATTTTAAAGACCATAGCCTTTTCTGTGCCTGGGTTTTCTTACACGATGAATCAATGTTGACATTTCTTTGCTAGACAATTCATGCTATTGTCTGCATCACTACAACTTTAAATCTTACTCCTTTGTTTAAACTTTGTTGAGTCTTACTCCTTTGCCTAATCACTATAAATAACATTGCCTTGTTTCAAGTCATAAGCTATTATCAGCAAAGCTGCTATAAGGGTTCTTTTAAAAATCTTAGTAGACATGCTCAGATTTTTCTTGAGTCAAGATCTAGGAAGATATAGGAACACACATTGGATGGATCTGTTTTTGTAAATAATTACATGTATTTTATTTTTATATTTAGATTATATTATAATAAGTGGCTATATGATTACCCAAGGCATATGAAGTGTTCTTCACTTTTGTCATGTGTGTGTGTAGGGGGGACATTTATTCTAGAAGCACTTACTGTTGTCATGTCACTTGTTCTATCTTACATGGTGAACTCATTGTCTCTGTAGATTCACCAGAGATTTATTTGCCTCTGCTTATTGACATCCAACATTTGGTTTATAGAAGTAGCAGTTGTGCCGGTTAATTTTGTTGTTTCTGGTTTTGTTTGGTTTGTTGCCTTTTCATGGTTTGGTTTGGTTTGGTTTGGTTTGGTTGCTTGTTTTGGTTAGGTGTGGTATGGTTTGGTTTGAAGATTTACAACAAGGTCATACTCTAATGTGGCATGAAACTCACTGGGTAGGGGTAGGACTCAAGACCACAGCTTCCCAAGATCTGGTACTATAGGTAGACACCACGTCAGGCTATTTTGTTAATTTTTAAAGTGAATCTTAATATTTTTCTTATTGACTTAGTCAATTCTTATGTTTACTTTCAGATCTACATGCTGAAGATTCATTTTTTGTATTTTTTTGCTGATCTTGTTTATCAAAGTCTAATCTTGTTTGTTAGTTTCTAAGTTGTGTCTGTGTTCTGACCCAGAAGCTATTTTCTGATCAAAATCTTGAAGGTATTCTTTGAATATTTGTAAAATACTCTATTGTTTGAGGCTTCAATTGGTACCTACAATGAATCTCAAGTTGATTTTTACAGACATAATCAGATTGATATCAGAGCCAACTCTTTCACACATTCATCTAGTTGCTTCAACACCATGTACAATTTTTAAAATCACTTGCCAAGAATTCAGTTGCTCTTTTATGAGAGCATTTTCTGGACCATCTCTTTTGTCTTTTGCATTTATCTTTCAACTGTGTCAACAACACACTATTTTGACAACTATAGCTTTGAAGGAAATGTTGAAATAGGGTAGTGAAGGTCCTCTAGCATTGTCCTTCCTTAAGAAAACTGGCTACTCAGCATTGGCTTTTTTCATAGACTTTTGTAACGTGGGATCTATTCAAAGAGCTTATTTGAATTTGGTGAATTACACTGAATCTTGAGATGGATTTTCATCTCTTCTTTAAATGCATCCTACATATCCATCTGGCACCATTTCCCTTTATTCTAGATAGCTTTACTTTTAGCTTTCCTTGTAATGTATGTCTGCATCAAATTTTCTCAAAGTGTTACATTTTAAAAGTCTTCATTCACTTTCTTGTGGAGTGTTCTTCCTCTGTGGGGGGCAGGGGTGGAATTCTGTGATGGCAGCCTATTTTTTTCTTAGTAAACTTGATCTCAGTAAACTTCTCTCAGTAAACAAGATTAAAAAAGATATTGCTCAAACATTATTTCTGCTGAATTATTAGTTTGCTGTTTTCATTTGTACCACATGGCTTTATTTTTCTTGTATACTATTTATCTTAGGATACATCGCTATATAGTCTTTGTAGCTACTCTATCATATTTCATAAAACATTTTGGAAATATAAGTTGAGAGCTCTACCACTTTTGGAAGCTCAAGAATATTGTAATTTGGCAGCTTTTCAAATATTTCCTTTGCTCTATCAATTCTCTCCCATCTTCTGCTGGAAACACATTCTAGACTAGTGGTTACCAACTGTGGATAATTTTATCCTCCAGCCACCAGCCAACCATGTCCAGACACATTTTCAGTTGTCAAAAATCAGAAGATGCACCTGACATCTGGAATGTAGAGGCCAGGGATACATCTATATCCAGCAGGACATGGACTGCCTCCTTAAGCAATCATCACTGGAGGCAATGAGTTCAGTCTGTCAAAGCTTAGATGGCAGCTATTTTCCCACAGTTCCGATCAGGTCCTTGATTTATTTTTATTTCACTTACTTGCATTTGTTCTGATATTTTCTATATTCATCTTCAATTGTATTAATCTTTTCATATGCTATATTGATCTATTAAACTAAAAAATGTTTTGATTTTTTTTATACTATTATCTCTATATTACACCTTACTTATGTGTAATATTTTACCATGTCTTCTCACATGTTATCTTTGTGTATTTCTCCATTAGAAAGTGTAGCACTGTTGTTATAGTTACATTAAAGTATCTTATCAATAATTCCAATATGTAAGCCATTTCTATACCAAGTCCATTGACTTTATTTTGACTAGAGAGTAAATCTTTTTCTATAATTGCACAATAAGAAATGTTATATACCATAACCATAGAGTGAAGCAATTAATATTAGCACCCCACCCCAAAAAATTAGTGATCTTAGGCTGACGGCATAGGGCTGAGTGAACTGTTCTATAGTCAAGTTAAGTTTTGACCTGTGAAAATTTAATTTTCTTGAGTTCACTATTATTTTAAATAATGTGAAATGAGTCAATTCCTTTTATTAAGGCAGATGAAATAGGGTCTGTTGGAATTTTGGATTTACCAATTAAGACTTTCAAATAAGCTGCTAGCTTTCTGAACCAACTTTCAGGTCTCTTACTGGTTTACAGCACGGCAAATAATAGTTTTTATATTGATGACAATGTGTTTTACTTTCTCCCCACTGCTCTCTGGACCTGAGGGTCTTTGCTCAGCCTAGCTGCTCAGTATAATACTGAACAGAGGAATAAGACAGATTATGCTTCATAAATCATGAGAAAAGAGGTCTCTCTTTTTTTGCCATTGGGAGAGACGGCATCAGCTGTGAGTTTGTTGATACTACCACTTATTAGACTGAGGACATTTTCTTCCTCTGCCTCTAGTTGTCTGAGGTAATCACTTTGATAAAATGTATTACTTGATTTTTAAAAGTGTGATTACTCAATGCTTTATTCTATTAATAGATAATTTTAAGTTGATTTTAAGAATTTTTTAATTTTGAACCTACTTAGTGAAAATTTCTGAATTTATTTTTTTGCTCTAAAGCTCTGTTAGATTTTATACACATTTTTGTTTTTATAATCACTGAGAAAAAATGCGGAAAAATCCTGGCACTTAAAAAAGTTATTGTTTGCTCTGTCAACCCATAATTTTTGTTTTCTTTTATTATTACCTTTTCAAAAATATGAAATCATGATGTTTATAGTATTTTAATATCATAATCTTTACCTAATTCTGGTATATTTGTGGTTAGTCTTTGCTGTTGTACATATCATATGTTCATTTTATTTTTTACTATTCCATTAGATTGATTAATCAATGACAAATTAATCTTGTATTTGGTAATAATTTGGTATAATTTTTCTGTATCTTAGCAAATTGGTAGATATGTTTGCTACATTTTATGTTAATCAATATCATAATTCTATTTGTGAGGCATATTTTGATAGACATTTCTTGTCTTACAACAGCAATATCAGTTTGTATATTGTCTTCGCCACAGTTCTATTGCTGTGAAGAGACACTATGATCAAGGCAACTATTATAAGAGAAAGTGTTTAATTAGGTGCTTAATTACAGTTTTATTTGTTAAATCCATTATCAATATAATAGGGAGGCAGGTATTGGAACAGAAGCTGAAAACTACATCCAGATCCATAGGTAGAAACAGAGAAACTCTGGGGTTGGCATGGTCTTTTCAAACCCTAAAGCCCACCACCCCCAGTGGCACACTTACTCAAGCAAAGCCATACATCCTTTAAAAAAATGTATATTGATTTATTTACAACTTAAACACTGCTCCCTCCTGCCCCACTTCAAGGAGACCCTCCCCTTACTCCTCTGAGAGGGTGGGACCCCTTAGGTATCCCTTGACCCTGGCTGATCAAGTCTCTGCCAGAGTAGGCACATCCTCTCCCATTGAGGCCAGACAAGGCAGTCCTGTTGGGAAAAGGGATATCAGTCAGGTTAAGTTTTAGGAAGTACCTCCATACTCCACAGACACAATGGAGTTAAACAAGAAGGAAGTAAGGCCCAAGCAAGGATGCTTAAATCACACTTAGAAGGAAGAACAAAATAGTCATAGGAGACAGACAGAGGGAAGGAAGTAGGTGGGAAAAGGAGAGGGAGAGGGAGGGGAAGGTAAATAGGAAGAAAAAATCAGGTGACAGGAGAGAAACCCAGAGGGCCAGAAGAATGAACTGAAATCTGCAGTTGCCCTGGGGTGAGGGTATGGGATTCTTTAGGAACTCCCAGATACCTGAGATGGAGAAGGCTCTCAGGAGTCAATGTGGGTAACTCCTTAGTAGAGATGCCTAACAGTAGAAGAGGAACCTGAAAAGGTCACCTCCTATAGCAAAGCCATACCTCCAAATCCTTCTAATCTTTCCAAATAATATTATTCCCTGGTGACTAAGTATTCAAATATGTGAGGCCATTCTTATTCAAAGTAGCACATATCATTCATGCAACAATTAGAGAGGTTGCTTTCATTTGGTTTCCTGAAATAATTATATAATATAATCATGGTTACTCCAAGAGTACTCATTAAATATTGGAATATGTATATTATGTTTATTACATATTTGTTAAGATATACTAGTGAAGCCAGAATTACTTGCAAGAAAAGTTTAACTAACAAAATTAATTTTGGTTATTAACAAATTAAGTGTTTAGAATTTCTTATTTCCTATAAGTTTTAGAATATGATTTTTAGCCACTTCTTCAATTTTATAAAGGTTTTAAATTTATAATTATATATAATCATATATCTAATAATGGCAGTGTATTTTTTCTTTATTATTATTCAGTCTTACAAAGAATTTTAAATTGTGTTATTATTTACAAAGAACTAATTTATTTTGACTCAAAGTTTTCCTTTTGCCAATTTCTTGACATATATTAATTTTCTCTTTTATTATTTTTCTTCCTTTCTTTTTCTCTTATGTGTTTTTTTAATAATGGAACGTGTTTATGTTATTAGTTTTAATTTTAATATTTCATAACATACATATTTAAACTACTTATGATATATATATATAATTTGTCAATGAATTATATTTGACAAGCTTACCTACCAACAATTTTCATTTTTTAAAAATCTAGTGAGAACAATTTAAGTTAGAAAAATGGTATGTAAAATGGCATTGGCGTGTTTGCTAAGCATTTATTGTTCTGATATTAGATATAATTTTAAGCACCAGTAAGTAAAGTTGCATGGTTCAATTTTTCTTGTATTTTGAATATTCACTAATTTTTTGTCTGTTTGCTCTCTCAACTACTTAAATATATGTGATAAATTTTCTAGATATAATCTGCTTTTTTCCCTTCAGTTCTGATTTTCTGCTTCATGATTTTGCAGCCCTGTGACTAAAAACATTTTCATTTGTCTTCCTGATGAAATACTTTTACTACTTTGAAAGGTAAGTTTGTCCACTCAAGTACTTTGTATTGTAATCTTCCCTGTTATGAATAGACACATCAGATTTATTATGTTTGCTCAACCCAGTATGTAATTTGTCTTTCTTTCACTATCAACCTGTCTTGTATACACTTGATGTACATTTAGCTTGGACAGCACATAACTTTACTATGCTCTCATTGTCTACACTGACAGTCTCCATTTCCTATATTCTGTGTCATCTCATTTACATTAAATAAGTACCTGCAAAGTTAGACTTATGTCTTAACATTTTGTTATTTGTTTTCTATTCATGACATACTATTAGATTTCTTTTCTACTTTTCCATTCCCCTTTGAATTTATTCAAACAATAGTCAATAGGCCATTTATTCCTTCTGTTTTGATTGTGGAAACATTCATATTTACTGGAAGAAAAAATGCAAATATGCATTGGGTAAATGTAACTACAACCCCTATAATACAGAATCTGAATGACAAGCAGCTATATGAGTTAAGGACTAAATAAAAACACACTTCCAAACTCTTGTATTGAAGGTCTTAAAGAGTATTGCCCCAAATGATGAGTATATATGATGTAATGGCTAGATTCTGCTTTTTAACTGACACTTCTGAAAGAATATAAATGAATGAATAAATAAATAGATAAATGAAAACTTAAATAAAAAAATGGAAAATGTAGCTTTTCCTACATATGGAAGAGAAGGTTTATTTTAGATATGAAGGAGAACATAGCTACAAGCATCTAGAAGAATCCTTGCTGAATATGGCTGACCAACTAAACCTGTCTATGTGAGGAGAGCAGGGATGCAGAGGGAGAGAAGGGAATCAGGAACAGGAGCCAAAAAGGCAAGAGGCAAAACTGACCAAAATGACTGGGTTACATAGGGAAGAGAAGCTGGGAAGGCTAGATCACCCAGCTCAGCCCCTGGGAAGGAGAAGTTTAGGGAAGGCAGCCAGTAGGACCCTGTAACAGGTCGGAGCTGCAGGATGCTGGTAGAATCTGATGTACAGTGGCATGTTTGATTTGTTAGTAAGCTCCTCAGTTGCCATATGTCCTGGGTTTGAGACCTAACAGTTTCCAACTGAAAGTCAAGCCAGGAAACATTTCCCTGCCTCAGAAAGCAGACATTCAAATCCTGAAGGGAACACATAAAAAGGACATAGGGGGATGAACTAAAGAAAGATAAAGAAGATCACATCTACTGATGACAGATAATAAGACATCACCAAATAACTGATACTATCTGGAAAAGAACGATTCCACATGTTCACAACATCAGCTCTAATATATTAACAGGACCGCATCTAGCCCTTTCTCCCAGGTTTCAGACCCAACAATTTGCATATGCCTTGATTGTTTTACATTTTTTCTATTCCCTATCTTCCTTAGTATTTTATTGTTCAAAGTTGTTGAAATTTGTCAAAAGTATTTTCTGCATCCATTAAGATTGTGATGTGATTTTTATTCTTAAGTACATTAATATGATATATTACATTTAGGATTTGATATGTTGATACAACTTTGAACCTCTGAGATGAAATGAATTTGGTCACTATGTGTAATCTTCTGATGTGCTCTTGAACTCAGTTTTCAAGTATTTTGAGAAATTTTTACCCATGTTCACCAAGGAGATTGGTTTATATTTTTGCTGTGTCCTTACTAGTCCAGGATAATACTGACTTTGTAGAATGAGTTTGAAAGAATTCTATTCCTTTCTGTGTTAAGAAGTATTGATGTTGGCTTTTTCTGAAAAGTTTCATAGAATTTTGTTGTGGATCCATCTGGTCCTAGGTTTTTTGGGGGGGCAATACTTTAAAGTGCTCTTTCAAACTTACTATTTCTTATGAACAAATTTAAGTTACATATGTAAGCTGGTTTTAACTTTGTCAATCTGTATGTCTCTAGGAATTTATTAATGCCATTTATTTTCTACCTTTTTGAAATATGTCTTCCATGTATTTACTAATTGTCTCTGGATTTTATTGTAGCCTATTGTAAACTCTCTTTCTATGTGTAATCTTGTTTCAGTTGGGTCTTTCCTCTGTTTTGTTTAGTTTGGTTAGATGTTTATCAGTCACATTTACATTCTCAAGAAACCAAAGCTTTCATTATTCTATGCATTATTCTTTTAGTTTCTACTTCTTTGATTTTCCACCAAATTTTAAGGTGTTCCTTTGTTTGTTTTTGCTTTTGCTACCTATTGAATTATAGTTTGACTTATTTATCTTTTTCTAGGACCTTGAAGTGTATCATTAACTTTCACATTTGGGGTCTTTCTGATTTTCAGTGTAGATGTTTAGAGTTGCTATAGCTATATCCTATACAGTTATGTCCTAGTTACCTATAATATAAATTTCTTTTGATTCTAAAAGACAAGGTTTAAATTCTGTCAATAACCTACATTGGTTCTAACGTTTATTGTGTATCTTTCACATATTCATATCACTTTTATAATTTGTTTTGCTATTTATCTCTCTTCTTAGTCCACTATGATATGACCATATGCAAGAGAGAATTTTGATTCATTTGTATTTTGCATTATTTGTTTTGTGGCCAGTTGTTGGGAGCCGGCTTTTAGCAGAAAGCGGCTATCAGTTTTGCAGCCATCTTGAGCCTGACATGAGACTTGTTTTACAATAGCCTACAACAGCTGAGCACACTCTGATAACATCTTGCTTTAGATACCCAGGATCTTTCCTTGGGTGTGTGAGATTAAAGGTGTGTGACTTAAAGGTGTGACTTATAGATCAGATTTAGAGACAAGACCTAAGGACATGACTTAAAGGCGTGACCAAAAGGCATGGCTTAGAAGTGAGACATAAAAGGCGAGAGGCAGACAGGAGAGTTCAGAACAATTTGGAGTAACAAAGATTCAGACACTAGGAGTAGGAGTAGGAGTAGGAGTAGACATTAGACACTTTGAAGAGAACAACAGGAGTAAAACTAGGAACTAGGAACTCAAGACTTAGGACTTGGACTAGGAAGAGAGACTGAAGAATAAACGGGATTGAATCACACTCTGTCTGGTCTCCATTCTTTGAGTCCGTCCTCTCTCTCTTGCTGAACCCTGACCCACAGACCAGAGTGGCAGCTTGGGCAGGGAAACAGTGGCTGCCAAGTGTGGAGTGGAGAGGGCCGCAATATTTTTGGCGCCCGAACAAGGACTAGTGCAGTTCTCAACATTTTTGGCCACCCAAAGTGGGGCAGCTAGGGCCTCAACATTTTTGGCTGCCCAAAGTGAGGCTCCAGCTTAGGCCTCAACAGCCAGTAATGTGATTTATTTTAGATAAGAGAGTATGGGTTGCTCAGAAGAATGTGATCCTGTTTCCATTGGATGATATATTATGTATATCTATTAAATCCAATTCATGTATAGGAGAGTTTTGCTATGAAATTTTCTTGATAACCCTTTGTGAGTTCACCTAAATGTGAGAGTTGGGGTACTGATGTCTCTCACTGTTACTATCAAGACTTAACATAAACTAACCTTTTATGCCTTTTAGTGCTTGTTTACATAGTTGAGATCCTGAACAATGTTTATAATGGATACATCGTCCTGTTAAGTATCTTATTGATATGTCATAGTTTATTTTTGTTTTGTTTTGTTTTTTAAATCTCTTCTGACTAGTTTTTGAAGTCTACTTTATCAGGCAGGAAGTACTGATGACAGCTTGAGTTTGTTGTCTGCTTGGCAAGTTCATTTTCATTCTTTGATTCTCAGTTTGTGGATGCTCTATTGGGTAGCCATGTTTCTTGGCGACAGTTGGATTTAATTTTGCTAATCCAGTCAGTAAGTTTGTGTCTTATCAGCAGTGATTGAGGCCATTTCTATTTAAAGTTACTGAGAATAGTTAGCTGAGAATATTTGGTGTTTTATGAATATCTTTAATCTGTACTTTTATGTTTTCTACCATTTTTAGAAAAAAAATTATTTCTTCAAGTGAACTTTCCAGTTCTGCATTCTTCTCTCTTCAAATGCAGAGGTATTAATGGCATACTTTTGTCATTTCATTTCTTAATTCTGTTGTTCAGACTTATTAATTGCAGTCGATCTATCCTGAAGTGTACTGAATCCTTTGTCTGCAATTCTCCTTCTCTACTGAACTACTCCAGTCCTCTTTTTAAAATTTATTTATTTACTAACTTTACATCCCAATATCAGCCTCCCTCCCATTCCAGTAGCCCCTCATACAGATCCTCCACCCATTAACCCCTCCCCTTCTCCTCTGAGACGGAGGAGATGCCAGGAGCCATCTAGGAGAAGCTAAAAGCTAGCAGGTGATCTTCCTGTTATGATCCCACCATGGACTGTAAAGCTAGGATGGAGTTTCTCCTTTAGACAAAGCCAAAAAAATTACATTTGAGGAAAGATTTCTGCTATTAATATGTTTTTCTTGTTATTTTTAAATATATATAAAACAGTAACTAGGTATTAGCCTACCTCTTTGATCAGATTTCTGCAGAAAAATGAAGATGTACTATCTTGTAATGATGCTGTATTGACAAATAGAAGATTTCTTAATTCTTAATGATGATTCTATAAGAATTCTTAAAATTATATCTGTAATTATTAAGCTCTTTTATAACAAGACTGCTATTAAGTACTTTCTGATGTCAAAACTGCAGTGAGAACTCTGCTAGTCTTCAAATGTCACTAGTTAATTGCTTCTGAGATAGAAAGCAGGTGCTTACAACTTAAAGTACATTCCATGAAGTTGTAAAACAATTGACCAAAGGTCATAAAAAGAGAACTAAGTATTTTTTGTAGGTGCAAGAACAGAAAATAAAATATTGACTGAGTTTAAAAAAGTTTTTTTTTTTTTTTTTTTTTTTTGAGACAGGGTTTCTCTGTGTAGCCCTGGCTGTCCTGGAAATCACTCTATAGACCAGGCTGGCCTCGAACTCAGAAATCCGCCTGCCTCTGCCTCCCAAGTGCTAGGATTAAAGGCATGCGCCACCACCGCCCGGCCTAAACAAAGCTTTAATGATAATTTAGTTATGATCTTTATCTCTGCACGAACCTGTAAAGTTAGTGACAGATAATAAATACCTAGTCTTAATGGATACATATGTCTGTAAATTTCTTATTCAACTTATGGTTTGAATTTATGTTTGAACTTTTAATGTACTTCTGTAAAACAGGATGCTTGGGAAAAAACATGTGATCTAGAAATCTAGAGGATCTAGATTCCCTAGAAAAGATACAAAAAACTAAGAACACATTGCAGGGCATTATTATTATTATTATTATTATTATTATTATTACATAAGAGTAGGAGGAGAGAGCATATTATAAGGAGGAAGAAAAACAACAGAGTAGAGGGTCTTAGAAATTAGAAATTAAGAGAGTAATATGCAGAATGCAGAGAAAAAAAAAGGACAAAGAAGAAGCTGCAGAAAGAGCAGAAAGAGTAGGCAGGCTTCTCCTTATCATGGGATGAAACAGGTCTTTTCTTAACAAGGCAGGCTTAGCCTAACTAAAGAAAACAAAGCTTTTTCCTTATGGACCTTGATTTAATTCATTTATCATAAAAGGGTAGAAACCCCCACCCTTTATTTTTCTATGCAATAAAGATTATACCCCATTTTTTCATCAGAATGAGTGAGTTTTTTCTGCACTGGCACCTTATCTTTTGCTCCATATATATATACATATATGTACACATACATGTATATATATGTATGTATACATATGTATATGTATAAACATGTGTGAGAAAGTATATGACTATGAGATAAGTATGTGGCTGAGCCCAACTGGAATGCATGAAGCTGTATGAAAATGTATGTTTGAATTTCTATATGAATATATGTGAGTTTATGTATATTTGCTTGTGTATAAGTTTTTTCTTCTGTGAGTGAGTGTGACTCTCTTCTCCTGGTTCAATAAAAGTTTCTTGTTCCAAACCTCCCTCCAGCCTGACCAGTAAGGCAGGCAAGGCTTCTAGGCAAAAGAGTAAAACTTCCTACTATTAATCCTTGACTTAATGCCCCACTGTTTTAAGATGATGTGCTAAACTCCAGAGGCTCCAGTTTCTCGCCTCAGAAGAACACAGACATGCAAACCAGCTATGCTGCCAGGTAACTAATTGAAACTTAAGACAGGTAAATGTTTTAATGCTAAAAAGCAACCCTACATATATAGCAAGACCAAGTCTTGCCACCGCTGACACTCTTCCCCCTCAGATACCTTCAAGAGAGGACCAGAAAGAAGAACCATCAGAGCAAGACTTCTCTGGCAGGGAGCCAGTGTCCCCTGCCCCTCCAATTGTTGGTAGAGTTGCATGAAGACCAAACTGTATATCTGCTACATTTATGTGTATGAGACAGGCTTAGGTCCAACCCATGCTTCCTCTTTGGTTGGGGGGTTAGTCTCTGAATGCTCCCATGGGGCCAGGTTAGTTGACTCTGTTGGTCTTCCTGGGGAGTGCCTATCCTCTATATGTCTCTTAGTCCTTCCCTGAACACTTTCAAAAGATTCTGAGCTTTATTTAATGTTTGGCTGTGGATCTACATCTCTTTCCATTGGCTGCTGGGTGGAGCCTCTCAAAGGACAGTTATGCTAGGCTTCTTACTACAAGCATAACAGAATATTAGTAATAGTGTCATGTCTTGGTTCTTGCCCATGAGATTGGGTCTCAATTTGGCCCAGTCATTGGGCCATTTCTTCCTCTGTTCTTTATCACTGCACACATTGTAGGAAAGATACATTTTGGGTCGAAGATTTTGTGGATGGGTTGCTGTTCCTATTTCTCTATTGGGAGACCTGCCTGGCTACAGGAAGTTGCCAATTCAAGATCCATATCCCCCACTGGTAAAAGTTTCAGCCAGAGATACCCTGCCCCTCTCCCTGTGTCCCAGGTCTCAGGGATATCCTAGAGATACCTGTCTCCAGTAAATTTTTATTTTGATTACTGCATATTTCAGTTCTAAAATTTTACATTATTCATGTTTTCTATCTTCGTTTTACTCTTTTGGTTTCTATACCTTTTCAGTCATTTTTCATTATTTGTACATTTGTATAATACATGACTTTTGACAAGTATTTTTGATAGTGATTTGGTTGATGTGGCTAATTAATCGTCTTAAAAGTTAAAGTGGTTTGCTTGCTTTGTTTTTGTCAGTTTTTCACATTTAGGATGATTCTAGACTGTTCAGATTGTATCTTTAACATTGTAGATACTCTGTTATCAACCTTGTGGCTTATTTCTTAATATCAACTGTTAAAACTTTTGCTTTCATGAGCAGTCAATCTGTTTGGCTTATGTTGTAAGGTCTGCTATCTTCTGTTACCTATCTTATAATTCAGTTTTCAAGAGTTGTATAGTGCAGGAAGTAGGGCGAAGTGATAAACTCTCAAATCCCTCACCCAATGATGTCCTTCCTCCAAAGAAGCCTCATGTCCTAAGTCCTGTCCCCCTCCCAAACAGCACCACCAACTGGACACCAAGTGTTTAAATTCAAGAACATATGGAGGGCAGTTTTCACTCATACCACTATACCATATGTTTGTGTGTGATTATAAACAAAATATAATAATACTCCTTCCAAAGGTCTGTGCATTTTATGATGTAGCATTGACAATATTTTGTGCTACGGAAGTTTAAAAACAGAATATTTTACCGTGTGGATTTATATTGAGCATGTTTTCAACATATTACTTACAAAGTTATTTGCCTAACATGCCTAACTTATCATAGGATATTCTTCATATGAAAAAAGTACCTGGTTTCTGATAGTCAATAAATATGATTTATAATAAGGATGCACAATTTTATCTTCATTAACTTTTCCTACTTGCTTTGAAACTTTTTTTCTCATTAGCCAAAAGCCCTGGTATTTCATTTCTCCCTTTATGGCATTGTTTTCAAGTATTTATGAGAACTGGTTAATACTTGGTAAGAATTTGTATACATATTAGCATTGATGGTATTGAGGAAATTAAATTTATATTTTATCTATTGACAAAATAACCTGCCATATTATTGTTCAGTTTTGACATGAATACACTTACATGTATGTGATACACATACACACTCTTGAAGAAAAAGTCTGCTTTGGTAGGCATATGAGTAATAATAAACACTATATTATGTACATGGTAGAATCTCTCTGAGTTACATATGCTTGCATATACATATAATTTTAATTGATGACTTTCAGAACTGCAAATGTATATTGCAAATGTGTAGACAATTTTAAATGTGTTCAAAAAATTGTGCCTGAAAATAATAAACCATCTATTAATTTAATATCTTTCACAATTGTACTATTTACAGACATCTTGTATAATCAGAGTTTAACATGATTTTTTGAAAGTTGTTTTAAGGTAAGGAAAGTTTTTCTGTTAGATTAACAGTTTAAGGAAGCATTGATGTTAATATGTAAAAATATTTAAAATATTTGAAAATTAAAGTATTATGTTTCATTTTGCATATTATATGATTTTACCCTAAATATTGTGGCACAATTTTAAAAGAGAATATCTTATCTATTTTAGAAAATAATTTATTTCCATTTGCTTTTAGTAAAGGTAATCAATAAATGTAATCAAGAAAGATTAGTCCCTGGTGAGAAACTATCATTCAACATGTGGAAATAAATTGTGTCTTTTCATAAATGTAAAAAAATTTAAAATCCCTTAAACATAAAATAATAACTAATGCAAATTATCACAGTAAAATGATGTTTTATACAGCCACACAAAAAATCATATATATATATATATATATATATATATATATATATCACAAGTCATCTAATTTATATTTTCTGCTCATTTTAAGCCAGCTGAACAAGTTCTGTGTGAGAAAATTTAACATTAAATTGTTAATTTTAGGCTAAAGTTTGGGATTTATGGTTTTGATTTCTGTCCATTTTTCTCAAGTCCTTTTTACGTATTCTTAATGTAAAGAACACATTTACAATTTTACATAGCCTGATTCACTTATAACTGACAGGCAGCAAATTTTAGACTGACAAAGGTAAGCATGAAACAGACATCATAAGATGAAAATAATTACTGTATAGAGCACTTCATTGTAAAAATATATGAGTTAATTCACCAGTCTTGTAGGTGAATGACTGAGAAAAAGCTTTCTTCATGTGCAGTGTTGGCAGGTGTCATAAAACCTCTCCAAGCTGATTATAAGTTCATGATTTTTTTGCCATAGAAATGGCATGTTCTTCAGAAAGGTCTTCCTGAATAGCCCTTCAAATTCTACTTAGAGTATAAAATAAATGCAACTGTACCTCAAAAGACTAGACATAGTAGTGCCCTTGACAACCAGGTGTCTATCTATCAAGAAAGGCTTTCTAAGTTCTGATGGATGATTTCAGCAACTCTATATTTACCTTAAAACTCATGTTATGTCATACATGACCTGGCAACTCATGTGGAAGGCATATTCATTGGAAATGAGTTGTAGGGTTCATAGAGCATAGGCTGAAGGAGAAAATACAAGGGCATTATCCACAGCTGACCAAAGAAACAATACCGAATTGTTTTGCTATGAAGAGGTGTCTGGAGAAATTCTCCTAACCCTTTCAATGTGTTAAGTGCATATTCAAAAAAACAATGTCTTTCAATAGTTTATATGATGATGCTTTAATCTTATAACCTTGTAATCTTGAATTAAGTCAAACTGATATCACAAAGAACATCTGAACAGCACATTACTTCTATACTGTTACTTCAACATAAATCTGCATGCTGTTGCTGGCTTTGCTAGGGATGGACTGAAAAATATTTCTTCAATAATTTTAGTTTATTTCTGAGGATGTTGACTATTGTATTATTCACCAACTTCCTTTTGTGATGCTTAGTTTTAATCAGATATGGTTTTTGAAAAAAGAGTCTTGTTTATACATGATAACTGTTTTTCTTTTTTATGTGAATTGCTATATGGCTATTAAAAAACCTTAATTTCATTCAAGTTTAAGAACTGTATAGTGTAATATAGAATTGCTTTTAAAGATTAATTTATTTCCTAGTAATATCCTTTTTTTTTTTGTTTTGGTTTGGTTTTGGTTTTTTGTTTTATTTTTTTGTTTTTTGAGGCAGGGTTTCTCTGTGTAAGCCTGGCTGCCCTGGAACTCACTCTGTAGATCAGACTGGCCTCGAACTCAGAAATCCACTTGCCTCTGTCTCCCAAGTGCTGGGATTAAAGGCATGTGCCATCACTGCCCAGCTTCCAAGTAATATCTTAAAAGTCTTAAAATATTTTTATTTAAATTATTTTTCTCAAGATATGTAAATTAGGCTTTTTAAAAATCAGTTAACTACCCCTTTACAAACATCCTCAAATAATTTTAGACCATGGTATGGTACAACTTAACAATATTAAAATTTGTGCATTAGCTAAAAGTCAAGTTACTTTGAAACCAAAATCTGACTTATTTTTCAAATCTTAATTTCTATCACATGTTTTCAGGTATCACTAGCTATAATCCATCATTTATCATCCTTTATATCTCCATAAAATCAGGTTCATGTCTGACCAGAGTAGATGGCCACCTTGTATCTTTTCTCCCAACCCAAATATTAATTAGTCTTTCAAGATTCAATTTTCCTTATGCTCCATATGAACTATTTTCTAGTTTCTGTATCTGTAACACTTATTTATGTTAGAACCATTTTGATCTTGACTTTGTGCTGTCTACTGACTAATTCTACATTATTTCATATCTCATTTACTATTTGTTTTTACTATGTTAAGTATTAAATGTAGCAGTTTGGAAGTTGATAATGAATTCTTAAGAGTGAATGTATAATAATAGTACCAAGCATAGGCATGAGTTCTGGTTTTTTGTGGAGTGGGCTTTAAATACAACCAGGATGAGGTTGGTTGCTCCAATAACATTCAAGCCAATATTGCACCACTGGCATATCTTGCCAGACCAGATACTATAATTTCCAAGGTTCACAGAAATAAGTTTGATAATTACTTGCCTCCCTAAGTTGTGTGAATAGAATCATATTGCTTAAGCAATATGAAAATTAGCAAGTAACGATGAAGCTTCCAGGTTAATACCTGCTTGATTCTCCCATATTCTAGGACTTAAGTACATGGTGTTTTCACCAATAGGATCTTTATTTGTTTGTTTGTTTGTTTTGAGACAGGGTTTCTCTGCATAGCCCTGGCTGTCCTGGAATTCACTCTGTAGACCAGGCTGGCCTCGAACTCAGAAATCTGCCTGCCTCTGCCTCCCAAGTGCTGGGATTGAAGGCGTGTGCCACCACCACCTTGCTCAACAATAGGATCTTATCATTAAGTTCTATAGGGTAATAAAGAGTAATGGTAATGTTTGATAGTGGAAATGTTTGTTGGACCCCACTGAGTAATATTTTTTAAAAAATGGAAACTCATACATGGCACTGGACTTTTATTTGATAGCCTGCATTGTTTTGGGGAAGCATTTACCTCTGTTGTATAAAAAGTAACTCCATTTAATCTTTCTTTATATGTGTGTAGACTGTATGAAATTTCTACAGTAGTATTTCCATATGGATCTATGTTCGTTATCTTTTTTCCATATGTCCTTTTCCACTGTGCTTTTCAAACACCTGCTTCACTTCCCTTCCTTTTCCATTATTCTCCCTTCTGCTCTCATGTTATGTGTGTTATATCCTATTCCTCTTGAAAGCCACTTCCAGAGTTCTTAGGAGTTTCCTTCCTTGTATTGATATGTCAATCTACATACCCATAACTAAATATTAAAAGCTATCATATACATTTAAGAGATACTATGCAGCATTTGTGGCTACCTAGGTCTTTACGTCATATCCCTAATACTATTTTTCTAAAAACAGTAAAGAACCAAACGTCATGGACATGCAAAGCAAAACAGTATTTACCAGACATGAAAAGACTATTGTATATGTGAAGCCACGGAGGCTGTGATTGCACACACAAAACCAGGCCAGCCCAAATCCCAGAACAGATGGGGCTTATGAAGTTCTGTCCCTCAGCCTATGAGCTATTGGCAATTGATAGCTACTGGGAGAGGAAGAGTCGATTTTCTTTATGGACAAGACCTAAGAGGCTACTCATGCTCCAATAAATGGTTTTGTACCCAAACACTTACAACTAAGACTAAACAGGCTCAGTGGGAATTAAAAATATAAGAATATATGATATTGGAAAAGAATATCAGATGGGCATAGAGGATGATTTGAAGAAGAGGGAATGGGTGGTATATTTGATAATAATATATGCATATAGAAAATTCTGAACAAAATATTTTAAACTGAACATTTAGTTTTTGTGTAGAATCTACCAACAATGTTTTAGATTTTATAGCCGATATTCAAGACAAAGCATTCATAAAATAATAAACAGATCTATTGAATGAAGTACAAGAATTATCTTAGACTGAGAAGTCAAAGACTATTATTGTTTTGTTTTGTTTTGCTTTTTAGATAGACTTATGTAGCTCAGCCTGATCTTGAACTGTTGGTATTCCTACCTCCACTACTCCCTGGGTTTATATACATGTTCCACTATTCCTATATGTCAAACTATATTTAACAAGGCATCAAGTCAAGAAGTATATGGAAACCTCAAGAAATATTTACAGTTCTCTGGAATGTGTGTGTTGGGAGCACTCACTTGGGTCTTAGATCTTTTTACGTGAAGTTTGGAAAACAAGGCGAGCGCTGCATTTTTTTTCTATAAATGCAGAACTTTAGACAAGAACCATGTCTGCTTCACCATCAATGGCAGAGGTTATATTGAGCAAAGAGCCAACTGGCCAATGATGTAACAATTTTTCTAGGGGTTCTGCCATGATAACACTGAAAAATTAATCATTATGAGTGATGGCCTGAGGTGAAATCACAAGGTTTAAGCTAGGCCACTCAATTGAAGCTGTTACTTCCTAAAGTATACATTCTCCAATATTTTACAGGAAAGGAAATTAAATAGGGCATATTTGGGAGCTCAGGAAAAAGAAAGCCAACGTGACTACTATTTGGAACTGACTTCTTACTGTTTTCTGTGACCTCCTTCACATTCCATGTCCACAATTCAGGTAGCATTCACACACACTCCTGAAGGGCCTTTCTTTGAGAGGATAGTTTTTCTGCATAAACTGTAGCATGCTATTGATAAAAGATTTGGATTCCTACTGTTAAAATTGCCAGGTTTTATTCAGAGGAGTGGAACAATATTCTGCCTTTGTTCCATGTTTTGGGACCACTGCTGAAATGAACAAATAAGTGTCTGCTATTAGTCACTATCCTAAGGTGGAAGGCAGTGGTGAACAAGAAAGTCTTACCTCTTCCCTTGTAGGAGGCTGCACTGCTGTTTGCCCTCTGGAACTTCCATCCCCAGAAATCTCCTTTCTCATGTACTTGCACTAAGGTAGTATACACTTTAAATTTTTTCCTTTAATTTCTACCATCCACCATTCCAATAGCACAAACTTTGCATTGTCAAAGCTGAGGTAACTTGCAGCTATTCAATAAGACTTTGTGCTGGAGAAAATGTAAAGTATTTTAACTTGCCTTGGAGTTAATAAGATATTCGGAAAGATTACAATATCCAATGGATTTCATTTCTTTTTGCTAACATTCTTCTTGACTTTTGAAGTTTTCTCAATTTAAAATAAATTCTTCTAAGTCTTAAAACAAACCTATCTCAGGTAACAAGTTTTGCATATAAGCACACTCCACATTTTATACATTGCCTGTTGTGGTAGAATAGTAGCTTTAACCTGTGAGTTGCAAACCCCTTGCTTTCTATAAACTAATGGAGGGGTGGAAATCCTACTTGATAAAGAACCCCTGCTAAAGTCTCCTTTCTTTTAACAATAGCATCCATGCTTCCCATGCATATTATATTTTTTATTTCTGTATTATATTGAGCTAGTCCTCAGAATTAATGTCTCCTAATTCATCATTACTTTTTTATGGTTATTGGAATACATTCTTTGTTTCCTGTGTATGTGGTTTTTAAATGCATGCATATTTGTGTACCATATATATATTTGGTACCCATAGAGGCCAAATGAGAGTGTTGGATCTCCCAAAACTGTAACTGGAGTTAAAGTCACTTGTGAGCCACCATGAACTCCTTGGCATCAAACCTGAGTCCTCTACTGGGCCATTTCTCTGGCCCCTGATCTTCTGTTGAAAAAAACATATCTAACTCTTTGATCAACTTGATTCCTTTCTTGGTTTTTCAGCTTCTAAAGAGAAATCCACAGGAATCCCTGCTCAGACAGAATGAAAGCATTTCAGATAGGGGAACTGGCACTCATCTATACTTCTTGCTGCATCTTGACGTTTTTATATTCACAGCTACAGACTGGGTCAGTCTTACAGATAGAGAATAATAACAGGAAAAAAGATCAAGAAAATCCTTAAACCTTTTATTCTGGCAAAAAATACTTTGAGGAAAGTTTCTTTTCTCATCTTTGTTAAATTGGTTTTGGTGTGTTGTCTTTAAATGCCAATTATAGGTCTCAGAACTCTCTCTGGGTAGCTCGTTCAGGGGGATGACTGACAGTAGATTGCACTGAGGGCTCCAGATAGTAATGATGAAGCAATGGAGGGCATAAGTCTCAGCACACTCTGCTCATTGTATCTTCTGGCCAGTTCACAATCACAATTATATACAATCCATTTCAAGAAGCTAATGTTCAATTCTAGTAAAAAGGAATGTGTTTCTATAAATAGAAATTATCAGAATTGCTGGTGGTTGTGTTGATTAGGTCCGTGGTTGTATTGAGAAAGAATGATGCATTGCTACCTTGCTGCCTCTATCTAAATCCCTTTCACTGTTAGAGTTTCCAACAAGTGAATGACTACATAATACAATAATATGGATCCTATAAGTTTCCTTCACACAATGCTCATAATGTCTGCCTCTGGGTATATGCAAGAGCTGAAGGATTATAAATTAAACCATGATCACATGTTTTGGTTTGCATAGTATTTTTCTATTTAAAAAAACATGCATTTTTAAATGGATCCTTTCAATAACTTGATTAGTTAAGTAGGGATTTATCATTTACTATTGCTTCCAGGTGATTTTGGAAATTGTAGTAAGTCTAAATTCTTAAAACTACTAAACAGAAATTTTGACATTGGTGCTAAATCTTATCATTTTATAATATAAACTAGAATCTAACAACAGATTCATGAGGACTGTAATGTATTTTTTACTATATGTTTTTACTCCATCATAGAATTTAAACATGTAAGGGCTGAAAATAAACAGAAGGAGAAAAACATTAGGAAAATTCTATTCTTTTAAAGCGAAATACTGAAATTGTAGATTTGGAGATTTAAAGAAAAGAGAAAAGAAAAATTAAAAAGAAAGAAAGAATATAAAGAAAAAAGAAAATCTTAGCCTATGAAATGTGATATGGGATATTTTGAGAGTTTCTTCTGCCATGGGACACAGCAAGGTGAATTGCCACCAATTAACATGTTCAACTAGAGACCCAATGTGCTCAAGTCTTTCTCAAAGTGCCACTGAGACTTCTCTTCAAAGTTGTTATCTGTGGATAGATGAAAAGGGCTAAGTGAGGGGAGAATCATGGTCCTTGGATGCACTATAAAAAGATACCATTTCAGATGTAGTCTTTATCATCTCATGGTGTGGTCAAAATATCCCACAGTTACTTACAACAGGAAGAGACACAGCTCCAATGAGGCAGGAAGGCTGTGATGCCCTGAAATCTAAGACAGTCAAATGGGAAGAGCTGCTTGATCAAGAGTCACAGAGCATCCAGGGATGGAGAGTGAGAGCAGTGAACAGAAGGAATTCTCATTCTGTCTCATGTCATTGAGTCTGGAATAAACTCTTTCCTGATGTAGGGTAGTTGCTCAACTTCTGAGTAGCTACATAAAATTCTCTTGATGCAGAGAATCAAGAAAATAAGAAAACTTTCTCTAGGACAAGATATTGGATAAGAAAGAATGCCCTTTTATTATATTTCATGAGAAAAAAAGAACAAGAAGAAAAAAGAGAAAGAAAAAATGAAGAAAAAGAATTTGAAGAGAAAGGAAACTGCATATTTTGACATTTCATCTTTAATATGGATAGTTGCAAATGATATTTACTTTATTCAAGGCTCACTCCCACCTAGCTTGAGGCAGTCAGAATAATTAAGACTGGTAAACATTAGGGGCTACATGATTACCTTATAAAATCAGGCAGCAAGAGCTAAGTGTGTTTCCACAATCCCTAGGAGGAAGGTATGAGGAAGGCAGATACTCAGAAATCTTTATCTAGAGGAAATACCGCCTCTAGCGGGACCCAGTGCTCAGATGCACCTCTGAGTTCCTCTTAGCACCTCAGTTGCTCCTGCCACAATTCTTGGGACATTATCCAGCTCTGGACACTTCCTACATGAAGAACTGGGAAGTTTAAAACGGAAAAGCCACCAGTGGGTGCTATTGTGTCTTCAGTGAATTTGGCTGTGGAGACAGCAAGAGAATAGCTTTGAACTTAAAGTTGTCTGTTTTAATCTTAGGATTTTGGTATTTTACCCTAAACAGGTATATTATAAAACAGGTTGAAAACTTTCAACCAGGCTCATGTATGGGCTAGCTATTGATTGCCAGAAAGCTGTTATTTGCAGATGATTCTGAAATGGTCTGAAGAGCAGCTACCACCCGCCTCCCTAAGGCTCCTCAACACACCAGCTTGGGCTGCATGTTTGTTTGTAAGGACAATAGGCAAATTGTTAACAAGACTGTAAAAATGGAAGAAAGTAAACACTCCTTGAATATCTAAAACCAGGTAGGCTCTAGCCAGTGAGTACTGGTTTGCCTGTGAGATCCCTTTGTTAAATTTTCAAAAGGTTCTAAAAGAATCCATTATGGAAAGTTGCAATATATAAGCCATGTACAATAAAAACATGCCAAAGAAAGAAATAAAGTCAGACTCGTAACTTTCAATTATTTTTCTCTTCTTTATTATCCCCTGTGCTTTTAATGAGGCCACTCAGTTTTGAAATAATTTTGAGTGAAAAATATTTTTTCAGACATTTCTTGCCTTGTAGATATCCCTGTAGAAGTCTAAGAAACTCAACACAGTATTAAACTTACCACAGTTATGTGGGTAAGGTTGCTGGAAATCACAGAGAGAGTTCTTCCAGGGGGAAGTTAGGTGCAGCGGTTGTGGCTCACTAAAGGCCTCTTCATGGCTCCTCACAGTCTGGTCCCAATGACACGAGAAAGTCCATGGGTTTTAATGTCATGGCGGATGGTGGATGGATCTGAATGTAACACCCCCCGCCCCCCACCCCCCCACCCCCACCCCCCCCAGCCCCCCACCCCCCATCTCCCCTCCACCCCCCCACCCCTGCCAAACCCAGGGCAGACCTGAGTTAAATAGGGAATGAGATGGGGGGGGGGGAGGGGCTGCGGAAGAATGCTTAATTGGCTCCACCCTCTGGCCTTCAGGTACCTCATTAGTATGTAAATCTCTCTAAGGCCTGAGGCACTGTTTCTGGTGACTGATGATCATAGACCTCTCTGTGGGAGGGGTTGTTGAAGGGCTAAAGCTAAATGAAAAGAACCAGGGCCTGAGAGCACAACTGAACACCTGCCATCCAATAAGGTTGGGGGGGGGTGGTGTTCAAGCTCATGCTCAACCAAGCCCCAGCTGCTTCTCACAGCACACTGCCCCACAAGGTTATATGTCCAAAAATATATAGAAATACATATTTGACTAAAAGTATATGGGCATTTTTAAATTAATATTTAGTTTAGATTAAAATATAATTGGGCTGGAGAGATGGCTCAGTGGTTAAGAACACTGGCTGCTCTTCCAGAGGTCCTGAGTTCAATTCCCAGCAACTACATGGTGGCTCACAACCACATGGTGACTCATATCTGCAATGAGGTCTGATGCCATCTTCTGCTGTGTCTGAAGAGAGAAATAGTGAACTTAAATACATAAACTAAATAAATAAATCATTGCCAGAGAGATGGCTCAGCAGTTAAGAGCACTGACCGCTCTTCTAGAGGTTCTGAGTTCAATTCCCAAAAACCACATGATGTCTCACAATCATCTGTAATGGAATTCAATGCCCTCTTCTGTTGTGTCTAAAGGCAGCTACAGAGTGCTCATATATGTAAAATAAAATATAATTACATCATTCTCCCCCTTTGTTTTTACCCCTCCAGCTCCTCCTGCACAGCAATGCCCCATTCTCTCTTTTAAATTCATGTCCTTTCTTTTTTTTTTTTAATACAAAATATTTTTCATACAGTATATTCTAATCATTAGTTTCCCTCCTTCATCTTCCAACTCCCCCGACCATGCCTTCTTCCTATCATTAGAAAATAAACAAGTGTTCTGGTCTTGGCTAGAGCACTGAGCAGATCCCAGGCAGCAGCTCTGCCCCCAATCTCTCAGAACCCAGAGGAAGCCGGCCTCCCAGGAGCTCTAACCCAGGCAGTATCTTAGGTAAGGAGAAAGCAATGCCCGCACCAAACAGGAAGTAACTGGGACCCACTAGATCCCAGGAAGTCACTCCTGGCCCAGAGCACTGGTTCATTCCTGTCTGCACCTGACCACTGAGCAGATTTTGAGCCCCGGCTCTAACCCCAGTAGTAACACCCACCCCACACAGTTCTGATACAACCAAGATAAGAGGAAAAACAGGTTCCAGTCAGAGACAGGGAAGGTAGCACTAAGGAGATCCAGATGGTAAAAGACAAGCACAAGAACATAAGCATCAGCAAACCAGGGTACTTGACATCATTAGAACCTAGTTCAACCACACAAGAAAATCCTCAATTCCCCATATCACTAGGAAAGCAAGATTCAGATTTAAAATTACTTCTAATGATGATGATAGAGGACTTTAAGAAGGACAAAAATAACACTCTCAAAGAATGTGAGGAGAACACAGGTAAACAGGTACATGTCCTTAAAGAGGAAACACAAAAATCCCTTAAAGAATTACAAGAGAACAGAACCAAACAGATGAAGAAATTGAACAAAACCATCTAGGACATAAAAATGGAAGTAGAAACAATAAATAAATCACAAAGTGAGACTACACTCGAGATAGAAAACCTAGGAAAGAAATCAGGAGTCATAGATGCAAGCATCACCAACAGAATACAAGAGATATAAGAGAGAATCTCAGGTGCAGAAGATGCCACAGAAAATATTGACACAACTGTCAAAGAAAACGCAAAATGCAAAAAGTTCTAAACACAAAACATCCAGAAAATTCAGGACACAATGAGAAGACCAAACCTAAGGATAATAGATATAGATGAGAGTAAGTATCTTCAACAAAATTATAGAAGAAAACTTCCCTAATCTAAAGAATGAGATGCTCATAAACATACAAGAAGTCCATAGAACACCAAATAGACTAGACCAGAAAAAAAAATACCCCCCGTTACATAATAATCGAAACACCAAGTGCACAAAACAGAGAAAGAATATTAAATGCAGTAAGGGAAAAAGGCCAAGTAACATATAAAGGCAGATCTATCACAATTATACCAGACTTCTCACCAGATATTATAAAAGCTAGAAGATACTGGACAGATGTCATACAGACCCTAAGAGAACACAAATGCCAGCCCAGGCTACTATACCCAGCAAAACTCTCAATTAACATAGATGGAGAAACCAAAATATTCCACAACAAAACCAAATTTACACAATATCTTTCCACAAACCCAGCATTACAAAGGATAGCAGCAGGAAAGCTCCAATACAAGGAGGGAAATTATACCCTAGAAAGAGCAAAAAGGTAATCCTCTTCCAACAAATCCAAAAGAAGATAGCCACACAAAGATAATTTCACCTCTAATAACAAAAATAACAGGAAACAACAATCACTGTTCCTTAATATCTCTTAACATCAATGGACTCAATTCCCCAATTAAAAGACATAGGCTAATGGACTGGATACATAAACAGGACCCAGCATTTTGCTGCATACAGGAAACCCACCTCAGTGACAACGACATACTCTACCTTAGAGTAAAAGGCTGGGAAACAATTTTTCAAGCAAATGGTCCTAAGAAACAAGCTGGAATAGCCCTTCTAAAATCTCCAACCCTAGAACACAAAAGGAGGGACTCATGGCTCCACCTGTATAGGTAGTTGAGGGTAGCCTTGCCAGGCATCAGTGGAAGTGGACAGCCTTGGTGCCTGAAAGTTTGGATTCCCTAGTGTTGGAGAATTCAAGAGCAGAAAGGCAGAAATGGGAGGATGGTGGAAGCACACCCTTATAGAAACTCCTAGAATTATATGGATTAGACATGACATAGGCAGGCCACCAGAAGACTAGATTCCAGAATTCAAACAAAAAAGTATCTTGATAGTAAAATTTGTTTTGAGAATTGTATATTGCAGAATACACAGCCTTGGTGTATCTACTGATCACACAAGCTGAGCAGACCTGCTCGGACCTCTGATGTCCTGGAATTCCAGCTGGATACAGTGAAGACACTGCATCAGAGGCTTATCAATTTACTCTTCTTCTCTGTCCCTCTTCTAATATTTCAATGCCCATAATCAGCTTGAAGAAGTTAATAAAGAGTCAGATCCTCTATTCCCTGAGCTTGGGGACTAAGGTGGTTAATATTGGGCTGTCTTTCTAGGGAAAGTAGTGGTTTTGGTGGAACAGGGAGGATTAGCTAGAATTTATTCCATAAACATAACTTATTGGTAGAAATATGTATAATTGTTATTAAGATGAAGTTATAATTTCTTAAATGGTACAAAATTTACTTTGACTTCAAATTCAAGGTTTTCATTGGTATGAGCTTCTTATTGATATAAAAGTAAGATGAATATTGTTACTCTCATAAGCATTGTGCCAGTATGGCACATTTAGGAATACAAGGCTTAGACCCAGTCCTTCTTTAACTTTTTTAACTGATTTGAGATGGTTAGCCTATGTGTTAAGGGCCTATAGCAAATTCATGGCTTGGAGTTTATTGTTAGGGTGTTTTCTATATTTTATTTAGAAATAGCTGAGTGGAGTTAACAGACAACAGTCCAGGTTACCTTACATGGATAGTTGGTTTTCAAAATGTCAGAAGTCCACAGAATTGACGTGACAAACATTTCTGTAATAATGTTCATTTTGATTAGAGACCTGTCTGCTCCTGACAGCTTCCTGTCTTGAATTCTAAGAAGAAATTGAGCATCTTTGGAGTTACTCCAGTTGTGGTGAGACAGCCACTAGGCAAGAATTGCCTCTTTCATCTATGGACAAATTACTGTCCAGAAAGGGACACACTTGCAGAATAGTCAGCTGATTCTATCTGCCAAGACAGAGTAATCAGCCCTTAATAATTCTGCATCACTGGGTCTGTCAGATGATCCTGAGTCAGAAGGCTGAAGATTGGATCCTCCAAGATTTTGTAGTATAGGGACTGTCCAGGTGTTCAGCAGTCTCTATAAATTGGCTAAGTTTTAGAAGCTATGCTTTGTGCTTCCCATAATTTCAGTTAACTCAGTCATTCTGGATTTCTGATGGGGTTGAAAACTTATAGTCTCATAGCCAATCCTGGCTATTTACATTGAGAGAAAAGATTTGAGAATTGAGGTTTTCAGCTGACATTCATTCTAAAGCCAAGAGAAAAGCCAGGTTCAGAACTAAGTATTTTATTTAAGAGAGATGACAGAGGTTCTGGTCAGTCAACAAAATGATGGACTGGGTATTAGGACTATCTTGTACCTTACTGACACTAATTGGTATAGTTATGCTCTAATTGTATTTTGAAAGGAAAGTTTTATTTTAACAGGAAGGGTGATATGTAGGAGGAGATAAGGTAGGAGGAGTACGGAGAGCAAGAGGAGGAGTAAGGAGAGGAGAAGGAGAGGAGGAGCTAGGTGACAAAAGAGTGGGAGAGAGATAGAGAGAGAGAGAGAGAGAGAGAGAGACAGAGAGAGAGAGAGAGAGAGAGACATGGAGGCAGATGTTTATGTGTCTCCTCCAGTCAAAGATAGTTGATATATCTAGGTTGGGTATTGGGTTACACTTCTGATTGATATTGAGCATTACCAAACTTATCAAGCCTTTGATTAATATTTAAAAAAAAAAATCTATAAAAGTAAAAAGGAGAAAGGGACATGGGATAGGGGTTTTCTAGGGAGGAGAAATGAGGAAAAGGGATGACATCTGAAATGTAAATAAAATATCTAATAAATAATTTTCAAAAAGGGAAAAAAAGAAAATAAACAGGCAAAAAAGAAAGAGAAAAACAATCAAGCCACAACAAAACAAAGCAAACAGATAAACAGAGGAAAGAGAAAAATAAAAAGCACAAGAAATGCACATAACTTATAGATACAAAATTAAAACCGTAATAGATAAATAAAAGACAAGTAAGGTAAAAGTATCTCAACCCAAGCATCATGAGAATAACATCTCCAGAAGTGGTTTTGGCACATGCCTTTAATTCCAGCACTTGGGATGCAGAGGCACGTGAATCTCTGTGAGTTCAAGGTCAACCTGATCTACAGAGTGAGTTTCAGGACAGCCAGGAATGCACACCCTTCTAAGGCTTGGATACACAGTGAGACTCCATTAGAGAAACTATCTTTTCATTTGTGTGCTATTGTCAACTGGAGATAGCATCTGGGTTACATGTAGATGGAGGTCAAGTTCAGTTCCCATATCAGCACTGGCTTTGACCTGTGCAGGCCTTGTTTATAGTGCCACAATCTTTGAGCTCTTATAGACATCAGTCTTACTGTATTTGAAAGACACTGTTTCCTCATAGGCCTCCCTCTTCACTGACTCATAAGATGTTTCCATTGAGCCCTGAGAGGAAGAATTTGATTTAAGACTATTCCAAGGTCTCTTATTCTTTGCTCATTGTCCAGTTGTGGGTCTCTGTATTTATTTCTATTTATTACAGTAGGAAACTTCTTGAATAATAGCTGAGCAAGACACTATTCTCTCTGCATAGCAGAATGTCATTGCTATTTATTGCTATCTTTCTTTAGTAGAATAGTGTTTGGTTTTCCCTTGGTTCCATGGCCTATTCAGTGTCAGGATTTTAGTCACCTAACCCGTGTCAGACACGGGTTCCATCTCATGAAGAGAGCCTTAAATCTAACTAGATGGTGGTTTGTCACTGCACAACTTTTGTGCAACTGCAGCACCAGCAGTCAGGTTACCAATGTAGAATAAAGGTTGTGTAACTTGATTGGTATTTACCCTCCTCCTCTGGTAGTCAGCAGAATACCTTCCAGTACCATGAACAGCAGTCATCAAAGATAGGCACCAGATCAACTTCTCATAATCAATAAGATATGTAAGTGTTGTAAAGAATTATTTTTACTATTTGTAATTATGGGGGTATGTGCAGGCCAATGTAGATGCCCACAGAGGCAAAGACATTAGAGCTGTTCTTCTGCAAAAGTGGTACAAACCCTACTGTTTAGTCATGTCTCCAGGCCCAAATGATAAATATGTTACATTTTATTATTATTTGTTCACTGTGTGCTGTAATACAAAATATCCATAAAATATATAATCATCATTCATATAAGTGCATGCATGTTTTTGTTTTTGAGACCCATATGTTTGTTTTGAAATAGTGCTATTAAGAAGTAATAGGAAGGCTGGTCTAGGTGGAAAAGAGAGGGAGGTAAGACCAGAGAAGTATGTCCAAGGAAGGATAACTACTGGAACTAAAAATGTTTGAAAAAAAAAAATATGTAGGAGTCTCGTACTCTATGAGATTTATTTTTATTCTTTTTATATAAAAGGATTAGTTGAAATTATCGTGCGAAAGGGATAATGTTTTTCCAAAAAAGCCACAAGTCACTAAAAAACAATATTTAATGCCAGGTGTGAGATATTTCCCTCAGATTATTGACCAGTGGTATATAAAAACAACACAGACTGTGATCATTTCTCGTGGTTTGTTAACAGGACTTACAATAAGTCCCTATTGGTGAAAACACCACAGACTTTTGTCTCAGGACGTGGGGAAAAATTTGGCAGCCACTGCGAAACATTCTCAATACCTCTTTTATAGTCTATGAAAATACCATGTATATTCCTCAGGGGAAACAAGATTGAGAGAAGTCTTACCTAACTGCAAACCTTATGAACAACTACAATAACTATCTGCATGGCAAGATATATGCAGTAGTGGTACAAACATTATAGGGGTAACCAATTGCTTTCTAATTAGATTTAAAGCTAGGTCCACAAGAAGAAATGCATGCCTGGTGTAGTGGCTAGTTTTATGTCAACTTGACAAAAGCTAGAGTCACTTGAGATTAGGTGGGTGGATATACTTCCACTAAGAAAATGTATCTATAATATTGGACTGTAGACAAGAATGCATGGAATTTTCTTAATTAGTGATGATTCAGGAGGGGCCCAGGCAATTGGAGATATTGCCATGCGTGGGCTGGTGATCTTGGATTTTATAAGATGGCAGATTAAGCAAGTCATAAAGAATAAGCCAGTAATCAACACTCCTCCTCAGCCTCTCCATAGGCTTCTGTCTCCAAGTAACTTCCCTGTATGAGTTCCTGCCCTGACTTCCTTCAATAATGAACTTTGATATGGAAGTGTGAAAAAAATAAACTCTTTGTGCCCCAAATTGGCTTTTGTCATGGTGTTTCTTCACATCAATAAAAACCTTAATTTATAGAATTATAAATATAGTCAAGAACCCTTAGAATGAGAGCACATAAACCCCAGGAAATGACATATTACTATTATTTTATTAAATTTACATTATCAAAATGTCTTCAAAATTCACATCTCAATATCCATATATTAATACACCTTTTAGAACTCATCAGACGGGTTTCTTTATGCAGTGTGCAATGGATAATGCAAAAACTCATAACTGCAGCAAATAATTGCAGTCACAAATGGGACATCTATATAAAGTCCCTCTCTCCAAGGTTTAGAGATTATTCCACCAGACAGGGAGGTGGAAGATTTTAAAAGCCAGAAATCTAGAAGGACTGGGATGCAACAGTGTCAAAGATATGGAAGACAGAACTTCTGCACTCATGAATTCACAGCAGCTATGATTGCTTAGACAAGATCAAGACAGTCAGGACTCCAACATGGAGGGTGCAGAAGCCCCAGTCTCAGCTTCTGACTAAGAAACTATTGACATGTGGTGGCTGCTGGAGGAGAGGGTAATTTTTCTTTCATGGTGTGGCCCTGGGTAGTAGACCTGACTAAGTGGATGACCTCATACTTATGTGTAGAAGGGGAGGTTATTCTGTTATAAGATGAAAAAAAGAGATAAATAGAACAGTAAGTTTCAGCGATGGGCTTGGAGTTAGAGGGTGGATCTATGAGAAATGAAGAAGCAGAATGAGGGTGAACATGATCAAAATATTTGGTAGTATACAGGCATGAAATTCTCAAAGAATTAATTAAAATCTTATACAAATCTGCCTCTCTTGCTCTGTCTCTCTGTCTTATCTAACATCTGGGTTTCTTTGTTGGTGGTGATGGTGGTTGTTGTTATTAGTTTTTGTTTGTTTTGGTTTTGTGGCTTTTTTTTTTTTTTTTTTTTTTTTGAGCCATGGTCTTACTGTGTAGCTTAGGTCTATTTGAAAGAAAGAATTCCTTATATAGCCCTGGGTTGCCTAAAATTTGCCATCCTCTTGTCTCAATTTCCTGGGTGCTTGGGCTACAACTGTGAATAGTTTTTACTATCTCATTCAGTCGTATCATAACTCTTTAGACTATGTCTAGAAAATACGGCCTAGGAAAATCTGGTAACATTACTTACAACACATAGGGACACAAAAATTAATGGGATGGAGTCTTGGGTGTTCTGACCAATGCCAGGGCTCTTTTATGTTTTTCTTTTCAAAATGGTTTCATTCTGTTATCAAGTCTGATCCCACTTAAACACTGCTCTCACTTCAGCCTTCTGGTAGCTGGCATTACCGGGCATAGGGTTCTTAATTAGTTCCACCCTAGCAGTGAGTTTTACTAGATACTAGACTCAGGTAAGTCACTTGTGCTTCTGTGCCATGGTCTTATTATCTACCTCTGTGAAAGGTGGATGTTACATCAGATGTAACAATAATTGATAAACTCTAAGTAACTGAAGTAACATGTACTTAATGAAAGAAGAGTTAGACATTTGAAGTAGTTCTTTGCTCAGAGATTTTAAGAATTCAAACCCTGACTCAGCCCCCTTAAAAAAAATCATCTTTACTAGCTACTACCTGGAAAAATAGAATATGTATTTCATTTGCCCTCTGGAAATACATTCCTTAATAAACTGTTCAATATCTTTGTTCTCAGCTTCTTTGCAAAGGTCCAACACCTTTTTGTTTTACTATTAATTTTTTCCAAAAATAGACTGATGGCTTCGTGAAGTGTTGGCAACTTCACAAGCTGAATTTCTGTCAGCCTAAAGTCTCCCTGAAACATATGAGCAATGGATACCAGCGAAACAACCAATGGCTAGAAAACAATGTGTAAATGAATGGAAAGAAAACCAATTTATTTTTTAAAGCAATCAAGTTGTTTGCATTAGAGTATTGCTACTAATAACTTTGGATAATTTGGAGTTGTTGGCAGCTATAAGCACATTTTCATATCCCTTGTTATCTATGTATTTGATAGCTACATGGATAATAGATAATTTTGCCCTATATCCGCTTCCCAATGCCAAAACACTTCTAGATGATGACATTTTCTGTTGTAATTCTGAGTGCTTAGAGGTCTTGATTCTGCTGGATAATTATAATATCTACCATGGCATTAAGGCTCATTGCATGAGCTAATGCCTTGATATGGAATTAATCAAATCTGAATGAAAAGGTCATTAGAAAGTTAAATTATGTCACCGACATCAGTTTAGCACCACATAAGCAAGAATTATACTTCATTGTAATCTATTAGATCTTGAAATTCACTCATTAGTTTCGCCTCACTAGGGACATCTAATTATCGATGTGTTTTAATTAGTTAAGTCCATTGACCACCATCTAGTCTTCCATCACTAATACCTTTAGCCCTGTGGGAGGAAAACATCTTCAATAACCTTTTGATGTATACTTATACTTGACTTTAATTATTATTTTCTATCAGTTAGTAAAATCATGGATGATCTAATAAAATGGGAACCAGAGTCGTTCATTAAACTCCTATGCTGTAAAATCTTATGCAACGATATAAAGGAAAGCTGTCCTTTTAATAGTGAAAGGAGTGGATTTCCAAAAATATCAGAATGGTATTCACTTTTTCTGCAGAGTTTCCTGAGCTCTTCTGACACCGTTCTTTGTCAGAGAAGAGCAGATTTTTCAACATGGAAATCAGCTTTAAGGCATTCTGGTTAATTTAAGGCGGAGTAATGGCAGAAACACCAAACTGCTGAGTGTTCACCTTCTCTGCAAGAATGATGCTGATGAAAATTTAAACAGTGATATCACCTTCTTATTGACAGCATCACAGTGCATTGATCTTCATGGACATCAAAAACTTTCTGACCTCGTTGAGTCAGATTTTGTTGTACTAACAAATAATCCAAAGACTTCATTGTCTTAAAATAGCAAAGATGCTAGTCTTACTTGTGTTCCAAGTCTCATTCAAGCTAGTTACATTCTCTATGCCACATGCCATGTCTCTGTAAGTTATCTACAGTAACTGCTACCTAGCATATCAATTGCAGCCTTCAGCTTCACCACTGTAGGAAGAAGCTTGACACTGAGACACACACAGACATTTCTCCCCTGTTGCAGACCGAGCTGCCCCATGTTTGGGGGCTAAAATGTCTCAGACTGTTCTGTCAATGTTGTGACCCCCACTGCCAAAAGCCTTGGGGACTAAGTTTTAGAGCCCACACTGCCCCAAGCTGCTCCAGTCTGCAGGTCGGGGTTCAGCAAGAGAGAGAGTGAGGACAGATGCGAAGAATGGAGAACAGACAGAGTGTGATTCAATCCGTTTATTCTTCAGTCTCTCTTCTTAGTCTAAGTCCCAAGTATTTAGTTCCTAGTCCGTAGTTCCTAGTTCCTAGTGCCTCCAAGTTCTAAGCTTCTTTCTCCAAGTGCTAAGTGCCTAATGTCTAATGCCTAATAACTAACTCCAAGTTGTACTGTTAATGTCTAATTCCTACTCAAAGTTGTACTCTCTGAAGTGTCTGATTCTCTGTTACTCCAAATTGTTCTGAACTCTCTTGTCTGTCTCTCACCTTTTATATGTCTCACTTCTAAGCCACACCTCGAAGTCACGCCTTTAATCATGCCCTTAAGTCTTGTCTCTAAATCTGATCTCTAAGTCACGCCCTGAAGTCACACACCTTTAAGTCTCACACACCCAAGGGAAGATCCTGGGTATTTAAGACAAGATGTTATCAGAGTGTGCTCAGCTGTTGTAGGCTATTGTAATCAAATCTCTTATCAGGGTATATGGCTCAGGATGGCTGCAAGGATGATAGCCACCTTCTGTCGGCTCCCCACACTCCCCAGAAGTACAGTCTTGCCATATGCATGCATCAAGATCAGACTGTCTGTGCCCAGATATCATGACTATGACTACCCATATTTAAGAAGAACTTCAGTAGAAAAATGAAGAATTGGACCTGTTCTCACCCTATGAGATCACCTCATCTTATCTATGAATCCATGGGGGTTAATCATGATCATCAGGTGAAAAAGGTTTAGGATCGCATAAAAGATAAATCTATGGATATGTCTGGGAGGTATATCCAAAAAAAAAAAAAAAAAAAAAAAAAAAAAAACCTGACTGAGGTAGAATATATACCATGATTGTGGGTGGCACCATTCATTATATGGGCTCAGATTTGAGAGTAAATTAAAAGAAGAAATAGAATTCAGAACCAGCCTTCACCTATCTCCATTTCCCTGAGTGTAGATGTAATATGAACACCCAATTCAGAATTCTGAAACTACGATGGACTATATCCTGTAAACTGTGACCCAAAATAAAGACTTCCTGCTTTAAATTGCTGTTATTACACAAGCTTTATCAGCATTGAGTAAAACTACTTGAACTTCCTGAGTAGTATGCATAATCTGTCCTATTTAACCTGTGTGAAAATCTGATCTCCTTGAGTCTCACTACATCCTAATAATTGATTAATATAAAAAGATAAAAAGTGAGCTCAGTCTGTTGAGCTTCCTCAGCAGGTAAAGGCACCTGTGACCAAGCCTCGAGTGTCATCCCTTGAAAATACATGTTGGTGGTTAAGGGAGAGAATCAAGTCTCCAAGTTTGGTTGTCTTCTGATTTTCACCTGTGCACAGTGGCGCGTGTGCACACACACATACACACACATACACACACACACACACGCCAAATAAATATATAAATAATCTATTCCTGTTTGAGGATGAGGGAAACAACTGTAATGACAAGATTTCCTTAACATCTTGCTTACTGTAATCATAGTTGAAAAATAAATATAGGTCATGTGAACAGATGAATTAAGAAGATAAAATTCCAATCTAATAGAAGTAAGCTGTTGGACATTACTGGGCAGATATCACTGTCACTTCATGGAGGACAAGAAATAATGGTGATCTTAGAACCCAGGATGCTGAGGCAGGAGGATGGCCATGAGTCCACATCCAGCCTACTAAGGTTGATAATGACTCAAGGATTCTGAGCTCACCAGAGTCATGCTAACAGGTTCTAAGATGCAATTTTTATGGCTTCTGCTAGTAACGGTAACTTTGTGAAAATGCAGCTAATGGAGGATGAAAAGCCCAGAGATAAGTAAATTCTGTCCTACTTAATATAGAGGTACAGAAATTAATATTATTTTAAAAAATCTTCTAGCAATCAGAGAAGCATGGAAACTGTGGAATCATTTGAAATCTGTGAAAACTAGAGTCAGAGAATCACAACAAATGCTTATTCCACAAATTTATTTGAATAACAGGTTTATTTCAAACTATTTATAAAAAATCTAGTTCTGTTGATCCACTTTTATATTTAGAACTGTATACAAGAAAATAGGAAAGCAATGGGTACTACCACTAGACATAAATTTTTCACCACTTTGAAGCTTTCCCTTCTACATAAAATGTATTTATGAATCAATGAACTCTGTAATCACAGAGTGCGTGAAAGAGGCACATGGAGACCATCAGTTATACATTTGCTGCAGGCTGTGCTTTGGTTTTCTCGTTACAGTTGTTCCGGTGGTGGTCATTGACTGTGATAATCATGAGGTGTGTCCGCTTCCTGTTCTGGGGCTCGAAACCGTCTACATTTGCTCTTGAAAGGATGCCTGTGAACATTTGAAAATGTTCAAAACCATCACCCTTCCATATGCACCCACACTTGCCATTAGACAGTGTAAAAGAAAAGTGAGCTACAAAAAGCCGGGAAATGGATTCTGCCTAGTGTCTGTGGGAAGATGGTTGTCCTAAGCTCAGCTTGACTTCCCGACTGAAACCAAGCTTAGACTCTAAACTTCAGAGCTGTTAGATAAGAAATCTCTGCTATGGGAATACATTAGAAAAGAGATAAACTAGTACTTTTTTAAAAATACATAATTCACTAACCCAACCACAACCAAAGCAGGGAAAGTGTAAGAGACACAGGTTGGCATACAGAAGTTTAAACACCAGATAGAGAGATTGCAGATGCCCATCACAAAGCTGCATACACCAAACCTGAAATGCTTTGGCCTGAAAATCACTGGTTAGTTCTCACAATTATTCTGTAAACTTGTTACTTTCTACACAAGCTTCAATAGTCCAACTATCATTGCCTTTAAAATATGAGGTAAAAAGGATGATTGGACTCTTATAAAGACAGTTGTCTCAGAATCTTTGCAACATTTCAGAAGAAATGACATCTAAAATGATGCTGACTAGTAGTGACATTCGTGGTGCATTCTTATCTGGATACTATTCTTAGATGTGTGGACTAGTTCCCAATTAATTCCTAACACTTGCAAATATAGGCATTAATTTTAATAGCTATTTTTCTTTGGTGTCCATAATTGAGTTGATTCTTTCTCCTGTTAATTTGTTATAGGTTTTCAGTGCTCAGATGATGATTTTTGACATGTATTGAGAATCATACAGTTTGAATTTTAAATATAAAACAAGTATTACTTTTCTGAAACAAATCGAGTTAACTCTGAATATATCACATGTCTGAATTTAAATGAACAATGCTTTGCTGGGAGTTTTAGCTTTTCTGTCTTCCTATGATTTTCTTTTGATAGAATCCACCAGGTTTTAACATCAAGATTTTATTGGACTTATAAAATTAGATAGAATACGTTCTCTCCTTTATTAGTTTTTTTCCTCCAAGGAGTAGCTAATTTTGGTTATATTTCTCCCTTGCATATTTGATGGAACTCACCAGAGACACCAGGCAGACTTGAAACTGCTCCTAAGGGGAGAGTTTTACTTAAAAAATTAATTTCTTTAGCTAATGGAGGTAAATTTATCTTTAGCTCCATTCCTTTTGTAACTGCTTTAATTCATTGCTTTTTTTATAGATCCTGTTCACTGTAATTAAGTTATTTTCATAAAGTTTACTAGAGCAGTAAACACACACATACCTTTACATAACCCTTTTTTCTGGTATTGGTAATCTATTTTTGCTTTAAGACGCTGTAGAATTTAATTCAAAAGGACACAGTTTTTGATAATTCTCTCTCCCACTTATCCCATGTCTAAAGATATGAATATATATATGTATATATGTATATATATATATATGTTTTATGAAAAATACATCTAAATATATATGGAAATACTATATATCTATTTCTCAATCATTTCTGTTTTATCTTTATTACTCCACGTCTGCATTCTCTGAGCTTATATTTTCATTTTAGTCTGCCTCTGGCTTTACTTAGGGTGAAAAGTTAGGTGTATGTATTTATGCTTGTCTAACATAATAATTTGAAATTACACAGTCTTTCTTCTACTGCACAAATATGGGTGTCTTATTTTCAGTATTACTGAGTACATTTTCTATTATATCCTAAAGAATGCCCTGTGATATTGTATTATTTAGAAGCGTTTGTTGGCTATGCAAATTTTAAGCCTTTTCTAGATATCTTATTGCTAATGAATCTTACATAATAGCACTATTTGAAAATTATGGAGACATGCTTTCTGGCTGAGCATATGGTCTCTCTAAATGCTACTTATGCACTTGAAACCAAAGTATAGTGCTCAGTTGTTTCTATTTCTCTCCTTTGCAGTTAGCCAACATTGCTTTGGCTATTTTCTGTCTTCACACGCTTTTTCCCCTTAATTGAATAGTCATTAAAAACAGGAATATTGACATTGCTAAATGTAAATTTATGGTATTTATTGATTAGATTAATGGAACTTAATTATTACATTGGTCACTTCCAACAATGACTTTTCCTGTTTGCTTTGTCCTATAAAGGTGCTTCTTCTTTCCCTCACAGCTTTTCACCTTTAATAAAATATCTGTGAATGTATGAACTCGTTCTTTTCCAGACAGTATGCTTAGAACAAATTATCACTGTTATTTAGTAATGTCATATTACCTGTCATCAGTAGATGTGACCTTCTTTATCTTTTTTCAGTTCATCCCCTGTGTCCTTTTTATGTGTTCCCTTCAGCATTTAAAGACATGTTTGCATTCAGAAGCAGGGAATATTTATCTGGCTGGCCTTTCATTTTTCCAGTTAGAAACTGTTAGGTCTCAAACCCAGGACAAATGGCAACTGGGGTGCTTAGTTATCATATCAAAGGTGCCACTGCCCATCAGGTTCTATCAGTATCCTGCAGTCTTTTTCTGTTACAGAGTTCTCCTGGCTGGCATACCCCAGCTCCTACCCTAAGCTTCTCCATGCCAGGGACTGAGCTGGGTGTTCTAGCCTTCCCCAGCTTCTCTTCCCTATGTAACACTGTCATTTTGGTTACATGGTACTTTGAGCCTCTTGTCTTCTTGGCCTCTGCTCTGATTCTCCTCTTGCCCTCCACACATTCTCTCCTCACATGATAGGTTCAGTTGGTCAGCCATGTTCAGATTGGGACCTTTCAGAAGCTTCTCTCTCATATCTACAACAAACCTCCTCTACCATACCAAGGAGGTATTTGTACATTCCTAGGAGGAAATACCATGTCCCTTTTCATTACTTTTAATCACAAACAGCCTAGAGCCAACATTATACAGAATTATGTAATCTGGAATGAAACAAGATTACTCAGTTTTTTTCTAGTATTATTCAATACAATGCCTAAAATCTTAGCTAAGGCAATAAGACAAGAAACACTCTTAGTTAAGGCAATAAGACAAGAAACACGAAATACTTTCATGGGTGCTTTCTAACTTCACTTATTTAGATGTGTGGGTTTTACTCAAAGTAACCATACAATCCAGGAAAGTAGAGGGTGGGGGAAAGTTTAAAGGCATGGAATACAACAACGGTAGATCACAAACCAGGAAAGGAGGCAGGTGAGAGAGTAGGCTAGAGAAAGGTGAGGGTAAAGGATAAAATAACACCAAGGATTTTTGAAAATGGCATATGGAAGCCTGCCACTTTATGAGCTTCAAAAATATGTGAAAGCAGTGATTTGATTGGAATTGCCCTACAAAGATAGGTGATGTTCCTCTCAGAAGCTCAAGGTTTGTAAGCTATGAAAACCGAGTGTTATATATGACATAATTTGATCTGAGTGGGTCTCAGAGACTCCCAAAATGAATATAGGCATTATAATTACCCACCATATTTTGATGGTAAGAAAGATCCTACTAATAAAAACACCACATACACTGGTCATAGGACATGAAGAAATCTATGTAGTAATGACTAGGAATCTTCCTTGCTGACTAACATTCACAGTTTCGGAAGGTGTTATCCAGGCTGCTGGGGGAAATGTCATCAGTAGTCTTATCAAATGTAAACACTGTGAACACACACATCTAAATATTTGAGGTTAGAAGACACATATGAAGGAGAACATTCACTATTTGTGTTTCTTGTCTTATTGCTGTATCTAAGACTTTTCATTGAATAAGACTGGAAAAGATGGAGCACTCTTGTTTTATTCTAAATTATATATAAAAACAATTCTGTCAGTTTTCCCCCTTGAGTAGAGCATTGGCTCTAGGTTATTTGTGAACAATGGCTGACCTGGAGAGCTATCCCCACTGCTGCAATCCCAGCATGAATGTTGTGATGTAGCTAAGAGTCTCTAACTGAACTTAAGGCCTACTCCACAAGAGGAAATGCATGCCTGGTACTATAAACTCACCAGGAACCCCTGGCTGGAGAGGTTATCAACTCTACTAATATTATTTTGCTAAAGAAACATAGTTTCAAACTGTCTAAATGCATCCTCGTTTCTCCTTTAAAACCTTCATCTGCTCCCAACGCCTCTCATTCGCTACTGGATAAGTATCTATCTAAGCTACCTGCTTTGTGTACTATTACTACAAAAGTCACACTGATGTGCCAGGGAGCTCCTCTTGCCTCTAATGGATCTCAATCACAAGGAGAAGGGATTTCCTCTGTGATTTAGAATATTTTCCTCTGTGATTTAGAATATTTTCCTGGGACAGTTTTCTTATTGCACTTCAGCATGGCCTGGATGGGAATTTCTACCACAAGGTCACTTTATCTGCCTTAGCTACTGTCTCTCACTTCCCCCGAGGAGCAGTAATTCTGGTTGCAGTAATATATATGCCCCTTTCCTTGTCTGCTGCTAGGAACTACCTGCAATCTGGCAGCACAGAACTTGCTGTCCCTGTATTCTCTCAGCTCCCTCCTAAAGTTTCCTCAGAGCTGTATGCTGTGTCTCTTCCTTAAGCTCTTCTAGCCCTTTCTTACTCTGGCCGAGCTCCTATAATCTGTAACTCTGATCTGTCTCTCAGTCCCTTCCTGCTGTTCTGCAGCTTCCCTAAAGTCCATCTGGGCCACCTATGCGCACTCAGCTCCCTCTTGGTCCTAATAGAAATCTCTGTTCTCTCCTCTTCTGACTCGAAGCATCTTGGCCTCAATACAGATTAATGGCTAAAGATGGGCACCTTTGATTTTTAAATCATCCCAAACCTGTAAACTCGACCTGCTCGACACTTGCAAAAGTCTTATCATTAAGGTTTTTCCACTTCCCATTTTCTTAAAAATGTTCTATCTCTACGAATTCTCTGTGCTCTGATCTCAAAAACATCTTTTAAGACTATGCTTTAAACTGTATCTCAGGATTTGTAAGTTCATTTGGTATAATTTAAAAAGAAATTTATAAAATATGTAACAAAATTTGGCTTAAAACATAACAAAGGGTTATAGAAATATAAGTCATCTTAATTGTTACAATATAGATAAATAGATAGATAGATAGATAGATAGATAGATAGATAGATAGATAGATAGATAGATTCAACTTTGGTTTATAATTTATTTTATACGTAACTTAGATTCAACTCTTTAAAAAATAGATTTACCAAAAACAAATAAATATTTTAAACACTAACCACATGGTTGGCAGATATTTTTACTAAGGTTAAAAGTTGCATGCCATGTGACTTCACCACCATGTTACGATAACCACATGGTATAAACTAAGACAGTACCTATAAAACTTCTTAGTCCTATTGAACCTTGGTTTATCATTGTAGATACTTTTAGACTAAGAAAATAAGAGCTGGTCTCCAAATTATTTTGGATTGGTATAAATTTTGCACAATGATAAATTCCTATGATTATAAAGGTATACTCAAGTTTACAAAAACTAACCTAGAGATGCTTGTCTAACTACTTACGTCTTTGCCAACTGTGTTCACAACCAGGCTTCTAAAACATGTAAATAAGAAACGATATATGTTAGATGGGTAAGTATATTGGATAAATAAGGTTTATAAATTCCTAAGTTCAATACAGGTTCACAGTAATATATGCCTTGCCTCTTCATCTTTGCTCACATTGTTAAGCTTCAGGTATTTGGAAATTTTGAGTCACACAACAAACTATATTCTGTAATGGTACATCATAAAAAGATGAAGTTCTTAGTCTCCGTAATGGATCATTTTTACTGTTTTAAAGTTTTATTTTGATGCTAAAGGATCTTCAATTAAATCTTTAGCTCAATTTTTTTCTAATTTTTTTTTTATTCTTTAATCTTTTTTTTTTTTTATTACAGTCCAGCCATTATCCCTCTCTTGGCCCACCCTCCAAATTTTGTTCTATATGGCAGTCAAAGACTGATCCTGACCCTAGTGAAGCCATGGAGTCCACGGGAGCATAGGGCGACTATCTAAGTGATGGGTATGTCTCTGTCATTAATTGATATGGAGGCCAATTGGATTATACTTCTTGCTATTATTTAACCATCTCAGATCTCTGATGATATTGACTGACAATAGCTTTAGCAGCAACAAGATTAGCAGCTCCTCTCCTAGAGAAGCCTTCTTTTTATACATAAAAACGAGGTCTCAGGCCTCACGTACCTAGAGCTACTAAGTCTCAAGCTGAGAAAGACAGTTTCCCTTGTTCCCAGACTCTGAAAGGAGATAAACTCTCCAGTGCTTTTAACCCAACTGCATTTTTATTGGGTCCCAAAGCTTTTGCTATGACTCGAAAACATGAATCTGCCTTTTCTATAATGTAGACTTAAGTAGAGATTATAGACAGTGGCAATGCTAACATATCTAAAAACTTCTGCTTTTTTATAAACTTTAAAAAGTCTTAGAAGCTTCAAGGAGTCAACTTGGATCTCACAACTTAGACTCTATACAAGTACTTCCATCCAGCAATAGCCTAAGCCTACGGCCTATTAATAGGGGTAATATATCTACTTTCCCTGGTCATGGAGTCCCTTTTTCCCCCTACCAGGACCATGGGCCTGGAGTTTCAAATATGCACTCTAGATACAAAAATTTCCCCAAACCCTTTGTGTTTATCTTCTATCTGCTCTAGCAGATGTCAAATCAACTGTAGACTGCTCTAGGGACTCACAAGCCTCAGCTGTTTCTTTGGACTCTGAATCTTAGACAGCTCCACATCAGTTAGCCCCTGGTGGCCCAGCCTCACAGACTGCTTCAATGTGGTCTGCTCTTCCCTAGTCCTAGGTAGTATCCTAGAACCTGGGCAATGAGCAAAGAGCAAAACTACCTGCACTCTTTTCTTCTCCCAGCCTTGGCCAGCATTCCACCTTTCTCCGGTTCCCAACAATGATGCCCCTATGTCAACAGAAAGTAGTCATAGAAAAGATCACATTGCTCTTTGTCATTTATTATCAACAAAAAGGCTGGGATGTTAAGTCTCAAATATGGGACAAATGGCTGGGATGCCTATTAACATGTCAACCCCATAGTCCCTAACGGTTACCCACTGGCATACTCTACCTGCTACCTTGAACTCCAGCTGAGGGAATAAGCTGGGCTTTCCACTCCCCAGCTTCTATAATGCCTATATAACCCAGCCATTTTGGGTACAGGGTCATTTTTATACTTTAGTCTCTTGGCTTCCCTGCCTCTGTGTCTCTTGGATGTTCCCTCACAATTTCTCTTCTCCCCTCTCCTTAACCCTCTCCTCCACATGGGTATATCTCAGTCTGCTCTGCTCATCATGTTCACTCTGACTCTCCCCAGTGTCTCTACTGCTGTCTATGCTTGCCCTCATATATAAAATAAACTTTCTCCTTTACCATACCTGAAAGCAGCGATGCCCACCTTTTTTATTTCATTTAGCATCATCATCATCATCACCACCACCACCACCACCATCATCATCATTCAAAAACTAAACATACAGATATAAACTTAGATGAGTAGAGTAACAATGACAGCATCTTGCATGTGATACTATAATGAAGACCTAGCCTCCAAAAAAATGTTCTATCAAGTTTCAAATTACCATTTTATTCAAGAAGAAATCAAAATGTAAATTTCACAATCATTATAGATGAAATTGGAAAGTAATTAAAGAAAAACAGTGAATGACAGCCAATGGAAACTAGACTAAATTGGATTGCAGTGAATCCATTTTAAAACATTAATTTATAAGATTATTTGATGCTGAGATGAAAAAGGGAAGTTGCCCTAATTAATTTTAAAAATCAGTGCAACATCAACTTACTCATAACAAGACAAACAGAATTAAGATAACCATAGTTAGCTGCATCAACGCATAAACTAACATCACTGATATATCAATGAATAGCATATCTTGACCACAAAGAATGCAACATATGTTTGTTCCTTTATGAATAGTAGAAGGGCCCACACAGAACTGTCCTTAGGCTCCAGCCATGCTTTCTTTTGGTGTTCAGTGATCTCCTAATAAACCATTGTGCAAAAGGACAAGTTGCTTACTATCTTTCTTGAAATCTGAAGTATCTGACTCTTACTACATTAGGTTGAATAAGAACCCCACCCCTGTACCTCAGTTCATCTTTATTTCCTGAACAGGTAAATGAAACCTTGTTTGAAATAATGGTCTTTGTAAATATAATGAATTAAAGGTGTCTAGGTGAGGTCATCCTAGCGTATCCCTGAAGGCCTTTACTTCAAAACCAAAGCTTTGTATAAGAAGTCAAATAGAAGGACAAATAGGAAGAGGGGGCAGACAAGATTGGCAAGATAGGAAAGCTGACAGTTGCTGAAAGTTGGAAGAGTCAAGAAAAACTTCTCTAGAACCTCCAGGGAGACCTTTGATTCCAGATTGCTGATCATAAAAATACAAGAAGAGACATTGTGACAGGGAAAGACATTGCAAAGGGTCTTCCATCTTAAATTCTTGCTGAAGTTATTTCATGTTTAACTAGAATTTGACTTCCTTAAAGGAGAATTCATGGAAATTTACTCAACTCTATTCTAGGAACCCATAGTCAGGATGTCTTAGCTAAATTATTTTAGTTTGTGAGGAATCCCCTACAGCTAACCATATATCTTAGCTCATGTTAAACTGCTTGCTTTTGGGAAGCCCCCTTACAGCCTGAAGAACAAGATGCCAGGATGTAGTTGTTGCCTTCAAAGCCCCTGTGCTTTGGACACTCACAGTTACACGTAGTTTTGGAAACACTTTATTGTAGGGCCAACAAGCCAGTAAAGAATTTCAGTTAACAATACACTGTGTCTAAGTGGTAATTTTTTGTGGACTACCTGTAACAGCATTTCTTGTCTTTTTAATTGTCCTATTTTTTGAAGTGTGTTTTCATTATATTAATAAGCCAATACAGAGAGTATGTAGATGTTGATACATTAGCAATCTCCAAAGCTTCAAAGCACTATTACTCTGTCAAAATGTTTAAGCTATTGTTGCCATAAAGCAAACAGTGCCTAGACTATTATGTATTCTAGTAACAATGATTTAAGGAAAGGGTTAGCAACAGTTCTAAAAACAAAGGCTCTCTCTACTTGTACTCCTGACAAGCAAGAATGGTCTTAACCAAATATTCTGTTAAGTATGTCAAACAACAACCTTTATGGTAGACATGCTGGGGGCATTATTCATGATCAACTTGGAGGCCACACCCTCTCTATGTCTGCTGCTCTCTGTAAGCTTGAGTTTTTACTGGTTTGACAAGAATGACTCTGTGAAAACATAAGTCAACCAAATTGTCTCTTAATCAGTGAAACATACAAGGGAGAAGTGGCTTAGTTGAAATAGTTCCCTTTTCTTCTAAGAAATATGTGTTCCTTAGACAGAAACACATCCACTAGTTTAAAACTAAAACATGTTCTAATACAAAGAGAGAAAACTTTGTGCCATGTGTCTAACTTTCCTAGAATTCTCTATTTTCTCTGTATAGATATTTAAAATGTTAGTAAATTTTCTGTTGATGATATTCACAACTTGCATGGCCCTTCTCAAGAATTGATCATTTGTATTACCACACATTTAACATGAAAACTCCATAATACTTATAAAAATAATTTTAATTTTGGAAAAGAAAAAATGATTGAAAACATAATAAGAAAGCACTTCAATTTATACAGAAATCTGTTATAAGAAAATATAAATATAATATAAAATAAAAATAAGATGTTTCTATTCTATAAAAAAATTGATAGGTTGGCAGGAGGGCACAGGTGAAAAGAATGTGTGTGTGTGTGTGTGTGTGTGTGTGTGTGTGTGTGCAGGCACAGACCTGAGGTAGTGGAGAGTACTCTTCTTGGAGTTCTTCTCAAACTTTACATTCATACCATGCAAAAATAACTTTTATTCACCTGATGTAATTGTTGTCTCAGAGGCCTACTGTTAAATGAGCTCACCCTTTCTAATTCTTTCTGAACTCTGGCTGGCTGGTTCAACTTGGCTGTTCTGGTTCACACTATTCTCCAAGCTGACTGATTCAATCTGGCTTCTCTCAGCTTCTCACTGAATTGCTCTGCTTGGCCTCAAACTAATTCTGGAAATTTGTTTTAATCTTCTGTCTCCTTCTTACTCTCTGGCTTCAAGCTTCAACTGCCTCTGCTGACTGGTACTGAACTGTGTGAATGCACAAGTAAACTCAACTCCACTGAACTTCACTGAGTGCTAACTGACTAAAGTGGTTGAACACTCTGCATTCCTCTTGAATAGCTTCTCTTTCCTCTACTATTTTCATGAGAGTTGGGTGTATCCTATACTGTCAAATCTTTCTCTGATTCATCACGTCGTCTGCCCCTCAATTAAATGTCACTTTCAACCATAGCTGTTTTCCTCCTGCAAACTAATTTTACTTTAAAGTTGTATACTAAATGCATGTCTACATTCTAGCTAGATCACACAGAATGTGAATGTCATCCCTTGCCAGAGCAGCCATGTTACTGAATTAAAATTCCTCTACAATACCATGATATATATTTTGCTTGCATGCATATGCATACACATTCATACCCATACACTAATATTATTTAGAAAGAAATGCGCATTTTTTAAATTTACAGTCAAGAAAATATAGAATATTTACCAAAAATAATTAAGAAAATACAGAACATATATAAGAAAAATAATATACGCATTGCTGTTAAATTAATATCACCTCAACTGATAGTATATATAAAGGACATAATTATCTATATTTTAACAGCCAATTCTCCGTAAAATTAAAAGAAAAATCATAATATAATTTGAATAACTCTTTCTAAAACACTTAGATTAACAATTTAGGTTAAAACTAAAACAAAACAAAAGTTTATTCAAAAAAATAAAGACCAAAAAAATAACTAGTATGCAATGGAAGTAACAATGAAGACTCTCCTATCAGACACTAAGACTCAGAAATAATTTTATTACAAATAATAAATTTATATAGTAAAAATTTTAGAAATAAAAGGGAGAAACATAAAATATAAAAAGAAACATGTATATAGTTTATATGTCAGTCAAGATGTTCATTCAGGGGAAGATGATTTATTAGTTATTAAATACTGCTACTAAAACTCAACTTTTCAGAACAGTTAATACAAGATAAATCTCTCTCTGTCTCTCTGTGTCTGTCTGTCTGTCTGTCTGTCTCTCTCTCTCTCTCTCTCTCTCTCTCTCTCTCTCTCGTGTGTGTGTGTGTGTGTGTAAAAGAGAACAAAATCCAGAATATAAAACCAAAATCACTGTATGGAAAAAAAAAAACCTTTAGATCTCCTATTAGACATTATTTAAATTTTACAAAGTCCAATAATAAAACTTAAAATTGTAATGCCAAGAGTCAAATTTTACAAGTCATACATGCTAAGCCAATTCCTCGATACTAAGGTACATCCTCAACCTCAAATCTAAAACTTTTGCATAAGCATGTAGGATTACTATGAGCACTTACAGTTGTAGAAATAGATTGATGGTCGTGAACTATTTTGTGAATATAGTATGGGATACAAGATTTACATAAAGTAAAACTACAATTTGTGCAGCAATGACAAAAATAATGTGTATAATTCTTTTTCTGTGTATTAAATGTCTATACATAATTTTATACGACTGGAACAAAATAAAGGATTCATGGTAATATTTAATATGTAGTGGTGAGGTATGAAATCCTTATGATAAAGTAGCTTATGGCAAAAAATACAAAAAGGAATTGAAAATAATAAAATGTATTTTATTTTAAATCAGTGTGTTTTATTATATTTATACAAGATAAAACTTCTTGATGGAATTATGATCTCCAATTAAACTCAGTTCCACAGGGAACTCTTAAGTTATTAATTGATGACCTGGTTAACTCCAGTTAACTTAGCTACTTATTGAGTTAGGTAATACAAAAATAGGTAATACGTTCATAGTAGAAATCTAAGTAGTATCTCTTTTGAAGTCTCCTTTCTCCTTTACATGATATTTATTATTTAGATAAGCTAACACAAAATGGTTAACTTTTTAATATAATTTTTATTGAATCTTTGTGAATCTCACATCATATACCCTATGGTAGGAGTGAGCTGTGAGGTCTCCTGGGCTCAAGCTATGCCCAGTGTGATACATGATGCCCTTCTGCTGCCTGCAGATCAAAATGTATGCTTGAAAATGTAAGCCTTTGAAACTCTAAGCCGTCCTCAATTAAATGTTTTCTTTATAAGAGTGCTCATGTTATGTCTTCATGGCTCTAAAACTCTAAGACAGTCCCTCACATTTCCCAGTCTTTCCATATCTGCACTCTATTCTTGTAGCCTCCCCTAAAAAATAAAGAGACAAATAAAAATTAGAAATGAAAAAACAATCTGTATCAACCATAGAGTTCTGAACATGTGCCATTCTGCTTCTCTGTCTTTCCATCTCTGTCATACACTTGCTTGTCGTAGTGACACTGAACACTACTGTGTGTCATGCACTCTGTTCTTTTGCCCAAACAGCTCTGTTTGCCAATGTTCATTTCATTGTTAGTTAGGCTAGTTTAAGGCCTCTGGCTTTATGCTATACTATCAATACTGGACCCTTGACTCTGGGGTTCTGCTGAGTCATGAGGATCCTGATGATATGAATTGCAGGACCATCCCTTTAACACACTGCAGCTGCTCATAGATGGGGAAGATGTTGAGCTGGGCCAACTCAAAGCCCTGGATCTGGGCCTGGGTGAGAGCTGAAGTGCTCAGCCTTCTGGCTTTCTCACATCCAGGAGCCTGCTGTCTCCTGCCTGCCAAGGTAGGGTTGGGCTGCCTTTCCCACAAATCTACAGCCAGCTCTCCTACTGCCACCCTGCTCCCCACCATGATGATAATGGACAAAGCTTCTGAAACTGTGACGACGGACGCTCCCAACTGAACACTTTCTTTCATAAGAAATTGTCTTGATCATAATGTTTTCCCACAACAATAGAACAGTAACTTACACATGACTTAAGAGTTGCCAAAAATCAAAGTTTAAAACTTTCCCTGATCTTTGGATGCTTCATCTTGGACAATGACATACTGCAGCTGGTATGCACTGATTGCAAGGAATGTGTGTGCACATAATGCCATGAATAATATTTCTAGTGGCATTATGTCACTGGCCTAATATCAGCCGTAATGGGATATTTACATCATGGAAATCAGCCATCATTAAAATTCAACAGTTTTTTTTTTTTTTCAGTAAGCCAATTGTTAAAACATTCACAAACATTACACCAAACTGATTATAATTCAGGCTTGTAATTTTACTTTTTAAAAAATTTTTGAGACAAGATCCTACTTTATAGTCTACACTGGCCTTGAACTCAGCCTCCTAAGTGGTGAGATACATGTGTGTGCCACTATCCTTGGGTGAAATCCAGCTTTTTTAAATTCCACTACTTCTAGCTCCACTACACTGGTTGCCTACCTTTATTGTTGAGGCAAAAAATTGTTTAGCTATCTTATACAGTGTTCTATCTGACTCATCCTGGCCCAGACTTCACACATAATGTTTCCTGAGGAGTTATATTCAGTCAAAAGTACTGTTAATGAAATTCAGGTTTGTACACAGTAGCAATTGCAGAATCATGGTAATGTTTGAGAAAGATGTATGCCTGTTTTTCATTTTTCAAAATATTTCCCACCAGAAAGCAATTGCCCTTACTTAAAGCCTCAGCATCATGGTTATATTTTTAATACTGCAACAGTATTAGCCACACTCATGTCTTTTCATGTGATTATATATAACAATTAAGTCTAAAAGCCAATTTCTTCTTCTGTGCATTACAGCAAACTTCCTTAATTTCACAAACTTTATCTCCTATGGAGTCAATAAACACATGAGATACAAAGCATAAAGAAGCTCAAACATTAATATTAAAACACTTTACTTAAAAGTATTCATAATAATTGCATTATCTTATTTTAATTTTTATATTTTTGGTTTATTTGGTTTTATTATTATCTTGAATTACCACAAAGTATCTTGTGGTCATTTCTAATTAGTAATAATAACAAAATAAATAACAAAATCATTCTCAAATAAGTAAAATTATGAGTCAGTTTCAATTCTTTCCTTTGCTTGATAAAGTAAATGTTTTAGAAAATATTTTATATGTTAACTACAATTGTGATGTTTATTTGGCAACAAAATTAGCCTTTACATTTTTAGAAAGGTATGGTGATTCATGTAGGCAAGCTCAGTTCGCAAGAGGCAGAAAAATCACACCTTCCAGGCCAGCCTGCAAAGCAGGATCCTTCTCAACACTAAAATTAAAAACTCAATTATTATAACTAATTGTATATTTTCATTAGTACCTGGCTCCTTTTTCAAACTATGGTGGCGTCTTGATTAAAGAGAGAATTAGTTTGCTGACTTTTTTTCTCTTGAATATTTGTGTCAAACATTCTCTCTCTCAAAAAAAAAAAAAAAAAAAAAAAAAAACTTTAAATCTAGCCCAGTCATTTTCCTCCTTGTGCCCTAATAGTGGTCTTCTTACTCATGTTCCTGTCTCTAGCCTTGTTTTCCTAGAAAAGTTTTCTACAGAGTAGCAAGGAGTTGCCATTTCAATGATGGAAAAGATGTGTTTACACCACATTGAGTTCCCATTACATGTAGATCAACTTCCTGATAATATAATGGTGTATTCAGTCCTAAGTGGTCTGAACTACTCCTTCTCTGACCTTATCCTCTCTCTCTCTTTGCTCTAGCTGCCCCTGCCTTACTCTTTTCTATGTTTTAACTGTTGAGGTTAAAACACAGAAGGAGCCTTCCCAATTAGCGGTGTTCCTCTGCCTACAATGCTCTTTTCTGCATGTGCATGTCCCACGGCCTCAAGTTCCTCAAGTATTTGCTTTAATAGTTGCTTTCAGTGAAGTCATTACCAACTCCTCTCTATAAAAGGTAGCCCATCCTGAATTGGATCTTCTCTTCTAATTTTTAGTGCTCAGCCACCTCTGTGACCACCCCGAGGGAGCCAGCAACAGCAGGATCATCAGGTATGTCCATTGCCACCCCGAAGGACCCAGTGACAGCAGGACACATCATCACTAGCTGCCAAGAGGCAACACATTCCCACTGTCAACTCATGTCTCAGGTCCTCCTCCTGTACATGTGCCACATTCCGAAAAGGCAGTGTTCCCATCCCCTTTTTATTTTTTATTTTTTATTTTCTCCACTCAGAAGCAGCCTCTGTATCCACCCCCCAGACCTTGGCACTTTCCCAAATAAACCTCCCATTTGAGACCTATCACATGGTGTGATTTCATGTATCCTGCAACTTATATACATTTGGTGCCATCACACAGGTGCAAAAGAGGGTCTCAGTTGATGATCTAGAACCCCAAGAGCATATTCCTATTTTTCTGTAACATAGAGGGAGAAGGGACAGGTTAGGTTTGGGAGGTATAAGGCTGGAGCCTGAAGGAGGTTCTGTTGGAGCCTTTAGGAGGGCTCAGTGATAGGTTTGAGAAGAGGTCCATACAGGGGACCTAAGGCTACTTCATCTAAGAGGCGGACATGGAAGGAAAAGAAGGGATCCAGGAGTGTAAGACCCCAACAATTCCTAGAAATGATACAATATCTTTTTTTAGTAGAGGAAACTGGATTAGGTGTTTTCTAACTAAGGTAGAACAGGACAAGTTGGCACCACCAGAAAACAATGGGGGAGAGTAACACCCCAAAAAATTAAATTGAGTTGTGGGGTCTGGTGAGATTAGAAGGCTGCCCCCTTCCTGGATACTAGGGAAATGAGAAGGAGAGGTAGGTTTATAAAACTCTGACAGGACCCAGTAAATGACTCTGGTGTCCAGAAGGAAGGAGATTAGTCACCCTAATACTATGATGACTACCCAGGGCTCTATGACAGAGATGACAGTTGCCGGGTCAAGGGAGTCATGGCCAAGCCTAGGACATTGACTGGAGGGCAGTCTGGGAGTGATATTCCTGCACCATGAGCAACACAAGAGCAATATGCAACCCAATGTCCCTCTTGATGGGCCTTTGGACATGGCCCTGGTGGCTTGTGGGCATTAGAAGAGTGCCAGCTCCAGTAACTTTCCTGACCACATTTGAGGCAGGGAACTGATGGTCCTTAAGCCTTAGGAAGCAAGAAAGCCTCGGCAGTCACTGGAGCTGGTTGAATAGTCTTGGTCAGCATTTGCTATTTTTGCTTAAGGGCTTTTTCATCTGCCCCATGGTACACCTTAAAGGCCAGTGCTAAGACTTCTGCCTGTGGAGTTAAGGGTCCTCTCTCCAAGTGCTTAAGTTTGGCCTTAGTGTTGGAGGAACTCTGGGAAAAGAAATAGGTCATTAGGAGTTGCTTATTTTCTGGATTACCGACTGAGCACAAAGAAGCCTGAGACTAAGGACTATCAAATATGCCATAATGTTGAGGATAGACTGAACCCCCAAAATGGCAATGCCCTCAGCCTTGAGAGAGGTTACATCCTTATACCCACCTCAGCATCACTTTCCTCCTAGTTCTCCCTCTTTATAATAAGCAAAAGGGAAAAATGTTTGCAACCAAGCGCCTCCATGGCCAGCCCAAAGGATTCAAGGACACTAGGACACATCATCTCTAGCTGAAAAGAAGCAATGGATTCGCACTGTCACCATATGTCACACGTGCCACATCCCTAGCAAAAGGTAATGTTCTTCCTCCCTTCTCCTGTTTTTCTTTTCTCTACTCAGAGCCAGCCTCTGTATACCCCCTATAGCCCCAAATTTTTCCTGAATAAACCTCCCATGTGAGACCTGTGACTTCACCAATTTTGCCTCTTAAATCCAATACCGATTTTACCAGAATACTTACAACTTTCTAGATTAATATAATTCAACTATTTATTATGTTTGTGTGTATTGTTTGTTATAAAAAATATGTATGCATATATATTATTATGTATGCAAAGTGCCTTCCATTAACATTTGTGATAAAAGGAAAGAAAAAACAAATATAGGCTATTACAATGAAAATAGTAGATCAAAACATGCATAATGCCTATGAAGTTGTACTTAGAACATGTTTTCTAGGTGATGTACATATCATAAAATCAATTTAAAATTGATTAGATAAATGTTCAAATTTAGATGCTAAACATCACAACAATAAAGAAACTTGAAAGAAAAAGTATATTATAATAATTAAAAATAGAAACTACAAAAACAGTTAAAATTTGACAAGCTTGGTGGCAATTGTTTAATCCCAACATTCTGGTGGAAAAGGCAGGGAGACCTCTGTGAGTTCAAGGCAAGCCTGGACTACACAGTATATTCCAGGTCAATCAGAGCTATAGAGTAAGATCTTGTCTCAAAAATAAATAAAAATTCATTTTTTTAAAAAAAAAACAGCTTACAAGACACAAAACAACAACAATAAAAAGAAAACTTAAAACTTTAAAAGTGCTGACTAATACATTACAGAGAACAAGGCTGATTAAAATGTAAGAGAGATACATAAGCTCTAAATTTGGGTAACTTAAAGGAGACATGAACTAGAGTATAAATATTAAAACTTCAAATGAAAATACTTTAGGAATCAAATCTAAAATTATATTATATTAAAAAGCCAAAATAGGACCACCACAGTAAAACCCTAGGTCAACAGCAAAATTATATCCTTTTAAAAAAAAGTTAAGAAAGCCAAGGATGATAGAAGACAACTCCACCCCTCACCATGGGAGATTGTTAGAGAGAGCACAAGCTTCTGAATGGTTCTGCTTTGTGCTGCTTCTACAGCAAGAAAGGATAGGGTTGGGGAGGGAAGAGAAACAAAAGTTTACCAATACTACAAAAATCTTTCTACAGACAAAGGAAAGAAAATGTTCTCCCTATACATTTAAGACTAGGGCAAAAATGTTATAAAAAATGTGAGGGCATTCGAGCAACGTCACTATGTTACAGGGAAATCTGGGTCCCTCTTTGTTCATAGTCTTATTAACAAGCACTCTCAAGGACTAACGTTATCAGAGTTTGAGAAGAAAAGTCCCAGGGGCAAGCTGTAAATTGAGGTAGCTGACCAGAAGAGGAAGATAAAGAAGACAGGAGAAATCGCCATCAGGGATGGAGGTAGTCCCAAGGCAGACAAGCAGCCACAAGGTGAAAGGAGGAGAGAAGCCTTGGAGAACAAGTAAGGCAAAGCAAAGTACCAGAAGCATATGATTACTCTTCGGCCTGCATTTGAAAGAGAGAAAACAAAGGGGAAAAATCAGGCCTTCCTAAGACAGGACTAATGAGGTGAATAGCTCATCATTCATTCCTCATGGCAGCCCTGTAGGGACCACACCAAGGTATGGAATCTGGAGAGATAAGTATGTCATCATATGAAAGGGATAATTTTCCTCCCACACCTATGGCACAGCTTAATATGAACCTGCCTCTCTGAGAGAAGTTGCCTTGGCTCCATGATTGACCTGTCCCAAAGGATTAACTATGCAAGGAGACAATTACTTGACCTACTAACAGATCCTATTTTTCTACTGTAGCAATACCAACTCTAGAAAAGGACCAGCTAAGGAATAATAGGCTTACTTATTCAGGGCAATGCATGAAAAGAATAAACATTTTAAAACTGTTTAGTATAAATACATAAAAATAAATACTTAAAGCAAGCTTAACACAGTATAAAGAAATCTATTGCTGTAATTCAGCACACTAAAAGATTCATAAAGAAAACATATGCATGTGTATAAACAGACATAAAAGACCCATGCTACTGAATAGATACTCTTGGTTTATTTTTAAAACTTACTGAGGTTGGAATCGATGAATCTGATCATGGTGGCCAGGGACAGAATGAAGAGTTTGCAAAAATTTAACCCCTCTCCTGCCCCCTCACAAAATAAAACTATTATAAAACTTGGGCCAAAATGGGGCTGGTGGGAGTCGGAGAGAGCTCTCTACAAATGTCTAAGGACTTTATAAATATAACAAAGGCAAGAAAATTGAGAAGATCTATTCAAGTAACATTGCTGAGCGTAGTGTGGGACAGCAGAAGTCTTTGGTGGTCTTTTATGGGTGGCTCCTGTTTCCTCCCTCCAGCAAATGAAATGTTAACTAAAATAAATTGAATATATGTACCTATGAGTCCATAATTATCCTTAAAATAATAACAAAACCCAAAACTGGAACTCATTTACAATATGAATGCAGCATTGAGTAGTAGCCTGTGAGGTAACACTAAGAACAGCAATACCAAAGATCCTGCTTCTCCTACACAAACTATACTCAGGGCACTAAACTTGCCTTAGGTGATAGATGCTATTTGTCTGCAGCCCCACCAAACTCTAACGCTGGAGTTTTTTAAATCACAAGATGTGATAATAGTAAATATAAGGCCATATCATTATACCTATTTTCGCAGACCATAAGTCTTTTCCCACAACTATTCTCATGGTAGTAGAAGAGAGAAAGCGGGAGAGCAAAAAGCAGGGGAAGAATGGGAGCAACCGCCTCCTTTCTCAGTTTCTAAGCAACCGCCTCCTTTCTCAGTTTCTAACTGCAGTCACCAACAAAGGTTTGTTTTCTTTTGTTCTGTTTCATTTTCTTCTGTTTTTTTTTTTAATTCAAAGCAAATATGGAAGAATGCTTACATCACAAATCTGAGTACTGACAAGTGTCTGTTATATCACTGTTATGTTTTCAACAAGTATTTTAGCCATGCATATGATGGGCTCACATATTAATGAGTGAAAATCAGAAACCAACATGGCCAAGAAATTAAAGAGTAGAGAAAGACTTGAGAATTTTCTCTAGGAGTACATTCCCTCAAGAAAGAAAATTGTGTGGGAATTTTATTTTGGGTATCTTTTAAGTCTTCACAAAGGACAATATATTAGGGTTAGGCATCTTAACTAACCATCTCCAGACCCTCAGTGTAAGAGACAATATCAAGTATGAAAGGAAGATGGCAGATGTATTTTTCACATACTTAGCTAAAGGTCATGGAGCACATACTGGAAATGTTAAACCGGTAGACGTGTCCCTGAGCATGGTCTACCTGTGTGATAATTTGAGGTGATAATTTTTTTAATAGCATACTTTGAAAGAGCACTACTACAGTTTTCCTCTGTGACAGTTTGCTTCCTACTGTGGTAATAGACACCATGACCAAAAGCAATTTGGAAGAAAAGATTTATTTGGCATTAATGTCATTGATTAAATGAGCATTGAGGTAAGCTAAGGCCAGAATTCAAGCAGGGCAAGAATAAAAGACAGGAACTGAAGCAGAGTCTACAGAGGACTCCTGCTTACTGCCTTGCTCCTTTTCAGAACTCACTCAGCTTGCAATTTTATACAGCCTAAGTCCATCTGTCAAAGGGTCCCACTGCCCACAGAGGGCTGAGTCCTCCCACATCAATTATTAATTAAGAAAATGTACTAGAGGCTTGCCTATAGGCCTATTGGATGAAGAAATTTTTTTCTATTGCAATTCCAAGTCCCAGATGACTGTAGCTTCTGTGAAACTGACGAAAACAACTAAGAAACAAATAAACAAAACAACAACAGCAACCTAGCACACTCTCACTCAGCACCTAAGAGTCTGAATTGAATTGTATGAAGCTGAGGATCATTTTGAAAAGTATTGAAGATGTACTTGGTTGGTGGCCTTTCAGCTTAGCTCTTCATTGCACTCTCCCGACGAGCCTAGGAGTGGTTTCCTCTTGTGCCAAGGAAACAGTACTCAACAAAGAATCATTGGAGAAGAAGCAATTTTGTTTTGATTCTATATTTAAAGAATTCAATATGAAAATAATTTATAGAAATGTTACAAGACCAAAAATAGTAGATAGGACACCGTAAACATCTGTTTAATGTTTCCTTTCTCAGGTATACCTGTTTTTGTTTTTTTTTTTTAACATTTTATTTATTATTTATCAAGTCTTCCTCTGTTTCTCATTCTATCACTGGTCTCTTTTCCTCCTTTCACAAGCACACACACGCACACACACGCACACACACGCACACACATTCACAAAAGTATTTGTATTTATATATGTTTTGAAACTATTTATAGGTAGTTTCAAAGATCTACACTGACCCTTTACAGTGAGTTTCTTATATATCATAAACATAGGAGAACTGTCTCAGGTAACAACATAGAGAAGCTGTAAATTTCAGTAACTAGGTTGGAGAAAGGGCTCAGTGGTTATGAGCATGTACTGTGGATTGCTCTTGCTGAGGATCTGTATCTAGTTCCAGTATCTACATGAAGTGCTTCACTGCTTATAACTTCAATTCTAGGGAAACGTCACCTCTTGTGATCTCTTGGAGAGCTATAATTTTAAAAATTAATAACTTTAACACTGATACAATACATAATACTGCTTATCTAAGTAACTGTTTGTATTCTAATTTAATCAATTGATCCATTAACATCCTTTAGATTTTCTTCTGCCAAGTTCAGTATCTGCTACTGCATTTATATGCATAATTAGCCTTTTTAAAGGTCCAATTTTTTGACAGTCTTTATTTATCATTGATAATGTTGATCATTTCTCAAAAATAGAATCTTCTTTTCTTTCTAAAAGTAGAATGTTCTATTTGGGCTTATCTGATATTTCCTCCTGGTTAGTTCGGGTTATGCTCTGTCAGCCAGAAGATGCAGAACCAATAGGATATCTGCCTTGTGGGAGATACACTGTATCCATTTCTTCCTCACTGAACATATTAAATTTTATCATCTAACGACAGTGTCTCAGAGTCCTCTGCCATATCATAATCTTGCCCTCCTCTGACTAAAATGCATCCTACAGTGAACTCTTCTTTTCTTTAGATTACTTTGAAATTGACGATTCTATTGCATACAATCTCTAACTTTGTAATTGACATGTTACCAATATATGCTAATACATATTTTTCAAGTTTTTTTTTAATTTTTATGTTGACATTCAGAAATTCCATAGATTTAACCAGTGGAAGTTCTAACATGCTTCAACATCTGTGCTGTTTTCTCTACCTTTGCTTTGCAGGCTTACTGGATAGGTACCCTATGTTGACCATCTCCAGAGTGCAGAGAAGCTAGAGAGCAGGTCTGCATAGCAAGCAGGGGGCCCTTCATAGAAGCCTCTCCTGCTCTCTGAAAGCAAGGAGTGCAGGTGAAATAGGAGTAAGAGAGCTGCTGCTGTAAAGCAGGTGGAGTTGAGGGAGGGAGCACACAGAGGAAAAGACTGTAAGAATGAAGTCTGGTCAAGGGCTGACTAGCAACAGGGAACAATTACTGAATAGTTTTCCCCTGTCCAATTAGGTAAGACATAGATAACTACTATATAATCCTTGTTTTTAAACTTCACATAGACTAGCTTGAACAAGTGCAGCTCACACTGGAAGGCAAAAGCTCACCCACTACTGTGCTTGGCTTCCTTTAATTTTAAGTAGTAAAGAATCTGTAAATTGCTTCATTAAAAGAATACATATATGCATGCAGAAACAATAACAAAATAAGAGGCCATAAATTTGAGGGGGAGTGGGGAGGGGTATAACAGGAGATTTGGAAGGAAGAAGGAGAAGAGAGAAATATTGTAATTAAGTTATAATCTCAAAAATAAATATCGAAGAAGAAAAGGAAACTTTATGTCTCACATCAATTTGTTTGGGTAGGTGTATAATTAATGCCTTTAATAACAACATTTTGAAATTCCATTTTTGAAAGGTCTGTTGATTATAAATTTTTAAGGCCAAACTATGCTGTGCTGCAATTGTGAATGTGTGTGCATTTGCACATCATGGTACTGCATGGGCCAATATAATTTAGGTGCAAGTAATTACAACATAATTGTGAACCTCTCATACTGTCTAATATGTATGCAGCTTCCATATTGCTTCAGCATAACTTTGTGCTTCTGATAGGCAACTATAATAGAATCCCAGACTTTAGTAAGCCCTCAGACCTTAGCACTATAGACTCCATTTGAGAAAAACACTTCAGTACATAAAAACTCAGCTCATAGACAGCACTATCTGTCAAAATAAAAACAAAGACCTAGTCTATCAAAGTCCATAGTTCTAAGAATGTGTCTAAATATACTAACCTTGTTTTTCTATCTGACTATTCTTGTTAAGCCAAGATATGCTTTTTGTGCTTAAACACTCATCCTGAGAAAGGCTTGGGGCTATACTGGGATCCTAAATACCCAGTGTAGTTGCTGGCCAGCTAATAAAGACTTTCTATTAGCTTAAATCCGTGTCCAAGCAGACTTCTCTGGTGGATACTCCACAATACACAGAAGAAGAGTCATCTTCTCTGTAATATCAGAGTCTCCAATTTCTGGGTCTGAGGCAAGCATCACTTCTCTCAAGAAACATCCCCTGCTCACCCTCACACAGAGGTGGCTCTTTTTGAAACTGCTCTTTAGCGCTCACTTACTTTAGCCAGCATGAGAAACACCATGCTGTCTGAATATAAACACTGAGAACACTGAGTGATTTGAACCTAACTGGTCTTTTATTCCTAGTGAATTTTAGCACTGCAGCTCTTGCAGAAGTAAGGCACTCATTTCAGCAAATGCACTGCTACTCAAAGCAGCCATTCACTTCATCCGGAAACCACAAGGGGTAAACAGTATAACCATGTAGGCTGTTTTCCCATAATGGCACTCTCCAGAGAGGATTCCTGCCACCACAGGGACATGCAAAGTGATTTTCCTTTCAAATTGGTATTTTCCAATCTTTCATGATAATGGTTTTTACTTCAGAGTCTGTGTTATTTTTTGCCTTTGACTTCAGGGGTGGTGGGATAAAGTCCCGATAGAAATGAAGTTTGTGAGCATTTGCACAAGTTGAGCATTAATTTCTCTGAAAATCACTCAAAATCCATTTATCACTGAGAGGCATCTGCTCAGACCTAAGGCATAGGAACCAGTAGAGAGTTCCTGAACTTATTAGGAAAGCAATTTAGGAAAACATCTATGGACAATAGTGTTTGGTTTCTGACTCTGGGACAAAGGATTGAGGTCCATATTTTACATAGCAAAGCAGACCTGGCCTCCAGGTTCTCCTACCTGGTATACCCTGCCCCCAACCATGAACTTCCCAAGCCATGGATTGGGCTGCCCTTCCCTCAGAGGCTCCTCCCTATAGAATATAGAAATTTTGGGCTGTTCTCTCTCTGCCCTAGTGTGCCCCTTTCTTGCTTTCTTTCCCCTAAACCACCCTTCTCTGTGGCTACTTCTCTGGCCTTGGTCCTTAGGGCCAGTGAACTAGCCCACAGGAGGGCAGCTTCCCAATAAACCTGCCTTTAATATAATATAATCTAGCTTGAATTGTCTCATTTCACCAACAGTGGAGAAATAACCTAACAAATATATCTTTCGTTTAGTAAATGTAAAACAACTATATTCATAATTAACATTATACATATTTAAAGAGATTTGTATTTTAGTCTAAATAGTTTTTTAATTATAACTATATCTTGTTGTGCTTTGTAGAAAGATAAGAGACCAGAGATATTTTTTGGTGGAGGCATGATAAGGTGTGGAAGAAGGTCCATGCTGAGACACCCCTTCCCCCTGAGGTACCAGCCATAAGAAGGTATTGAAGGGAAGGTCAGCTCAGGAACTTTGGAATACTTGTACCCCAACCCCCAAGGGAGAGGCTAATTAACATTCCTGGTCAGCTCAGGAACTTTGAAAAGGTCATGAGACACTTGCTAGAGAGGCTGATTACCATTCCCCAGACCACAGTGGAGGGAACCCACCTGTGGGTAGGCAAGGCCCAGAGCACTTAGATACATTCCGGGACTGACCAACCCTTGCCACCTACAGACAAGGGAGGTCCTTGCCACCTCATTCCCCAAAGACCAATCAGTTTAAAAGTCACACTGTTCTGCCAGTCATATTGTACCTAGTCACTGTTTCTCTAGTCTACCCCTTAAACTGTATAAAAACTGACCAAATCGAATGTCTGGGATTGCCACTCCACCTTTGGTGTAGGACAACCCCAATGCATTGGATCATTAAAATTCCTCTTGCTTTTTGCATCGATTCACATCTCTGTGTAGTTCACTCAGGGGGTCTCCAGTAAGCTGAGGCTCACAAGAGTCTTACAGTATAGTATAGAATAGAGTTTATTCAGGACATGAGGAGGAGAGTTGAGAGAAAGAGAGAGAGAGAGAGAGAGAGAGAGAGAGAGAGAGAGAGAGAGAAGAGGGGGAGAGGAGAGGAGAGGAGAGGAGAGGAGAGGAGAGGAGAGGAGAGGAGAAGAGAAGAGAAGAGAAGAGAAGAGAAGAGAAGAGAAGAGAAGAGAAGAGAAGAGAAGAGAAGAGAAGAGAAGAGAAGAGTCAAGTCCAGCCATGAGTACATGAAGAGAGTGGGGAGGGGAATGGGAAGAGAGAGGGTAAAGAGCAAGAGGAGAAGAGAAGAGAACAAAAGCAAGAGAGAGAGGAGGAGGCAAGTGGTCCCTTTTATAGTGAGTCAGCACCTGGCTGTTGCCAGGTAGCTGTGGGGCAGAGCCTAGACAAAATGCCAATATATACAGTCATATATATATATATATATATATATATATATATATATATATATATAATCAGTGTGGATTCTGGGTGAAGAATCTCTGAGCAGAGATTCTGTCTCATGTGTCCTTACTGTCTTTAATTATCAGACTTAAATGAAAATTTAGCTAATTTTTATAAAGGCCTAAGCTGAGGAAAAACCTAAGCATGTTGTGTTTTATTAAAAAAAAAAAAAAAAAAAAAAAAAAAAAAAAAAAAAAAGAGCCAGGATATGCTTGATAGAGCACAGTACAATGAGGTGAGAGGGGTGCCTAGGTGGACCCATGCTGAGGTATCCCTTCCCCCCTGAAATACCAGCCATAAGCTATATGTATAGTATAGAATAGAGTTTATTTAGCGCATAGGAAAGGGGGTTGAGAAGGGAGTAGAGACAGACAAGGACAGAGAGAGACAGAGAGAGAGAGAGAGAGAGAGAGAGAGAGAGAGAGAGAGAGACAGAGAGACAGAGAGAGACAGAGAGAGACAGAGAGACAGAGAGAGACAGAGAGAGACAGAGAGAGACAGAGAGAGAGAGAAAGTAGCAGAAAGAGAGAGTGAGGAGGGGCCAAACATCCCCTTTTATAACAAGCCAGGCCTACCTGCTGTTGTTAGGTAACTGTTGGGTGGAGCCTAAAAGGAATGCTAACAAAGCATGAGCAACAAGAAGCATCAACAAACATGGCTATAACTAGAACCCTCTAGTGGAAAATAAATAAGACTTTCTAATAACTAAAACCCACAACATTGCTCTGTTTATGCTACAAAAGCTTGCACACCCTCAGTGGGGCCACTGGACCTATCTACCCTTCCAACCATCATCTGTGGCCTGCTGAAATAAATACCCTAGAATTTAATTATTCATCAGTATACATTTTAATAATATTAGGTATGTTTATGATGTGTGTCTATATGCATATATGTGTTTATGTGTTTATATGTATGAATGTGTGTGTAAGAGTGTGTGTGTATGTATGTGTTCATAGCTAGGCATAATGGTAAAAAAAATAAGAAATATAATATTGACTCACATATTGTATACAATGTGATTGATGCCTTGTGAAACAAAGTTCCAGAATGTAGAGAATTCAGGCAAAAGTTAAAATAAATAAAAGTTAACTATTGTGGTAAAAATTGGTTGAGTATATTTCCAATACTTAAACCAGACTAGAAACCTTGTCTTTATAGGAGTAAAAGAACATGAAAATTGTCTTCTCTTTTGAAATAACATGCTTTTATGCTAAATGAGTATAAGGAGTAACTTGTTTTTATTGTTCTTAATTTTAAAATCCAGTGACAGCAGGCATTGTATTTTGCACATTCACCAGCAGTGTTTAAGGAAAGACGTAGATGAATGTGGGATCACACTCACTAGGTTAGTGCACTGTTATTGTACAATAACTGTGAAAGGCCAAGACAGCACAATAAAAAAGCAAAAATTAAAATGGCTTTTGTAATGATGTGATTATAATATAATCTCAAAAGAAATACATTTTAAAAATGGCTTTTTAAAATAGCTGATAGAAACACAGCACTTTAATTAAGATGTTGATAAGAGTGACAATATGTTCCCTGTGTAAGAGAGTTAGGGATAAGGAATGAACTGGGCAGGACTCTGTATTAGTTCAGAAATTGAAGAGACTTGGGCTTGGGAGCTACTCTATACAAATAGCATGAAGTAATAAATAACAGAGAAGTTGCATTTCTCTGTGCAGTACTGCTCAGAGGATGAAAGAGTCTGGACATTGTGAGTCCCAAAGGTTCAGTTATAGAAGCCTGGTCCCCAGCAGAGCAGTGCTGAGAAAGGGGAACCATAAGAGGTGGTGTGTAGTAGGAATTAATTAGAAATTGAGGGCTTCATGTCACCCTCTTTGGTCTCTCATTACTTCCTGCAGGACACAGCTATTATACACATAGTATATCTTGATCCCTAAATCCTTCAGGCATTTTGCTTAACAATTCTCTCTCCTACTGTTCCTCCACCATGATACCCTCAGTCAGGATGTGACATAGCCCAAGCCCTTCACCAGAGACAGAGCATTATGTATTTGAATCTCTAGACTTGGAGCCAAATAAATATATTTCTTTATAAAGTACTCAGCTTAGACATTTTCTTAGAACAATAGGAAAGTAACTCACACTGGATTTGTTTAGGATCCTAATACAGACGAATGACAATGTGATCTACCTTGAGGTCTGGAGATAACAGGAAATAGTGACAAATGAAAGTGTAATTTCATGAAAATACATTTCTTAATTAAAACTCATGCAACTTTGGTAATGTAAATCATTTCATATTCGTGTTTACTTTTTACTGTTAATGACTGTGAGGACAAAGATTGTTTATCATTTGTTAGATTCTGAGACAATTAACAAGTACCAGGAAGCAGCCTAAAAATACCTGTTAAATAAAAGTAAAATCTAATTGCAAAGGTAATATGCTCTAAAAAAAAAATTTTAATATATCTCATTCTCAAGAAACAGTATGACATTATAATAAATCTTTCAAGTTTAGAAACTTAAATTTAGATTTAAGTTTGGTGAATTTAGTGATTGACATCTTATAATTTTTGTAGCTAATATCAGAGTCATATTTAATGAGTTATCTTTACTATCAAATAAAGGAATACAGCTAGCAAGTCTTTAAGAAAAATCACCTCCCCCTCATAGTAATTGGAGTGGGGGAATGGGGTAAGGGGTTAGGCATCAGTGGAAGTGGAGGGCCTAGGTGCCCGAAAGTTTGGATTCTCTGGTGTTGGGAAATTTGAAAGCAGGAAGGCAAAAATGGGAGGATGGTGGGAGCACAACCTCATAGAAACTCCCAGAATTATATGGATTAGACATGACAGAGACAGGCCGCCAGAAGACTAGATTCCAGAATTCAAACAAACAATTATCTTGATACTAAAATTTTTTTTGAGAATTGTATATTGCAGAATACATAGCCTTGGTTGTATCTACTCATCAGGCAAGCTGAGCAGACCTGCTCGAACCTCTCATGTCCTGGAATTCCAGCTGGATGCAGTGAAGACACAGTGTCAAAGGCTTATAAATTTACTCTTCCCCCAACCCCTCTTCTAATATCTCAACACCCATAATCAGCTTGAAGAAGTTAATGAAGAAGCCCCTATTCCCTGGGCTTGGGGACTGAGATGGTTAATATTGGGCTGTCTTTCTAGGGGAAAGTAGTGGTTTTGGTGGAACAGGGAGGATTAGCTAGGATTTATTGCATAGCCATAACCTACTGGTAGAAATATGTATAATTGTTATTAAGATGAAATTATAATTTCTTAAATGATACAAAATTTACTTTGATTTCAAATTTAAGGTTTTCATTGGTATGAGCTTCTTATTAATATATAAGTGAGATGAATATTGTTACTATCATAGGCATTGCGCCTGTGTAACACATTTCGGAACACAAGCCTTAGACCCAGTCCTTCTTTAACTTTTTTAACTGATTTGAGATGGTTAGCCTGTGAGTTAAGGGCCTATAGCAAATTCTTGGCTTTGAGTTTATTGTTAAGGTGTTTTCTATATTTTCTTTAGAAATAGCTGAGAGGAGTTAACAGACAACAGTCCAGATTGCCTTACATAAATAGTTGGTTTTCAAAACATCAGAAATCCACAGAATTGACGTGACAAACATTTCTGTATTAATGTTCACTTTGATTAGAGACCTGTCTGCTCCTGACAGCTTCCTGTCTTGGATTCTAAGAAGAAATTGAGTATCTTTGGAGTTATTCCAATTGTGGTGAGTCAGCCACTAGGCAAGAATTGCCTCTTTCCATCTACAGAAAAATCACTGTCCAGAAAAGGACACATTTGCAGAATAGTCAACTGATTATATCTGCCTAGACAGAGTAATCAGCCCTTAATAATTCTTCACCACTAAGTCTGTCAGATGATCCTGGGTCAGAAGGTTGAAGATTGGATGCTCCAACATTCTGTAGTATAGGGACTGTCCAGGTGTTCAGCAGTCTCTATAAATTGGCTATGTTTTGAAGCTATGCTTTGTGCTTCCCATAATTTCAGTTAACTCAGTCATTCTGGATTTCTGATGGGGTTGAAAACTTATAGTCTCATAGCCAATCCTTGCTATTTACTTTGAGAGAAAAGATTTGAGAGGATGGTTTTCAGCTGACATTCATTCTAAAGCCAAGAAAAAAAAAAAGCCAGGTTCAGAACTAAGTATTTTATTTAGGAGAGATGACAGAGGTTCTGCTTAGTCAACAAAATTATGGACAGGGTATTAGGTCTATCTTGCACCTTACTGACACTAATTGGTGTAGTTATGCTCTAATTATATTTTGAGAGAAAAGTTTTATTTTAACAGGAAGGGTGATGTGTAAGAGGAGCTAAGGAGAGGAGGAGTAAGGAGAGGAGGAGAAGGAGAGGAGGAGCTAGGTGATGAAAGAGAAAGAGAGAGGGGGGCCAGACATGGAGGCAGATGTTCAGATAGTTGATATATCTAGGTTGAGTATTAGGTTACACTTCTGATTGATATTGAGCATTACCAAATTTATAAAGCCATTGGTTAAAAAATTGTATAAAAGCAAAAAGGATAAGGGTATGGGATAGGGGTTTTCTAGGGAGGGGAAATAGGGAAAGGGGATGGCATCTGAAATGTAAATAAAATATCCATTTTTAAAAAACAAAAAAAGAAAAGAAAAATCACCTCCTTGAAAACCACTAGGAAGTAAGGTAGTAGAAAGTTTGGGTTGCTTTGTTGTTAGAAATTTCAGTAATTATTGCAGCGGTGGTGATAGACAGGTGATGATGGGAAACAGCCTTCAACACTTTTTTCATATTCTATGATTGGCTTAAGGAAAATTAAACAAAAGCCATTTTTCAGTAAAGATATATAATTGTTGTTCTTCACTGTCAATGTTCTAACTGTCATTCCATGTGAGTGGACTAAGAATTTATAATTGCTCATTTTCTCAGCAATTAACTTCTCATCAGAGTCTCAAACATCATTTTCATGCCTTCCATTTTGCTTTATACCATTAATTCTTTCGATTTTTGCCTCACAGTTAATTGATTGTAAGTATTCAGCCTTGAAAAACGTTTCCATATAAGCAAACATTGCTGTATGCTTTTCTACAAAGCTAAGGCTATGTTAATTCATGTAGACAGCATCTTCTCCTTCATTATAGTGATTTTCCCTCAAAAAGAAAAACATATATTAAAAGAAAAATTTGAAAGCTGACAAAGCCACTTTGCTCAGTGTTATACTTAGAGAAGGGGCAAAGAATTTCTTTCTATTTGGTTGTACTTCTATTTAAAACTTAAGAAACAAATATTTTAAGAGAAATCTTTGAAATATTATTTATCATTTTGGTACATTAGTAAGGACTGTGCTGTGGAGAGACCACCTTGTGATCCTCTTGCTCATTTGTGGTGGAGGAGGAAGTAGCACCTCCATTGTCTCCAAGTACCACAGAGATATCTTGTAGGTATCTTGGCAGGGCACCTTGTTTTGTCTGTCATGATTGGGCTCCATCTGCCCATGTCCCTTTAGATACATTTTTTCTAGTCAATTATAGTTTATAAAAATCACACATTAGTTGATGAAATGTGTTCACAAGCTTTGTTGGTGTTTTATCATTAAGCATGGTGCAAATTAATATGTGTTAACAGATATATTAAGAAACAGGATATTTATGATTGAAGATGTTAATATAAATCAACAGTGGGGTGCTTCAGACCCTGTTCTTTCCTAGACTTAGACTGTGGGCAAACAGTAACCAGATGGCCAATGCATGTTGTACCTATAAAGAATAGTGACTTTTTTATATTTTCCTATTGATTCATTGTCTCATTCTATTGATATTGCTCTGATTATAATAGGATTCTGTATTCTTTTTACACAAACTGTCCTACTTTTCAATTTTTGCATTTTTAAGTTTTAATTAAATGTAATAGGATCATCCCCCATTTTCTTTCCTACCTCCAACCCTGCACATGCCTTTAGTCCCCTCCTTATTTCCTTTATAGCCTCTATTTCTTATATTGCTGTTATATATATTATATTATACATTATTTATATATCATTATATATTAATATATATTATATATTACATTATAATATTGCATATATATATATATTCACCTTATGAGTCTATTTAGTGTTGCTTGTATGTATATTATTTCAGGCCTGACTACTTGGACCTGTAATAAGTTAGGGGCCTCAACCCTGGGAACAGCTCACTATTCTTCTTATCCCTGAAGCTTCCATTATCTGCATCAAATGAGCACATCATAAATTTGACATTTTTGGTATGGAAGGAGAAAGAAAATTTGACTGGACAAAGACAGTGAACATTTCTACTGAATTTAAAGTTAATAAAATTTTAATACTACATTTTGGGATATATAACCTTTCTGGGTTTTTGTTTAGTTTCCATTTTACGCTTAAAGATTACCTATTATCTTAATCAAAACAAGTTTCTGAAACTCTTTTGTCATCTAGATTTAATGCCAGAGTCATTTATATAATCTTACAATAGATCTCAGAGCCAGTCACTGACATTTATATTATATAGATAAAGTAAGGTATAGGGAGGTTAGATGATTGTCCTTGACAGACAAAAACTAGATCTAAATGGAAGATATGGAACACCAAAGTCCATGTACCTTCTAGTACAGATAAGCATATCTTAATCAAAATAATTTGAAACTAATTTTAACAATTTTGAATACACATAAAATGAAACAAGTAGATTGTTACATTTTAACAATTTTGAGCACACATTAATGACAGAATTAGAAAACTTTACACATAACCTCATGTGGTAGGTCCCAGGAGTTTTAAAACTGTATAATATCACCTTCAGGTTATGTGATTATAAAGATTAATCTTGATTGTCAATATGACTGTATCTGGAATCAAGCAAAATCCAAGGAGCTGGGTACATCAGTGAGACTTTTTTTTTCAAATAGATTATTTGAGGTGGGAAGACCCACTCTAAAACTGGATCATTTCAGACTGGAAGAACCATCATAAATCTGGGCTACATGGTTTGCTGGCAGCCCACATAAAGGAACATGGAAAAAGTAAATTTCTGCTTTCTGCCTGTTTACCCTCAGTCTCACTGGCAAGTTTATCCATCCTGAGTCCCAGCTGTTAGAACCTACTTGGGATTCCAACATAGTCTGAAAATTGTCAACTCTCTTGGAATTCCCTGTTTGGGAATTGGGACTGTTGAGACACACACTCCCCTGGACTAAACAACAGAAGGATTTTGGCCATTGCATCAGAAGATAGTCATTGTTGGCCTACTAAAAACCACAGTCTATAAACTTTAATAAATCCATAGACATGTACCAACCCTCCTGTACAGGCTGAGGATCCTGGACTGAAGTGAAATGAATTCTGTTTTTATCACCTCTGTTTCCTAAATGTGGATGTTATAGGACCAGGTGCCTCATCCTTCCTACTGCTCCTTTCTTGCAGTGGTAGGCTGTGCCCACTCCAACTGTAAAGCGAACAATGCTCATCCTCTCTAAGTTACTTCTCTCAACTATGCGTAACTCTCCAATTTGACAGAATCTGAATATAGTCAAAAATTTTATTATTTTTAAATTTTATATTCATGTATAGAATTTATATCATTCTTCCTCCCTCTTCACCCTTAACTATTTCTACCCTGCACCTAGTATTGCTAGATGTCACATTCATAGCCTCCTTTTTATTATTGTTTCATATATATAATATATATATATATTTGTGTGTGTAAATAAATATATAAATACAAACTGCTCAACTATTTAGTGTATTTATTATATATAATATATGTGATATATAGTATATCACATATAATATGTAATGTATCATATGTCATATATCATGTGTCATATATATCATACATTTATATTGTATATTGCATATTACATATTACATATTGCATTGTATATTTTATATTGTACATTGTATGTTATTTATCATATATTGTATGATGCATCATGGATCATGGATCACAGATCACATATCGTATATCATATATTATATATGAGTGAATGTGTGCATGTGTGTGTTTAGGGATCATCAATTGTAATTGGATAATCAATTATAGGGCTTAACCATAGGAAAGTCTGAATTTTCACACTCTCAGAGGGAGGAAGGGAGGGAGCAAGTAAGAGAGGAAGGGAGCACAGAAAGGAGCAAAGGAGAAAGGTGGGGTTGAAATGTTTAGTGCCTAGGTACCAAAATGGGTTAAATACTTTAATAAATACATGAAAAAAAAAAAAAAGAAATGGGCAAAGAAGTGCTTTATACTACAAACTATTGGAGGAATAAGATTTAATTCAGTTTCACAGTCATCCATTGAAGAAGTTAAAAGATGAACAATTCAGACTTTATGAGCTTCATATATGAACTCCACTGGGTGCAGTTCCTGTGGGAAATCACTTGCCCTCACCTAGTAGAGATGGAAATGTTTGTAGCCTCTAACCTTATAGTCCTCAGCCACAGAGGAACATCTGCACCTGAGACATGAAAATGAGTGCTCACTGACACATTCTCTGTAATAGCTACAAAATGAAACCAGACCAAATATCCATCAAAAGGAGAATGGGAATACTGGAAATACAACTAATAGAATATAATACAATGCTGTATAATGTCAACTTTTAACCCAGCCTATGCAGATCTTGTCTGCTAAACCTGGAATCTAAGGACCTGGAAGAATGGGGTGAAGTACAATCTACTGCTATAGACAACCTTACTTTAGTTTCAGGGTACTTTTATACATGAATGTAACAAAGAAAACAATGATCTAAGGAAGGTTGGTTGAGTTTAGAAAAATATCAGAAAAAAAAACATGTAGATAAACATCAATAAGTACATACAAAGTATGAACAGAACAGCCATTTCCCAGAACTTTCTCAGAACAGACCAATTTAAACACAATTGCCAGGCACATACTGTAGATTATATCTGGGAAATCATGAAAGCAAGGCAGAAGGCTATAACCAGATAAAGAGTACACTGACCTGATTGCGTTTCATAACTATGGTCTGACCTCCAACAAGAATAAACATGAATCATCAATTGAATGTAAATGTTTGTCACAGGAGACTTGAAATCAAGTCCAAGATCAACTCAGGGAACAAAATGCTCCTGAGGTAAAAGGCTCTCCGCTGTTTTTCTTGGAGCCTCTCTCACAGTGACCCAAGCAAGGCATTGTTCACCATGGGTATTATAGTCTGACAATTTCATAGAAAACAAAACTACTCCAAATAAAGTGGATATAGTATACTGAGTGAATAAACAAATCACAGAAGTAAAAAGACAATATTTCATATATATAATAATGCAAACACAGAAAAGAAACACAATGCTTAGAAGTACATTTTATGCATTTTATGTTGTTTATGCAGTACACCACAAAAAATAGGAATATTATATTAAAATAGAGATAATTTTTCTCTTAGTGGAAAGGAAGTTTTCAGAAAAGGGTACATATGGTATGGCTAATATACAGTGTTGTAAGATACTTTTTGCTATTCACTTACCAGGTAACAACAAAATTGTGTTTAATTTTATTATTCTCTCAATATTAGCTGAGAATTTACTACAAAAATTTTATTATACACAGATGTGGTTAATACAAGTATTTTTTTTACAATGTTTACTTTCTGCCATTCTAAGTTAAATTTTCTTTCTTTCTCTCTTTCTTTTTTTCTGAATCCTTATCTTTAAATTTTTTGAGTTGTTCATGCCAATAAAATATTGAAACTGGAATATTTGAGGAGATAAAAAGAAGGTCAGTTTAGATTATGTTCCTTTAAAGAAAGGTAGCATTTCAACTGTCTTGTTAAGTTTGATAGAAATATGGTATTAGGGAAAGAGAGTTCCATAAGAACTTGGCCAGAGAAATGTTCAATGCCTGGTAGACTAGACTAGAGCACAGGGTCACATATGGAAATGACTGGAGCTGTGTCTAAACAGATCAGAAAATATGAAACAAAGGGGTTACATGAAAATTTACAAATGTAGACGAATCATGGATCGCCATCATTTAGTCTAGATTTTTAGAGCTCAAATGCTAAAGTGTACTAAAAGAGTATCCTAGGTGATATAAATACCCACAGAGTACGTCTCAGAAAATGTAACAATTCTGAATCATGCTTTTTATCTTCTGATCACAAGAAATTTCACTGAAACCAAGAAACATTTTCTAAGGAGAACAAAACATAAAATTCCAGTTAAACTTAACATTCTTAATAATTCTCAGTCTATTTATTCTATCTCCTTCTTTATAATTCCCAGGATCATATCCTGAGAGACACCAGTCAGGCATATATGCACCTACCTCATCATACCCCACACCCATTTCATTATTCTTCATGAGGTCCTATGATTTTAGTACCAACAGTCTCAGATGTGAATATTCATTATGCAGTAGAGTCAGCACTTGGGTAGTCACTTTTCTCTTCAATTGTGGTATTCTTTGGAATTCCTACCCTTCTTTGGCTTCATTTCTCCTCTCAAAATATTGAAGTATATTTTCATTGGTGGAACCATTTTACAAGGAAGGCAACAAGCAGAGCAGGCTAGACCATTGCCTGTTCAGTGAAAAATCCTGATTCTGTAAACTCCGGTTCCAGTATTTATTTATTTAGTATTTGCCATAGAATGGTTTTTACCTTAGAAATGTAACTTTCAGAACTCCATGGTACCTGCACACCATTAGGTGATACTCTGCCATATGGTGAACATTAATAGAAGCTGAGAGAATTCCCATCATGTTGTCCTCCCGGGTCAGAGAACTAGGGCTCAAATGACTGAGGATCTTATGTGATTATAGTAAGTATTTTCAGAAATATAAGTCCTGAGACAAATGTTGAATGAATTTTTTAATCATGTTTTAAGACACTTGGGTTTTTGGTTCAATGGTCCTAAAATTATTTTAAAATGCAGTATCTTATATATTGCTCACTAACTTTTTTTTCAGCAGTTAAGCAAGGTGAATCAAATGAACAAAATATGTAAATACTGACCCACTGATTTTAAAATCTAACACTGCAAATGTATCAAACAAATGATATAGAATAAAGCTTACTTACAGAAATGAATTAACATTCTATAGAGATCCAGCCATTTTCTTTTCTTTTTTCCTTTTTTTTCTCTTTTTTTATCTTTTTTATTAGATTTTTTTTTTACATTTCAGATGTTATCCCCTTTCCCCATTCCCCCACTCCCCACCCAGGAACTACCTATCCCATTCCCCCTCCTCCTGCTTCTATGAGGATGTGCCCCTACTCACCCACCCACTCCCACCTCCCCACTCTTGAATTCCCCATACTCCGAGTCCAGCCTTCATGGGACCAAGTATCTCCTCTCCCACCTATGCCCAACAAGGCCATCCTCCCCTCCATACATAGCTGGAGTCATGGGTCCCTCCCTATGTGCTCCCAGGCTGGTGGTTTAGACCCTGGGGAGCTCTGGTTGATTGGTATTGTTGCTCTCCTCATGGGGTCACAAACCCTTTCAGTCTTCTCTCTAACTCCTCCATTGGAAACCCCTTGATCAGTTCAATTATTAGGTGTGAGCATCTGCCTCTGAATATGTCATACTCTGGCAGACCTCTAAGGAGACAGCTATATCATGCTCTTGTCAGCATGCACATCAGCGTCTACCTTTGGTGACTACGCATGGAATGGATACCCAGATGGAATTGTCTCCAGATGGCACCTCCTTCCGTTTCTGTCCCACACTCTGTCTCCATATTTGCTTCCTTGAGTATTTTGTTGCTCCTTCTAAGAAGGACTGAAGCACCCACACTTGGTCTTCCTTGTTCATGAGCTTGATGTGGTCTGTGAATTGAATCTTGGGTATTGCGAGCTTCTGGGCTAATATCCAATTATCAGTGAGTGAATACCATGTGTGCTCTTTTATGATTGGGTTACCTCAGAGATCCAGCCATTTTCTATGATGGATATATTTAGTAATTTTTATCTGTCTCACAGGCTAGAGTGTCAGCTGTCATTTAAGTAGGAGTTCTACATAAGTACTCCACACGTACATCCCAAACTCATAGTGTATCTGTAGAGAGGAGTTGTATTTCTTCCTTTTAGTACAAAGCCGCATACAAATTGTTTTAATTATTAGCTATCATAAGCTCTATCATTAGTGTTCTTTTATAGATTAAGAAACAAACTACACTAACTAATAAAACTATCAAAATGTGCTTACATTGGGAAAAAGGAATCCTCTTAAAACACTAAATTATTTTATAATGAAACATCTAAACTTTGCGATTCATAAGTTGAGAGTGGTATTTTTAAAACTGTCAATTATGTCTCCAATTTCAGGCAGGAGGTTGATGAAAATAAACTGAATATCAAAATATAAATGTTTAAAAATGTTTTCACTAACCCATTGTCCTGATCTCCAACGTGGAACCAGCTTTATTTTTTAAGTCATTCTGAGCAGAAAAATAAGCAATACAGATAGATCCAGAAGTGGTGACACTCAGCCAAGATTTGTCAGACTTTTGTCCACTTCTACCCCTCTATGGAGCAGAGCCAGAGACTCTCCGTAGTTCAGTTTAAAAAAAAAGAAAGACTTCAACACTTTAGCTTCTCATCCTTTGGCCAAGATCAAGTGCATTATTAAAGTTCAACTCCTTGGTAAAGGCTGAACACATATGGCTAAAAATATCAGAAAGAGGCTCAGAGAGAGTCACTGTACAGAAGCAAAGAAGCCACAAACATGATCTACTCAAAGCACTGGGTCTACTGAGTAGACACAGGCACGGTTGAATTAAAAACAATAGGACAGACAAGCACCTCAGGTAGGGACTTCTAACCTGTACATAAAACGGAAGAGTGTTGCACAATTTCTGCACATCAATGTGTATCTCCTACTGTGAACTACCGTTTTGCCTTTGCCACTTCAAAAGGCTCTATCACTCCAGACAATTTCTCTGTTTCTAAATTGGGCAAGTACTTTTGCCTCCTAAATTTAATAATTCCATTCATTGAGTCTCGGCTTTTGTTAAAATTCTATCAATGTCCTAGTACTACTTTTTTTTTTCCAGAGAATTAAACTATTGTATTAATTCATTCTTATCTGTCCTTATTTCACACAGACTGATTTGTGGGACGTGTGATATGCCTGTGTGCTGTGGTGTCAGAATTGTTTGATGAGGGTCTATAAGCCTCAGTTTAGGAAGATGTGATGCTTAGTTGGTGAGGTGATTTTTAGCTTCATTTTCTTCCCCTGAAAGCTAGAAGACTCTGGGTGAGTATGGTGTTCGGTGACATAACATGTAATAAATGGATTTTAAAGAATAAAAGTGTACAGTGATGGAAAGGATGAAAGGTAATGTTCTATGTAGAATTTCCAAACATAATTTTTCACTTAATGAATATTTAGTGTCTACCACATATTGGGTTTTTGTTTTTAAGACCTCAAAAGAGTTTGGGGGTTTCTGTATGAAGCAGGTAGATAAATTACATGAAAAGAAGTAAGCTTCTTTGGCTCAAAATGATTGTAAGAATGTATGTATGGAGATATATACACACAAAAAAAAAATAAATCCAAAGTCATAAAGAAGTAAGAAGCATGGGATTCAACAGTAAGAAGCAGACAGAGCTAATTAGTGCTAAAAATGGGTCTTTGGAGAGAGGTCATTAAGTAAGTGCTGGAAACCCCATGTCCCTGTAGGCCATTAATCCGTTAATTAAGATTCTCTTCTACAATGTACATTTTCCACTTATAAAGTCCATTTTTTTCACACAAGAAATACTTGAATTTATATACATGATTCAACAACCTATGGGGTCTGATGTCAATAGTTCACTGCTGCATGCTCTTCTCATCTGCATAACACCCAAACCTGTTGCTTTCCCAGTCAGAAATCAATAATAATGGTTTATCCTTCAACACTAGAATTTTTGTACACACACACACACAGCTAATGTGTATTACCATTGTTCTGAAACATGCTTTCATTAAAATCTTAGCAACCCTTTTTCAACAATGTGTGTAACTCTGTCTCATTCTTTCAAAGTGATACATTGTATCAATATACAATCACAGTGTCTGTTCTCACAATAGGCAATTAGATAGTATATAATTCCCATTATTACATATCACACAGAACCAATATCTGAAGATTTATACTATCATGAGATATTGCATTAAACCAAGGGAGCAAAGGGTAGCCTCAAATCTCTGGTATCCTCCACTTATATTATACATCATGCCACCAAAGCAGCAAACCTCAGAAAGAACCTAGTTGGAGGGATTTCTCGGAAAGTAATGCTCTTTGAAGATAGACTTCCATTATCCTGATAGAGCTACATTCATTGATCAAGAAATGATTGCAGCACTTTATTTCTAATAGGGGACAGAAGACAAACAAAACAAAACAAAACAAAAAACACTATTCTTTAAAACAAGTGGTTATCACATGAGAATGTTTCCTTCTTATACCTCCTTGTATTTGTTAGGTTATTCTCTTGCTGATATGGTGATAACCACCATAACCTATAAAACTTGGGAGTGAAAGGGATTATTTCACCTTATAACTTATTTCATCATGAAGCTGCTTTTTAGCTTGATCTCCACAGTTCTCTCAGTCTGGTATAACCTCTAATCACCTGTCCCATGGTGACAGCAATCATAGTGGTCTGGACCCTCCTTCCTGCTTCAATCATTAGTTAATTGTATTGCTAATTCCTCAACCTAGAACTGACCTTAATACTTGCATGTAATTAAAATGCTATAAAAGCAAAGTTAATTAATTAATTAATTATAAAAACACACACCAATCTGATGAAGGCAGTTCCTCATCTGAGGTTACATCTTTTCAGGTGACTCTCAAGTATGTCAAGATGGAAAGCTAAGCAATACATGTCTAAAATTTTAGTTCATTGGTTCATATTGATTTTCTATAATACCTTGTTATGATACACTATAAATTAAACAAGTAAATTTTTGATGTGTACAAAAAAAAAAAGAAAGAAAACTGTACTACAGGCAAATCTGTGGGAGACATTTTGTTTGAAGTTCACTCTCCCCAAATGACACTAGCTGTGTCAAGTTGGGGTATGGGGACCTAAAATGTAACAAGTGCACAGCTGTAAGTAAATTCAGGTTCTGCAGAGTTAGGTGTGCTATGCTAGTCCCTTAGAACATACATGTTACAAGACATAGTGAGTGTTTCATTGAACAATACATTTGTTTGAGACCCTGAGGTCTTTGAGCTCCTTGCATCAGAATCCAGTAGGTAAAGGAGAGAGAGGTCCTCCATAAAGCAGAACTGTTAAGCCTGTCAATACAGAAAGAGATGAGCCTGCCACTGTACAGTGAGCTCAATGATACCAGGGGAGCTACTGGAACCCCTTTCTCAGCTTCAGTGTCTGGATTCATAAATGTTTTACCATGTTGACTTAGAGGGCCTTGTTTCTTTGATTATGCTTCTACATAGAGCTCAGCAATAATACCACAGCAGGCCATGAATATGTCAACATAGCTGAAGCACAAGCAAAAGACCTTAAAGTTGAATTTTAGGGATATGTTACAGGTCCTTAAAGAGGAAATTTATAAATCCCTTACGGAAATCTATGAAAACACAAACAATCCATGGATGCAAATAAATAAAACCATTCATGACATGAAAGTAAAAATAGAATAAGGAATATTTTTAAGAAAAGTGAGAACAGATAAAAGTTTTTCAGGAAAAAAAAAAAAAAAACACAAAATGACTCCAAATGTCCTCTTCAGTTCTATAGCGTGAAATAAAAACACTACAGTCTAAGTATGTGAATAAATATAAAATCTCTGTGCTTGTAAGTGTACATGCATGTGTATAGAAAACACTATTATAGAGCAGTTAAGAGCAAAATAGTCATGTAAATAATTAATTTGGTCATTAATTAGTGGCTCTTCACCTATTGCATCCTGACTGCTTCTAATTAAATACCTTCCAGGTACTGTAAGCATTCCTCAAACAGAATATATTTTGTTTCTATCAGTCTTCTCTTGTGTTCTTTTATTTCCAATAAAAACTAATTATAATCCCACCAGCCACTTTGCCTTTATTGTTCATCCTAGCTCCTACAGCACAAATCTGCCAGGTCCTCAAGCAAGGTTTTTTCAGAGCTCTCATTTTTTTTTCATTGAAGACATTTCAAGAATCTTAATATAGCCTGTACTGTTTGTTCAACTGCTCTGTACTTATATGGTAAGCTCATTAACTAAAGCAGGTACTACTCAAGGGAGAAGGTATCCCCTTTATCTCACACACCAGCTTGCACCTTTCCCTCGCCAACCCCCACCTTTGTGCAGCCAAGAAGTCTGTGTCCTGGGTTCTGACACTAAACAGCTCTCCTCCTACAGGATGATACTCAGGCACCTATTCCCTGGTAGTTGGCACTTGAAGCATGCAGAGCTCCTGTATTCTATGGAAAGAATATAAGGAACCTTGATATCTCCCACAGATACTAAGTGTCTATCTTGCTATCTCTTGCCACTAAAAATTCTGTTGCACTGGCGTGATGGCATGATGTTGGGAATGGCACCAAGCCAAATGCTAGGCTTTCCAGTGACAGATGGTTGGGAGCTAAACCTTGTAAGTAGGTCGTGAACCTGGTGTTCTCAGGAAATCCTATGCTGAGCTCAAAGATATAGTGATCCCAACTCTCTAGATCAGTTCTGAATTGGAGGCAAATTAAATGTTGTCTAACTGCCTGCCTTCTGTCTTATCCCTCTACTGGAATAGAGAAGGAACTAGAATTCTTCTTTTTTTCTTTTTTTTTCTTCCCAAATCACTGTATCTTTTCCCCACTCACTTGTCAGATGGAGTAAAGGTGGTGGATAAATGTTCCATCTATAATAGAAGATCTAAAAATATTGTCCTCATTACACTACATTTACAGAGCTTTGTACTTCGTTTCCACTTCTATCTGTTCCTCACCACCTCTGGGCAAAATTAATTGCTGTCACATCTCCCACAGCACCTTCTTCTTTTTTTGTTCCTCTTATTTCTTTCTTTTTTTTTTTTTTTTTTTTTTTTGTCACTTAACACATTGCAATTATCATTAGCTGCATGTTTGTCTTCCCTACTAGGCTGGGACATCCTCAATGACAGACATTGAAGCTTATTCATCTCTTTGCTTCCCTGAAACCTACCCCAGGGCCTATCACAAAGTAGGCACCCAGGGGCAGTCTTGGTTTAGGTCATGAAAAAGCCTGCCTGAGCTGAGCTTCCTTACAAACACACAGCAGGTATATGGTGAGAAAGCAAAGCTGAAGCAGCACACAGAGCTCTGAATGTGGCTCTCCATCTGGTGAACAGCATCAATTTTATTTCATGGAGTGGACATTTTTGAGGTTGTACAGTAAGAGTAGGTATCATTTTATGACAAAGATATCACCAATTTCTATATCCACTTGTTCAGGATCACCCATCTCAGAACCCAAGGAAGCAAGTACACAATCAGCTGCTTTTTAGTAAATTGTCTTATTAGTTATCAATTATTAATTATGATCAATTATTACTTAGCAATCAATCTGCACCACCTTGATATATGTGACATATAAGAAGACAGATCATGGAATTTCATTGGCTCATGGGAATTTTTTGACAAATTTTGTTTAAATGATTGATGATCTAGAATAACTTTATAAACGTGGAGTATTCAAATCATTCAAGATAAAAACCAGAAGAACATCTCCACAGTGGAAATGCCACCAATGTCATGTCTTGATACTAGACTTAGAACAAGTGTAAGGAATCTCCCAGCCCAGGCTGACATTACTGTTGGAGGAAGTGTGGCAGGGAACTGTCTCTTAAAGGACATGACATCTAGGTGGGAAAACAAAGAAAAGTTGTCATCACACCAACCATCTGCAAAGAAGCCTTTGTGACTGGAGAGGAAGTCCTTGCAAAAGCTCCGGGCCACCAAATTCACATCTATTGCGTTATACTTGAAGTTTGAAGACCTTAGTGTCTGCTTTTATACTTGTTTGCGTTGGCTATGATGTCTGTGATCCAGAACTGTGTCTGCTTTGTTAAGTCTATTTACCTCCATTTGCCACTTCTAACACTTTGCTTTCTGTTTTGTTCATTGGTACCAGCTGTATTTTATTGCTTTAGTAGATTATGGAAGATGAGCATCGACAACAATTGTAACCACCTTTGAGTTTCAGTTGTAATTGGCTTAATTTTTTTCTTTCTTTTGTTGAAGTTACCCATAGTTCTTCGTAGAGAGTTGATTCTTCCTGGCCTTTCCCTACTTCTACACTAGCATATCTACTGTTACTGGTCATGTTTAGGCAACCGTTTTGGTAACACTTCATGGTTATAACTTCTGACATTACTAGGATACACAATCACACAGCAAATGCCTGTTCCTCTCTTACAATGTTACTTCACATCTTCCTTAATGATCCACTCAATTGTGTATCCACATTTGATTTGGGTGTAGAAACCTGAACAGAAACTGATCTGAAAACCTCATGCCTAAGGACTACCAGAAAGTACCATAACAAGGATCACCATGGAACAATAACCCTAAAAGTGCAGTATTGGCACACATATGTCAGTGGTAACCAACAGCTCTCTAAATACAATTAAACTCCCCAACAAGAGGGAGATCATACCTAGCCAACAATCAGGGGTGGTGAAGTCATGGATCATGGAGAAGACATATAACAATCACTTTACTAAGCCAACATAATCCTTAGCTACACCTTAAATATTTGTCCTTATATCCACAAATAAATGTAGTCCTCATGAAGTAAACTTCTGTTTTCACCAGACGACAACCATAACAGAAAATTACCACCTTTAAATGAAAAGCAAGTAACAAAGCATAGCTATCCAGAGCTTTTTTGGGTGATGAACAACTTTATGTTGTTTTCGTGAAAATTCATACTAGAAATATTGTTTTTCCAAAAATCCTAATTAAACAAAAGTCCATCAAAAACCATCAGCAATAAGAGGATATGAGCCAGTGTTCCTCCTGATGGACACTTAACCAAATGCAAAGCTTACCAAGATGAAAGGGCCTTATTACCTTTGCCAAACATACATTTCCAAAGAAATATGGGAAAATGTTATATCCTTATTATCTGCTGTAATAAGTTGTGTTTCAACTCATAAAGTACATGTGAAAATGTCTCAACAGCTCATATGATCAAAACAAAATTTATGGTATTAATAAGTTCTACATATATAGTTTGTCTAGGATTCTAAGGAAAGCAAAATTACATTTGATTTTTAGGAAGTTTCTCTATTTTCCCATGAAGAACAGATATTATAAATTCCAACGCATTTCAGAAGCACTATGAAAATATATATCCTGAAATATTTCAGGAGCCCAAGTTGCACATCATGGGGCATCTTTTCATTTGCGAGTGTACGTCTGAGAATCTTAGCATGACTGAGATATCACCATAATATCAAATCTTATTGAAGCCACTTTTAATTGCACTGTTTAAACTTCCAAGCACCAACTTTTGCAAGTTTTCTGCCTTTTGTCATTGTGCTGACACTGCTGTGAAAGACTGCCTCCAGAAACAAGGTTTTCAGACTAGATAAGCTTTCTACAATTGTTTTTTTCTCCTAAACAAACAAAATAAACAAGTAAGGACAACACAAGAGCTCATCAGTAAGTCCTCCAAGGCCAAGACTGTGAATGCAATCAGAAGGCAAGCAATAACTATTTTTGGAGAAGACAAAGATAAGCCTAAATTAAGTTTCTGGACTCAGCTTCAACTTTCACATACTTAGGTGTCTTCTACATTCAAAAAAGGCAATGTTAGGAGCCAGAGAGATTGCTCAGCAGTTAAGAACTCTGGCTAATTTTTCAGGGGAACCAAGTTTTGTTCCTAGTACCCAAGTCAGGTGGCTCACAGCTACTCATAACTTCTCTTTTGTTATTCTTGTGATTACTGAGCACTTTTACTTAACATATGCACATACCAACACAATGACACAAGCAAATAAATATAAATAAAATACAAATAAATTGTTGAAAGGCAGAAAAAGAGTCTTGACATAATATGGCATTGTCGGTATTTCTATGAAGACTTGATCAAATATATATCTCATATGGAGACAAAAGAAAGACAACAGTAACCTGATTTCTCATGCTTTACTCTTCACTCTCCTCCCCAAAGGTCATTATTATCATGAACTTAGTGAATATGTATCACTTGGCATTGTGTGTATTAAAATATAGAAACTGCATAATTAATCAAAATGTATTTAGTTTGACTTTAGAAGTTCATACGAATTGCACTCAGGAAGCAGAGGCAGAGTGGATCTCTGTGAGTTTGAGACCAGCCTGGTCTACAAAGTGAGTTCTAGCACAGCCAGGGCTACACAGAGCAACTGTCTCAAAAACAAAAACAACAAGCAAGCAAACAAAAGTTTCCATGGGCTATCAAACATATCTACAACTAGCTCTTTCTTAATCAAGATTAAATATCGAAGAAACAATGGTGATATTCATTAACTTAGATGGCTATATAATATAAATCATATTGTGCTTTAAACATACTCCCCAATCAATACTATTTCTGGTTATCTTTTAATCATTAAGATGTTTCATTCATCTTGAAAGCAAATACAGGAATTTAAGGTGATTTCAATTACTTCTCTCATACATCATTTATCATGTAATTACAATTGGGTTTTCTTGATTCTCTTTCATTTTTCCCCACATTAACCTAGTTTTGCAGAACTGCCCACATGATTCTAATTACAGTAAAATGTATTTGCCAATGTACTTTCTCCTGCTGATTTTATGTATGGCACACATCTGAGCTTGTTTTTTTATTGTTCATTATAATTTTTTTTCCTTAAAGACGCTGAAGTCTTTATTCCTTCATTATAATTTCTCTCTTTCTTCCTATGGAACAACTATGCTGGGAATCTCTGCATTGTTCACACCTGGAGCTTTGGGTTTGTATTTGCTAGTTTCAAACTTAGACATTCCTTATGACCTCCATGGATCTGTACTCCAATTCATTAACTGTTTCTTCAGCTGAGTCTATCTTACATTTAACTTCTCCATGGTCTATTGAGGTTTTTATGTCAAGAATTACATTTTTCATCTCTTTAAGTTTTACCTGCTGGGTTGGTTTGTTTGCTTACTTTGATTTTTATGTTACTTATTTATTTTTATTTGGTTGGTTGGTTAGTTTTGGTGGCCTTGTGTGATTGTTTCTGTATTACAAATATATCTTGAGCAGATTCTTTGGGATTCTGACAGGACATGATTGTAAAACAACCCTCCAAATGCTGCAAAACAATTTCTTCAGGATGCTTTCCTTTGGGAAAACAAGAGTATCTGGGATGAACATTATGTATCATCATGCCCTATGATAACTATGACTCCAGACCAGACAAATTAGTACTCCTGTTGTCCCTTATTGCTCACAAGTAGTTTTTTACATACATACAATTGACATTCTTCCTTACAGTTTCCCTGACCTGATTTGAGGTTATGTTTTCCCTATAATATGTAAATATATATAACTATATTATATATATATATATATATTATATGTGTATATATTACATATTTTCATAATACATATATGTGAAATGTTTTTACCTCTTGCTTTCTTTCTGGATATAAAATACATGAGGTAGGAAACAAAGCTTAACACAGTCTGTACATCCTTAAAACAAAGCCAGAGGCACTTTGATCACAGAACTGAAACTTTTAAATCTACATAAGGCATTCAGTTCCGGGTTAATCTGTTTGTACTGTATCCTACAACATACCACCACCAATATACACACATACATGCAAACAAATGCAGTCACAAACATGTGCAATAACAGTCTACAATTCACTGATTAGATACATTAAAGGAACCTATATGTATATTTTTTGTGGGTTTATATTTTTCCTGTTATATTTAATTAGGAAATGTTATTTCTCATGTCATTTGAGTCTATAAAAATTTCATTTCCCTTTTGACTCGTGTGTGCATATGTGTGCATATCCATAGTTAAATGGCTTGCATAGTTGAAAAAAATGATTACTTTACAATCTCAGCCTTTGAAGTGTGTAGTATTAGAAACAACCCTCTTTGCAAATTTTCAAGAAAATCGTAAAGTCCAGTTCAGCTTCACATTCACCATTGTCAGGGCACTCGGCAAGCTCACTGGTCAGCATCATTCTTTGTCCTGGCATCAGCATGACTCACCCATTGCTCTGGCTGCAGAAAAAAAAAAAAAAAAAAAAAAAACACAAACATGCCCTCTTCTCCATATTTAATACCTCATCCAGATCATGCCTTATGCCAGTAAGTGGATCCTCCCCATTCACCTATGCATAAGTATGCCTAGTTGTACAGTACAATAGACACTCAGCAGAAAGTTCCTTGGCATCCAAACTTTAAAAAAAAAAAATTAAATAAAAAGAAAATGATTTAAATAAATTTATGGTGTATGGGGATATATCTCCTCCTTTTTTATTTTATAAAGATACTGTTTTAAAGTTCCATGGGCCCGTTCCACAGTCTCTTGTCCTTGAAAATTATAAGAAATCCTTGTAATATAGGTAATGTTAAACTGCTGCTAAAAAGTCTCAAATGTTCCACTGCGATAGCCAGTTCCATTATCTGTTTGTTTGTTTGTTAGTTTTTGTTTTGTTTTATTATTGGTTACTTTACTTTTCTACATTTTAGATGTTAAGCACTTTCCCCATCCTCCCCCACCCCTCCCAGAAACGCCTTAACACATCCTCCCTTCTCCTATTTCTCTGAGGGTGTGCCTCCACCTTCCACTCACTCCCACCTCCTGGCCTTCAAATTCCCCCTTTCTGGGGCATCAGCCCTCTTCTCCAAATGATGCCTGACAAGTCTATGCTCCTCTATATATACAGCTAGTGTTCTCCATGTGTGTTCTCGGGCTAGCTGTTTAGACCCTGGGAGTTCTGCTTGGTTGGTGTTGTTGCTCTCTCCATGGGGCTGCAAGCCCCTTCAACTCCTTCAGTCTTGTCTCTAACTCCTCAGTTAGGGATCCTGTGATCAGTTTGATGGTTAGCTGTAAGCATCTGCCTCTGTATATGTCAGGCTCTGGCAGTGCCTCCAGGAGACAGGTATATCAGGCTCCTGTCAGCATGCACTTTAGTGTTTGCAGATGGTGAATGCATCTGGGAGGCTGACATAAGAAGTTAAGACAGCTTTTTTTGTTAATCATTTAGCAAAAAAATGTTATTAATGTGTTTAATATACAAGAAGATTTAGATAGGCATTTGGAAGAACAGATTAATGCTCTTTATCCTATTTAAATTATTGGAAGGAGGTTCAAAATTTAAGCGTAAGGAGCCATCTCGAGTGTCATGCCAAATAGCATTGGATTCATGTTAGTTATGAAATTTACAGTGGTAGTCATTATAATTAGGAAGAAGTTTAAAGACACTTACAGTGTATTTGGCATAAAACACCTCTCTGAATGTTGTAATGTTACACAGTGAGCTTATGAATTTCAACATACTGTTCTGCTGAGAATTGATGTGGTAGATACTACAGATAAAATTACCCATGTCCTGAGTTCAGTATTTCTATTTTCGTCAAGCTTCAAGAATGGCATATATAGCTTGATCATGCTGGCCCTTTTTGTCCTGAGAATAATTTTATTCCTGCCCATCATTTTAAAGCTTGTCTTTAACAACATCAACAAGTTGGCAGCCAAACTACGTGGCTTAACCTGAAAATGGACCCCCCACCTTCAGACAGAATTATTAAATTAACAGGCTGGCAAGCCAAGGACAGGAAAGACTCTGCACAGAGCTTTACCAACCTAAGACACAAATGCATTGCTTTTGATAATGCATATTCAATGATGGGTAAGAATGGCATTCTTGTCAGAATGACCTAAGACAGGCTTAGTCTTGTTAATGAAATAAAAAAAGGGGGGGTGGGGGGGAGAGCCAGAGAGCCTTTGAGCCTGCTTGGCAGGAATCTGACATTGACCAAGGGCAAGGAAATAGGCTGCTTGGCAGGAATATGACATTGGCCAAGGACAAGGAAGTAGGCTTCAGTCAGGACTCTGACATTAGGCTAGAACAAAGAAGTAATTTCAGACAAAAATCTAAATTTTAGACTAGAACAAGGAAGTAGGCTTCAGACATGAAAATGACTTTGGGCTAGGACAGGGAAGTAGGCTCAGATATTTTGATCATCCTTAGAAGCCCTTAGAAACAGTGACCATGGAAGTTTTCATGTAATTGGGTTTAATGCCTTGCATGTTCTTTGACTATTTGTATTTATTGTCTTGCTTGTTCCTTGAGTATTTGCATCTATTGTATTGCTAGACCCTCAACCTAGAACTGACCTTAACACATGCTTGTAATTAAAGTGGAATAAAAGCAAATACGAGGAGGGGGAATAAAATAGTGGCTTCTAGGGAGAGGAAATGGGGAAAGGGGATGACATCTGTGTTGTAAATGAATAAAATATCCAATATAAACAGAAAAAAAAGAAAATCATAAAGTTATACTTCGTAATACTATCTTCCACATCAAAGAACTTTTTAGAGTCAACAAATGAGCACATGGGTGAATATTCCACTTGTTTCTTGAGATTGATTTCTCAAAACTCAGCTTCTCCTCTTACAAACTTACTCATTTACTATTTTTCTCTCTTCCACATTAAAAATAAATCATTGCTATTTTTATCTTGACCTGATATTTGTCAACTCTTTTTTAAAGATTTACATATTTTTACTTTATGTAGTTGAATATTTTGCCTGCATGTCTTGTGTTTTCACAGGACAGTTGAGGGTCCTAGACTCCCTGGAACTGGAGTTCTAGACAGTTGTGAGCTCCATGGGAGTGCTTGTCTACAGTAGCAGCCAGTGCTCTTAAATACAAGGCCATCTCTCCAGCCTCATAGTTTTTCACTCTGTGACTTTATTATGGAGTTTTAGCTAAGAGTTCTAAGTCCTGAAGTTTTAGTTATTTGGTCAAAGCACCCTTGGCTTTGTTTTAAGGATGCATGGACTGTGATAAGCTTTGTTTCCTATCTTATATATTTTATAGCCAGGAAGAAGACAAGAGGTAACACAGAAAAAGCAGACCTCCTGATTTTGCTTTAATTAGTCCACCAATGTAAGCACAATTTGTAATTTTGACATTTTGAAAGAGACATTTCAGAAATTTCTCTTTTTTTTTTTTCATTTGAAACTGGTCACTTCTGAAGAACAATGTTCTCAGAAATGTACCTATAATCATCAATCATTTTGTTTTATCTTCCATTTAACTACATAATAAATTCCATTTACATATTTAACCAATAAAAGTAAAAAAAATATAATGCCAAGCATTTACCCCTTTATTAGGCTATTTAAACTGGAATCCACTTCTTCCTATAGCAAAAGTTTTACAATTTATAACTAAGTTTAATAAACCTTTTCAGGCATTTTATAATGTCAGAGCTCAGAACCAGATGGTATGAGGTCTAAATGAATATAGAAAGATAAAAACGTTTATTGATGATTAATTGATAACTATCATAATTTTGACAATGGCCAATTAGCAAATCCTAATAAAGTTTACAGAGGGCTCATAAAAGTTAATCATGTTTGCATTTTTGCCATGGAGTCACCTCACTCTAAACAATATACATTCTTTAAAACCATATGTCAATTGAATATTTGTATGTAACAGCATAAATTTTCACAGATCTGAATTATTAACAATGACATATTTTGTCTCTGTTTCTGAGGAATTTGCTATTGGCAATTGTTCTACTAAACTTATTATGTTTTTATTCTTGTTAAATCTTCAAATTCTTTCAAAAAGTAAATAACTTGCCTGGTGAGATGTATCAGCAGAAAATACTTTTGAAGTGCAAGCTTGGGAACCTGAATCCTCAGAATCGCTCTAAAGGGAAAAAGAGGGAAGAACTCCAAAAGATGTCCTCTGACCTCTGCACATTTTCTATAGCTCACAGTACACACACACACACACACACACACACACACACACACACACATATATATATACATACATATATACATACATACATATATATACACAAAATCTTTATACACATATTTTCATAAACAAACAAATAAGAAAAACCTTAAAAGAGAATCCTCATTTTATATATTAGAAAGAGCTATGCTAAAATACTATAGAAGAAATTCTTTTCTAACATGTGAGATAAAGAAGGTAGAAAGAAAAAAGACACAGTATTTTATTGTAATTATGTTTGACTTTATATTGTTTCTAGAAGCAAGAATTCTTTTTCCTTTTTAACAAATTTATAGAGAAAGTAAGTGATGACAGTAAAGTTTGACCCCATGTCTCAGACTCTTTACCCATCAGCCCCTATCTATTCTGCAGCAAGCTTTAACTAGATCCAACCTGGAAACTAATTCCCAGAACTTGAGGAAGAGTGTCTTGAACAGACTTTAGTGTCTTAGCTTATGAACATCAGTAAAGAGAAATGAACTAGTTTAGAATCGTAGATTGAAGCAAGTCATAAAGTACCCAATAAATAAAAATTGAGTTGTGTGCCTTTCTCATTTCCTATAATCTTTTTTTTTTTTCAGAACTCAGCTGAGTTGCTTCAATTTATAAGATATTGTCATCATTAAAATTGTTAAAGTACAGATGACTATGTGAGGTGTGAATTGAGGAGGCCCTGACTCACTGCTAGTTTCTGCTTGGCACATCAGATAACCCATGTAAACCACAGTAAAGGAGGTGTCAAGTGGTGTGGGCCCAAGGACCTTGCACCCAGGTTGCTATGCACCACGTTGCCCCAGCTCTCAACTAGAAAATCTGACAGTGTTTCTGATGAAAAGGTCTTGACACAGGCATTTCATCCCATTGTCAACTTGGCTCTGTACTAAGGAAAGTCATCAGTGACCACCAGCTTTTGTCCAGAGTTTTGATCAACTGAACCAAGTTTCAACAATTTCTTGAATTTTTCTAGTGTCTGATAGACAACTTTCAGATCAGAGTTCAACTTTTTCCTATTTTTTCTTTTTTCAAATAGGTATGTGATGACAAAGTACATGGATAAGGTTTATGCTATAGGGTTGAGTTAAACAACCCAATAAGCTTTAAATATCAATTAAAAATTTCCAACATGAACCAAGTTGATTTGATAGATAAATTGGTTTTGTTTAAAGATATGGGTGCCTATCATTGTTTCCCACAAGAGACATTAGCACATGCAGCAGAGACCCTGTTTCAAACAGGATGATGTAATGCTGCATGCCTTAAGTCACACACATATACATGTGTCTATACACAGAAAGATAAAAAAGTGAGCCAAAAATATTTTAAACAGAACTACTATCATCAAACCATAGCACATCTAGATGTATATTCAAAGGGATCAAAGGTAGCATATAGCAAAGATACCCATCACAATAGCCAAGTCACAGAATCAAACGAGGTGTCCATTACTAGATGAGCAGACAAAGAAAGTATGACATGTAGACACCAGGAAATACTACTTGGTCATAAAGAATACAATTAAATTATTTACAGAAAGAACTGTGGAACTACATATCATTATATTAAGTAAAATTAACCAGACTCAGAAAACAAATATATATTTCCTCTCATATATGAATTCTAAAAGAAAACAGGGATCAGAGTGGAAGAGAGAAACAATGGGTGAAGAAACGAGGATGAAGAGGGTAATAGGTAAGTGTGGGTGATAGAACACGAAAGTATCATATTGAAACAACTTTGTATAATTAATACACAATAATTAAAGTAAAAGCTTGAGGAGTAAAAGAATGGCCAATCTACTAGATGTCAAGGTAAAAGGACTTAGTGGAGAATGATGTGAAATGAGGAATTGAATGTTCTAGAAGGTTTATGAGCTTTGTGAACATTATTTCTTTGGGGATTGTCTGAATTTAAAATTTAGCAATCTTGTTTAAACTTACAAGTGTAGTAACAATCCAGATAATCGTACAAGTTGAGTAGACGGTAGAACGATTTCCCAAAGTCCATTATCAACATTTCCGGGAATAGGAAGGTGAGCAAACTGTACACTCTGGTAAGACAGCATAAGAGAAATGTATGAGTTTTAGCTAATGAAAAATATGCAAATGTACCTCGTCACACTTTAGTTTTAGTGTTAAGTGAATACACTGAGTAATGTTGCATAAATGTCCTCTGCAAATTTGGAAAGCATTTACAATTTGTTCCTAATGGTGATATAGAAAACTTAATTCTTAATTGTAACACCCCAAGCTCTGGGGATATGGATTGCCTGCTCCACATAGATTTTTATTGAAGTGTATGTATTCTTCATTCTGTGTATCCTGACTTATGGAAATAGAATTCATTTATGTAAATGACCTATGCAATTTTAAACAATATTCCTGGTGATATTGACTGAAATCATATACATCACCTTAGGTAGAATAATTTATTTTCACATTGCAAACAAGGATACTTCTTAACATAAACTATTCAGTGCACAAGGTAGAAATGACTAGTTTACCATATTGTAGGAAGGTATGGGAATGCCTATTGTAAACACTTTTCCTTAAGCTTCAAAGTCCCGGAAGCTGTATTCTTCTTTCTCTCTCACTGTCCCTGAGCACCACATCCCAAAGAACTGAGAGGCTGCTCATCTGCACAGCAGGGCGAATGGGAACTTCACATCACTGAGGAGATGTGCAGCACTGAGTGTTGAGGAGAGCTGCACACAAAAATAGTGTAGTTGAGTTTTTACCCCAGTAAAACACAGAAGAGGGAGAAATAATTGAGAGGGCTATCAACTTATTCATCCATCCTGTAAGGAATATTAACCGTAATCCATAATACATAAAATGCAGTTAATCCAGACAAATGTGTCAGCTTTAGCATGGTAGTGTTTAAACACAATTCCATCAAAATCCCCACTCTTTCGGGCCATATTCATATAGAAATGAAGTGTGCATCAACAATAAAATTTAGCATGATTTATAGCAGTTACAAACTAAGTTGCTAAAACTCCATCATAAATAAATGAGTACCTTTGACTTTAAACTTTGAAAACTACACTTAAAAATCCTTTGGTGAATTTTATCATTCAACAAGGAATTGTGAGTGTCCATTTATATGCTGCGATACACAAAAGCGGGCTGTAATATTTGACTTGCCATAAAGGATAGATCTAAACCATTTTAAAACCAAAATATAAAGATGTCCCCAAAAGGCAAGAAAAATAATAAATGTAGTTTGTAAAACATGATTTTATTATTTTAAATTTAATCATATATGTAGAAGAGAATATCTGAAGAAGAAATTTATTTTTTTCTCAAATCACTGCATTCTCAAATTCCTTGTATTCTTTTAAAAATAATTTAATACATTTAAGCCAGTATAATAAACATTATATATTATTTAATTATACAAAAACATGACTCATAAAATATTATGCCTCTTAGGAAATACTCCAGGTATTTTACAAGGAACAGTATAGTTAGAGTACCCAAAATACACACAACTGCAGAAGCAATTAAAATCTGTAATAAAAATCAAACATAAAACCAGTGTACCATGCCAAAGGCCTTTTGAAATAAAAAGAGCTTTAAACCCACAGAACATAAAAGGAGGCTAATTCAGTGGTTGCCCTCAATTGAAAAGAGAGGACGTTGCACAGCCCAGGGCTGGCGGGCAGAAAATCTTAAACCTGTATTTAGAAGATTTAGATTTAAATTTATCATTTTCTGAAAGCACAACACATTTTGTTGTTGTTAGAAGTGGTTTTCTGTTTTTGTTTTGTTTCTGCTTATTTTATTTATAATCTGTCAAAAATATGCTGCTTAAAGACAAGTATTATGAGACCCTTACTCTGGGTCAATATCAATATGAGATTGCATGTGGTGTTTCTCTGTCACTAGGTGGCATTTTGCTTTTATGCAAATCACTCACTCACTAACTCCATCAATCAATAAACAAGCAAGTGTGTTTTATTTTTTTTTCAAGTATTCACGAAAGGTCCTTGAGAATGTAATTATCTGAACATTTGTGGATGAAATAAGAGCTAGTCAGTAGTTGTGAGCAAATCATCTCTCTTCTAGGAAAACAAAGGCAAATTAAGCCTTTTCAGTATGAGACTTTCAGATAAGAATGCATTCAATCGCCAAGCATAAGTCCTAAAAATACCCAAGAAACTTTTCAAACACTTAAGAGGCTGCTGTAAGCAGAGGACACAGAGCCCTTCTTAATCCTCTCAAAAAATGAACTTGTGAAGTTCTTACACACAAGCCATCAGAAGTTACTCTAGAACTCTGATCTCAGCATGAAGTCACTGAATGTGGTATAACATTCTTATTTCTCTGCAATAATTAACTTCAATGTCTGACTTAATGTGACCTGACATGCATTTGGAGTGTGAAAAATGCCACCAAGAAGATATGTTCTAGTGAATCTCAGACAGCAATACCTTACTGGATGTATTTTTGGTTTTTCTAGCCTGAATGTATCTGAAAGAAAAAAAAAAAAAAAACTTCACACATCTTTTCCACCTAATCAGAAGTGGCTTTGTGAAATTCACAAGAATGTGAGACAGAGAAAAGATCATTTCGCATACAAAAAGTTTTCTTCACCTTCCTCTGAGTATCAGGAGAAAGGCAGGGAAAATAAAGTAAGAAGCAGAAAGGATATGAGAGCAAGCTAGTCAACCTGAAGATAAAAGCCCAGGCTTTTGCTAGCTGTTTTCTCCAGGATCTGAACACCCTTGACTCTGACCACAGATAAGTAGAAGCAGACTCCTCCCAGAAGAGTCTCAAAGAAGTTCTAAACTTGTTAAAGGCAGATCTGTGTGGTGTGTGTGTGTGTGTGTGTGTGTGTGTGTGTGTGTATGTGTGTGTAACTTCTGAAGACCAGTCAGCTGCTCAGTATGCAGAGCCAGAGTCAGATGGAGACTTCCTGGCAAGTATGTTTCTCCTCAATCAAACTAGAAAAGCACATCAGAAACGCAATAATGACAGGATCAGGGAGAATCCAAGAATGCATTATGAGTGCTACAACTGAATACAAAAATCCATTATTCAGCCTTCAGTATGGGTTAAGTTAGCCCATAGTACCCTAAACTTACATATCCTTACCTTTGGACTGTCCACGGTCACTTCTACTTAGGAAAACACTAATTTATCTGACAGTGGGAGAAATCTACAGTAAGTGATTTCACTGCTCAGTATAACATTAAAAACATAAGACTAAGCAAGGTAACAGGGAAGGGCAGTTAAGGAAAACAATGAAAAAAAGTTAAACACAAAAGGAGAGGAAAAGAAAAGAAAAAGCTAAGCTTCCTGAGCTTAAAACAAGCAAACAAAAAAAAAGGGCAGAGGTGATTTTGGAAAAAGACAAATAGAAACAATTCAACCAGAAACCTCGTCCACAAGGTGAGAGGAAGCAGAAGAAAACGTAATTATAAGATACGCACTAATACATCCTGTGATTCACACATAGCCCAGGTAATCTGAAGACTAGAAGGAATGAGACTCTTCTGTGTAGCCCATTATAGACAAGCAGACACCGCCCCAAATAATCAGCCACAAGTCTTTACAAAAGAGAACAGGACGTCCCATGCATAGACTCAGCTCATTCTGGACTGACCTGATACCAAGGGCAGCCATCTAGATTTGCTAATTAGCTTGATCAAATGAGAAAATAAATTTCTCATATCTCTACAACACGAGGCAGTTTTCTAACTTGATGCAAGGACCCAGTATAAGTCAAGCTCCTGAATTCCCAGAGAAAATGGGAGGTGTGAAATTGAGCTTCCAGTATGGTAGTATTTCAAGCTCCCACGTTCTTCTTCATAAAGACATCTCTAAGGCTTAAAGCTGTCAGTGAAGCATAGTTAGTTTGAAAATATTTCTGTCTATTCTAAAGAGACAAAATTATATTTTATAATTACAGATTTTCTAAAATAATGGTGAGTGAGACTATTTCCTTATCCTAAAAAGTAGAACTACATCTGACTTATGTTTTGTTAATAATAATAATAAAACAATACTAAAGACAAAGAAAACTGTTTAAAGTAATTTTGAAACTGGAGCCCATCCACTGGGCTCCATATTCTGATCTACAATGTTGGCGGAAGAACTCCAGTTCTTCGAGGCCGCACTGATTCTAGGGACCCCAGAGACAATATTGGCACTTGAAACCTTAGAGGTCATGCAGGCCAAAAACAACAACAACAGAAGAAGAAGAAGAAGAAATACCTACTACGGTACCTGAAGACTCACTGGTCACCAGAAAACCAGGCCACTTAGGCCAGAAGACCAGATGGGAAACAGAAACCAAGGAGAAAAACATCCAAAAAATACCCATCCAACAAAGATAAACTCAGAAATCATCACCTAAACCTGTAATAACCCCAAAACACAGATGAGTAAAGACCACCATGAGAACACAATCAACAACTCCTGGGAAATGTGCCACCACCAGAGTCCAACTATCATACTATAGCAAGGCCTGGATATTTCTACACAGCTAAAGCACAAGAAAATGACCTGAAATGCAATCTTATAAAGATAGATTAAAGAGGAAATGGATGAATCAGTTAAAGAAATATAGAAAAATACAGTAAAAAGAATAAAGGAAATAAATAAAACTGTTCAAGACCTGAAAATGAAAATGGAGGGGAAAAAAAGGAAACACAAACTAAGGGAATTCTGGAGACAGAAAATCTAGGAAAGCAAAGAGGAACTACAAAACATCATGGTGGCGTAATCATCACCAACAGAATGTAAGGGAAGGAAGAGAAAATGTCTGGCATAGAAGATATGATAGAAGAAATTGATATTTCAGCCAAAAAATATTAAATTTAAAATTTCCTGTCAGAAAACATCCAGGAAATAGGGCCCTATGGAAAAAAAAAAAAAAGCTAAGAATAATAGGAATAGAAGAAAGAGAAGATTTCCAGCTCAAAGGCTGAGAAAATGGTTTCAACAAAATTATAAAAGAAAAATTCCATAATCTGAAGAAAAAGGTATCTATTAATGCAAAAGAAACTTAGAGGACACAAAAATAGGTTGGACCAAAAATCAAAATACCCCCACCACATGATAGAACACTAAATATATAGAACAAAGAAAGAATATTAAAAGCAACAAATTAACAAATTCAGAAACGAACAGGGAGACATGACAATAAACACAGAAGAAAGCCAAATAATCATTAGGTTCTACTTCAAAACCTGTACTTCACATAATTTTTTTAAAAATTAAAAATGGACAATTTTCTTGAAGGATTTCACTTACCAAGTGAAATAAGATCAGACAAACAATCTAGATAAATATGATCCCTAAGGAAATAGAAGCAGTGGTTAAAAGTCTTCCAACAACAACAAAAATCCCAGGGCACAAAATTCTATCAAACTAAAAAAAAAAAAAAAAAAAAAAAAAAAAACTCCTCAAATAATTCCTCAAAATAGAAATGACAGAAATATTGTCAAATTCATTTTATGAGGCCACAGACACCTTAGTGCCTAAACTTCACAAAGAATTAACAAAGAAAGGAAATATTAGACCAATTTCTCTCATGAATATTTATGCAAAAATAATCAATAAAATATTTGCAAACCAAATCCAAGACCACATAAATGACCACTATAATGAAGTAATCTTCATCCAGGAGATGCAGAACTGGTTCAACATATAAAAATCTATCAATGTAATCTACTGTATGAACACTGAAAGAAAAAATGAAATAATTATCTCATAGATGCTGACAAAGCCTCTGACAAAATCCAGCAGCCCTTTAGGGTTAAAAAGCCTTGGAAAGATCAGGGATTCCTGGAACATACCTAAACACAAGAAAGGCAATATATAGCAAAGCCAATAGCCAACATTTAATTAAATGGAGAGAAAATCAAAGCAATTCTATTAAAATCTGGGACAATTCAAGGCTGTCTACTCTCTCCATATCTATTTAATATAGTACTTGAAGTTTTAGCTAAAGCAATAAGACAACAAAAGAAGACCAATGAGAAACAAATTGAAATGGAAGAAGTTAAAGTATCTCTATTCACAAATGAAATGATATATAAACGACCCACAAAATTTTACCAGGGAACTCTTACACTTGATAAACAACTTCAGCAAAGAGGCTGAATACAAAATTAACTAAAACAAAAACAAAAACAAAACAAAACAATAAATGAGCTAAGAAAGAAATTAGGGAAACAAGATACTTCACAATAACCACAAATAATACAAAACATCTTGGTATAATTCTAACCAAGAAAGTGACAGGCCTATATGACAAGAACTTCAAGTCTTTGAAGAATGAAATTAAAGAAGATATCAGAAGATAGAAAAATCACTCATGCTCATGGATCAGTAGGATTAACATAGTAAAAGTGGCCATCTTAACATAATTAATCTATAGATCACTGTAATTTGCATCAAAATTTCAACACAATTCTCTATAGACCTTGAAAAGAAAAAATACTCAACTTCACATGAAAAAACAAAAATGTCTAGGATAGCTTAAACAATCCTGACAATAAAAGAACTTACCGATGTATCACCATTCCTGATTTTAAGCTGTACACCAAACAATGGTAATTTTAAAAGGCATGCTAAAGGCATAAAAGCAGACAAATTAATCAATGGGATATAATCAAAGACCCAGAAGTAAATCCATACACATATGAACACTTGCTTTTAACAAAGAAGCCAAAACTATACAATCAAAAAAAAAAAAAAAAAAAAAAAAAAAAAGGCATCTTCAACAAACACTTGTCTGACTGGATGACTGCATAGAAGAATGCAAATGGATCCGATATCTCAAGTCCAAATGGATAAAGACCTCAACAGAAAACCACGTACACTACAAAATCTGATAAAAGAGAAAGTAGTAAATATTCTTGAACATATTGGCACTGGAGATAACTTCCTAAAGAGAACTACAACAGCTCAGGTAGTAATATCAACAATTAATGAATGAGCCTCAAGAAACTAAAAAGCTTCTGAAAGACAAAGGACACTGTAAAAAGGACAAATGGCATTCAACAGAATGGGAAGACATCTTCAGCAGCCAAACATATGGTAGACGGCTGATATCCAAAAAGATAAAGAACTCAAGAATCTAGACATCAACAAACCAGTTAAAAATGGGACATAGATCTAAACAGAATTCTTAATAGACAAATCTCTAATGGCTGAGAAGCAAAAAAAAAAGTTCAACATTTTTAGCTATTTAGAAATTCAAATTAAAATGTCTCTGAGATTATATCATACACCTGTCAGAATGGCTAAGATAAAAAACTCAAGTGACAGCTCATGTTGGCAAGGATATGGAGCAAGAGAAATATTCCTTCATTGCTGTTAGGAGTGCAAATTATACAATAACTTTCAAAATCTACTTCAAGACCCAACTCTACCACTCCTAGGAATGTATGCAAAGGATGTTCCCTGATACCACAAGGCCACTTGCTCAACTGTGTTCATAGTAGCTTTATTCATAATAGCCAGAAACTGGGGACAATCTAGATGTTCCTCAACTGAAGAATGAATAAAGAAAATGTGGTACATTTATACAGTAGAACATTACTCAACTGTTAAAAATAATGACATCCTGAAATTTCAGGCAAATGGATGCAACTTGAAAAGAGCATGCTGAGTGAGGTAACCCAGACCCAGAAAGACAACTTCATATGTACTCACTTATAAGTGGGTATTAGCCATAAAGTAAAGGATACAGACCCAAAATGGAGATTGGGTCAGGGGAGGAAGAGAGTACTTGGACAGATAACTGGAATCAGAGGTAAAGAACATCTCTGGGATAACCTAGAAACCTAGTGGAATGAAGTCACAGGAATCTATGAGAATGACCCTAGGTAAGATTCCTAGTAATGGGAGACACAGAACCTGAACCAGTGATCTCTTGTAACTATGTAAGACTTCCAGTGGAGGAACTAGGACACTGATCCAGTCTCAAAAACTTTAACCTATAATTTGTTATATCTACAAGATGTGCTGAGGTAAAGGTGGTACAGAATTTGTGAGAGTAGCCAACTAATGACTGTTCCAGCCTATGCCATGAGATAGAGCCCACCCGTGACACTGCCTGCAGGGTCAGGACCCAGAATTTGGATAGCGTAGAGACGTAGAGAGCTAGAATAGACCCTAATACAAATGGGGTAAAAAAAAAAAAAATCAATAAAAATTAATGAAATGATTCCTAATGGTATTCTGCTATATTCATAGATTGGTGCCTGGCCCAATTATCATAAGGGAGGCTTTACCCAGCAATTGATGCAAACAGCTGCAGAGACCCACAGTCACACATTAGGTGGAGCGTGATTATTCCCGTGGAAGAGTGGAAGGAAGGATTTTAGCAGCCGGAGGGGTCAAGGACACCACAAGAAAACCTACAGACTAAACTAACCTGGGTCCACAGAGGCTCACAGAGACTGAACCACTAACTCAAAAGCATGCAAGGGATGATGGACCTAGACCAACTGCACACTTGTAAATGCTGTGCAGCTTGGTCTTCGTGTGAGACTCCTAACAGCAGAATCATGGGCTGTCTCTAACACTGTTGCCTGCCTTTGGAACCCTTTCTTTCTTATGCCTTCTTTGTCTAGTCTCAACAGGAGAAGATGTGCATCGTCTCACTGCAACTTGATATGCCAAGGCTGGTTAACATCCACGGTAGGCCTCTCTTTTTTTCTTTTTAAGAGAAAGGGAAAAGAAGTGGATGGGGGGGGGGGGTTAGGAAAACTGGGAGGAATGGAAACTGAAGACAGGATGTAAGTTTAATTAATTAATTAAAATTGTACAAGTATATAATTGATATCAAAATCAGTAGTTAAAAATTTAAGAGTTTGTGCAAATGGTAAACATTATGAAAAATTAATCACATTGAAACAGGTCGAAGTTTTAGAAATGACTGAAAATTTAAGAGACTTTCTGGCCCAGGCTGTGAGAGCTGACGTCATTTAATATCCACCCATCCAGAAATAGTGAATGAATGGAAAATTAAAATAAAGGAAATAGAGCAATGAGAAGGAAAATGTTCAAACGCAGAAAAAAAGAAATGTCATGGATCTTTAGATTGAAAAATTCCCTGTGCATTGAACAGTAAAACCTTTTTTAAAAAAAAAATCTAGCTCAATATAATCCTTAGGAAGTTTGGCATCACTGAACTTCATTGAAAAAAATATTTCCAAGGACAGAGGTAAAGTTACCTTCAAGGCCCAGGAATCATGTGCATGCTGGTTCATCTGACGACAGCAGAGACATGACTGACTGATGCTTTCGTTGTCTTAAGCTAACGTCATTTAAGCCCACATTTTCATACATACTTCCAACAAACTTGAAGGCAAAGTAAACGTTTAGGCAATCAAAATAGCAAGGTGCTATTGCCCAAGTACATTTTCTTCACAAAGAAGAAAGGAGATAAAAGAGATCAATAAAATGAAAAGAGGATCATTCAGAAATGGAGAATTGGAAGTCAAAAATAACTTTCCAAAACACAGAACACATTAAACATACTGTGCCAACTGTTTGAGAAAGCCCTCACCTAGGAAAGAAATACAGAGGCTGTCTTCAAGAGCAAGGGCGATGAAGAAAAGGCATCTTATGATTACAATACATTCCTTTTGAAAAGACGAAATAAACCTAGACACTGAAAGGAAAACAAAAATGTTGTGTGTTCAACTCATGCGTCAACCAAGTATAACATGGCATAGTTCTGCACAACAGTTTATTTTCACCTGTAACGTGGGATAATATTTTACCACCACTGTTTCAATGGTGTTATGTGACAGTATTCTTTGAGAAGTGAAAATGTTACGTCCAGGTCTGAGGATTCCCAGAACTCTAAGACTAGTCAACCGGATGCAAAGTAACAAAAGAGCCTTTTATTCAAGTCAGGCTGGGATCCCAAAACTTCCCACTGCTAGGGCTGGGAGTGCAGCTCCTGTCTGGGGTTTAGAGTTTTTATACACATACAAGCATAAGCAGGGATTCTCGGATCTCAGGGTTATGTGATAGGGGTAGGTGACAAGGGAAGTCATCCTTCAAACACGATATTATTTGTTCAGGTAGCGGGGCAGAATTCCGCAACTGGGAGGGGGAACTCTTCTGACCTGGGAAGTAACTTAATGGTGCTATCAGGAACTAGTATGTTTTTACAAACTGGCCACAGCTGACTGGGAACGCTCAATTGCCCTCCTCTCATGTCCCAAAAGTAGGAGACATATCTTCAAGGATGTTTGGTCTTTGCTTCTCCCAAGGACAGGAGCCATCTGTACTGGGAAGCTAGCCATCTATCAGAGAGGGTGCCAGCCTCAGCGACATGGGGCTGAGAGATACTGACGTTTGTCTATTTCCAAGCCAGCATCTATTGCTCTGGGGGCCGTGTGTGTGTGTGTGTGTGTGTGTGTGTGTGTGTGTGTGTGTGTACCGTTAGGGAGTGCCACCATGAAAACAGGGATAGCAATATTTCGGTGCCAGGCTGGGCCAAGGCCAGGGTCAGGAGAGGAGCTTTGCAAGCGCCTCAAGAAAGCACAGAACTCAAGAAAGCACAGAAGCAGGCTTCCTGAATTTCTTCATGAACAGATATTTACTTTCCTCAGCAAGTGAGTGAATCAAAGAGAAAAAGTACAGATATTGCAAAAGCACCATTTGGTGAAGCAGTGAATTTTATTGGCGTTTCTTACAGAAATACGGGTGAGGGGTTATATAAAGAAGCAGAAACATCTCAAAGTCAGCTGCACCACCAAAATCGACCAGAAAGCGTGGGTAAAAGTTCACAAGCGCTAGAAACCTGGAGCATACTGAAGAGCCTGCCTTTCCAGGTGGTTGAAGTTAGTCAAGCAGTAGATTTGTCTTAGAATGACTTTTCAGCTCTCTGTTATTATCTGCTGTTGTTTAATCACGCTTGAGGAAGAGGGAGCCTAATGAATCTGGTCAGTTTCAGGGACTTTCTGAAGCTATTTGAGTTGTTTACTTCCTGAGTTAGTTAACAAGTTTCCCTGCAGGGTGGAGTGTTTCCCCATCCCTTTGAACATCCTGTTACTTCTCTTTCCTTAAAATATAATATTTTAAGAGATTTCCGTCCATTCTCTAAAGAGAATGTTTAGATCTGAGAAGAAACTGCTATATAAGTGGTAAGTAAAAATATGATTCTGGCAACATACAGATAACACTATATGTAGTTTATACATTAGAGGGGAGTTTAACAGATCAGAAAAAAATTTCAAATATTCTACTTTGTAACACTGAGATTCAATGTAAACTTACATTCATTTAAATAATTAGAGATTAGTTTTTCTAATTACGTAGTCAAAAATAAAAATTGTAATAAACTCTGAAAGACGACAAAAAAAAAAAAAAAAAAAAAAAAAAAAAAGGTACAGTGACCCTCTTGTGTTCTGATAATGAGATATTAGACTCCATTCAAATGAAGAAATAGCCAGGTCTGGGATGCAGCTCGGTGCTTTAGAAGAAAGAGGAAAAGAATGGCTCCCATCCATTTTCTATTATTGACTGTCTAAATTTATTTCAAATTCATGTAATATTTTATAAGACATATGAATTTTATAAGATACAATTTTGGAAGATAAAGCATGTGTCTTGGTATTTTATTAGCTCAATTTCTCATATAAAACTTTGCTTTCATTCAAGGCATGCTGTTCATCTCACAGATGGCCACATCTAGACTTTTCTCTGTGGACTTACATTCCCTGTTATTTGTAAAACTATAGCTGATTTTATTATGCAGCATGATACTCACTGTACAAAAACCTTTGAGATGTATTCCTGTCTGAGTGCACTGCTATAAAAATATCTTGGTCTCTGCAGATAAATTAGGTCTTTTGTCAGAAATAAAAAATTTCAGGTCTTTTGCTGAGAGAAATCATAAAGGTATTGCTCATATGCAGTTATCAAGTCACCGCGGTGTCTAAACTTTTACATCATATTTATTCTGCTTTTACTCCTTTTATCCCTGATGACAAGTTTGGGCATTTTGAAAGCTTCCTCTATTACTCAAATTTGAAGAAATTTTTACTGATGTCAGATATTGCAAAAATATATCAGATTCACTATTGTAACACATGTTGTTTCTCTTTATAGTCCTGCCCACATTTGCCACAATGTATTTTATTCTCCTTAATAATACCAATTATATGTAATATAGTATATTCCCATTTTCCTTCAGAATGTTGCACATGTGGCAGGTGCTTAACAAAGGCATCCATTTTAGACTGACTTGATCATGGCTACCACTGTTTTTCAATTTATGGTCAGGAGCAAAATATGTTTCCCAAGTTACACCTAAACAAAAAGAAAGTATTTTACCTCTTAGCTATTTTATGTGTGATAATAAAGCATTCCTAAAAGAAACAAAGCAAATATAAAAGACTAACCCCTGATTCATAAACATAGACTATTATAGTCCCATTTTGCTAGATGGTATTAAATGTGATTTTCACATTCAGAAATGAATTATATAACATAGACAATAAAACAAAATCTTATAAATCCATGTTGATTTTTTTTACTACAAATTGGTGTGTGTGTGCATTTAACTATTATCTGAACCTAATAGGGATAGGAGTGGAGGCAAAAGTCTGGAATCCTTCTGAGAAAAAGTCAATTCCTACATCTCTAATGCAAAGCCCAATGTGCTAAACCTTTCACTGCCTCACATATGGAAGTTTTTGTCTATGGACCATGCACAACAATGTTCTCTTGTTGTGACACAGGCAGAGAAATAGTCTAAAAAATAACATTGTGTCACTAATTCACAGTAAAATGTCACTACTGCACAATCACTGAGATGATTCTGGTGTCTCTGATGCAGGAAAATGTCTCCTGGTAGTCAAAAAAGGTAGTTCTTCCAGCAGAGTGCCTTTGCAGAGAGTCAAGGAAAGTTAAAAGGAAAAAAAAAATGTTCTTGAGGTGTGGCATGTCTGTCCTCAAATTCTCCTCCTTTGAGTTTGAAACAAAACAATAAAATTGCCACTATAAATTTAAGTCCTTTAAAAATGTATGAATTAACAAGGACTTACAGCAACATATACTTCTGAAAAATAAGACAGAAGGGGGTGGAGGCATAAGTTAGGTACCATGAATACAGCCCTAGGTTTGATCCCAACAGAAGACACAGTATAAGACAGAGAGGTGGCACACACCTGTACTGCCAGCACTTGTTAGAGGCAGGAAGATCAGACTTTCAAGGTCATTCTTTGATATATATGGAATTTAGAGACAACCCAAAATACATGAGACCCTAACTCAACTCAATGTCCAAGTGTGTGTGTGCACACAAAAGCAGAGAAATTTCAAACAGAAATGAAAGCCAGCAAGATAATGATCTTCAAATATGAAACTGTAACAAGACATTTAAAAAGAAGAAAAGAAGGAAAGTAAACAGTGTGTCCTAGAGAGTATTATCCCAGAGGGTAGACATTAGGATGTGCCTGAAAGAGAAAGGAGATACTGGGAAGATGCAAAACCAGACTCATGAAAGGTGTCAGGAGCAGGAGAAAATTGTCAGGGAACAGAACAACCAGCAAGAAGAAAGCAGCTCAATATGCAAACCTTACTGCTTTTGTCAAGCTTCTCATGTGGTCTGGAATAGAAAATATTAAAGGAAAGACAGAGCTGATCTAAAACAAAACATAGTATTCTCGATTAGAACATGTATATTATTCAAGAGAGGAGGCTCAACCACAAGCTGGTGTAAGCAACAACCGATTACTTAAAGACATACTACTTGACCAGAGCAAGGCAACCTCCTGGGGGGAAAGAGTGAACAGAATGATCAACTCTGAGTGCCATCCTTAAAAAAAATTGGAATGTCAAGCTGGTTCTTAAAAAAAAAAAAAAGAACGCTTAATTATGAAAACAATTATGGATGATGATTCTCAAATCTCATTGCATATTGGAACCAACAGAGAGCTTTTCAAACTAATGGTTCCCAAGATCCAGCCTCCTTTCTGGAGATTGTGATTTAGCTGAGTTGAAATGGGGCCAGACATAAACAGTTTTAGGGCTCACTGAGTAATTTTAATGTGCAGCCCCAGATCCACATTAAGATGATGTTGTTGTTGTTAATAATTTATTCTATTTTTAATTGTGTGTACATACATACATATGCACATGTAAGTGTTTGTACCTAGAAGGTCAGGAGAGAGTGTCAAATCATCTGGACCTAGAGTTACAGGTAGTTTCGAGCTTCCTGATATAGACAGTTGGAATACAACTAACTTTAGGTCTCTTGAAAAGCAGCCAATTCTCTTAACTGCTGAGCCAGCTCTCCAGTTCCAGTGTGAGGGTTTTAGAAGAGCTGAAAGCTTCTGCTTTGTGTGTCTGCTTACACAGAATTATTTTTCATTGTCATTTGTTTTCACTATTAAGTGGCTAAGTTACCTAAAACTGTTTTGTTTTGTTTCAATCTTGAAAATTCCTCCAGTGTCTCTAAGTTAACAATTTAGTTTCTTAGGTAATGAGAAGAGTTAGAACATTTAAGAGGTAAGGCAGTGGCCCTCCGTGATCCTTAGGTCATTGGAGACATTGAAGGGGATTGTGAAACCCAGGTCTTTCCTTTTTCTTCTGCTTTGTGACCATGAAGTGAACAGTTTGGCTCTCTTATTTGCTTGTATCATGGAGGGCTGCCTTTCTACTAGTCCAAAGCCACACAGCTCACCAATCATGGAATCATCAAAGCCATAAGCCAAGCAAACCTTTTCTCAGATACTGTTTTACAGCAATGGGAAGCTGTTGGCTATACCAATACAACACAGATTCAACCAACCTATCTTTTGAGTATATTTGTCTTACATGAAAATTTTTTATAAAAAGTTACATTCCCTTTTATCTACAAATTACTTACCTCTAGGGCCTTTAATGATCTAGAAATCTAACATCGAAAGAAGCAAGAAAGATTTCAGCCTGAAAACCTGTCTTGGTAGCTTGATAGTATGTGGGAGAATCTTTTACTAGCCGAAGCCAAAACCCTGACTATTGCTGGGTTGGTGGGAGGCTCCCTGCAATCACCACTCTCCTTCTAAGCACGATTGCCTTCATTGCTAAAGGAGAGAGATGTACAAAGGAAAGGAGGAAACGTGAAGACAGAAGGCTGCCATGTCTGAAGCAAGGGATTGTGGGTACATGAGTATATAGTAAGATGAGTATGTTATGATTGGAGTGGAATGCAAATGAAAGCAGTGGTAATCTAAAAACTATATAAAAACAAACAGTACCACATGCAAGTGCACTGTTACTTGTATCCTGGCCAAAGACTCCTTTGCTATACTTAAGAAAAATCAGCTTTACAGAATTAATGACCTTATGGTTGCTCAGGAACACTCTACATACTGATAGTCTCTGAATACACTATCTTTCTTTAATATAGAAAACTGAGTATAAGTTGTCACTTCAACAACACTGACTAGTTTCTGATTAATATCATACACACATTAATATCATACACACATTAATATCATACACACACGGTCAAGAGGGCAAATGCTATAATATGTAGGTTTAAAAGCTCCACAGGAATATCACAATAAGAAGTTCACCTAATAAAAACTCACTAACTTGGCAACACCTAATGGTAAATCTAAGCTTTAAGGAAAGTTTAAGCAGTAAGAAAGTTTTAAAAAAAGACAGTGCTACAGAGCTGGAGCTTTCAACAGTATCATGATACGGGGTTTCTGTCATCACTGTTCTCTATTTTATTTTAAAGTCATAGAGTTTAAAAAAAAAAAAAAAAAAAAACTGTCTTCTCCAAACTTCAACTGTAGCTCATGTGAAAATAGTAATATTCTGTGAGAAATATGAGGGTGCTGAATGCTGAATTACAGTCAGTTAACATGGGCAAGAACTCCCTCTGTGCAGAGAACAAAGCTTCATCATGACAACACAGTGTGTAGTTCAGTGTAGAAATGCACAGTATCAAAGAGTGTTCACTTCAAGTCACTGTGGTGGAGGTGAAAGAGAATCTGCAGGCCCAGGAACAGGTCCCAGAGGCTTTCCCAGAGTAAAAACTCTGATGGAGATTGCCTTTATCATCACTCTTAATTAGACTAATCTCCTCTGGGGAAGCGATCTCCAGTGACTCACAGTCATTTACACAGCAGTATTGGGAGGGTATACACTGAGAACTCATATTCTCAAAATGTTCAGCTTATTCAGTCATGGGAATTTGTTTACAGTATTATTTTCTGGCTTTCTAACTTAGGCACACAGCCAGACCTTGGAGATTTTGCTTTGGATGTCACAGAGGCAAATGAATGGCTAAGTTCTTCCAGCAATTGCTTCGCATAACCCAGTGTTCTCTCACCTCTGTCCCCTACTTCATTACAATGTATCTGTTCTGCATTTTATGCCTCCTGGCCTGTGTTCTTTTAGATAATTTGACTTTTTTTTTTTCTATTTTGACTTAAAGTGTAGCTGACTCTATGTGTGAAGCTTCCTGGAGAACATTTTTTGCATTTCAACAAGGATCATAAATTCCTAAGCCAAAAGTAATAAAGAATGAATAATGAGAATTTTACACATAATGAAAGGTCATAGAAATGTCTTTGAAAGTTTCATTGAGCACAGTGGTTTCCCCATGTCTCTCCGACATGACCACAGAGGAGTCAGAGCTGTGGCTGCCTACCAGCACTCGCTGGAGCTGCAGCTAGTCACTAATTATTCATCTAACTAAGTGCACGCTTATTTACATGTGAATGAAGAAAGAGGGCAAAGAAATACATGACACTTGAGAACATCTAAGAGATCTTGTTAGGCAGGGGGCAGGAGGCAGGAGGCAGGAGGCAGGAGGCAGGAGGCAGGAGGCAGGAGGCAGGAGGCAGGAGGCAGGAGGCAGGAGGCAGGAGGCAGGAGGCAGGAGGCAGGAGGCAGGAGGCAGGAGGCAGGAGGCAGGAGGCAGGAGGCAGGAGGCAGGAGGCAGGAGGCAGGAGGCAGGAGGCAGGAGGCAGGAGGCAGGAGGCAACAGTCAAACTGACCCACAGAAGCCAGAGACCAAAGAATCTTGTAAAGTTGTTATTGTTGATAATGGAAACTCTATCTCTAGAAACTAAGAAAATGCAGACTAAAACATGTGGGGAAAGTCTGCAAATTAAAGCCAAAGTCCACTATGACCAGATAGCCTCCAAGCTTGGGGCATTCCCTTGTTTCTCAGGATTTCTCCTTCTCTGACTTTGAGAGAAGGGAAATCTAAACCCCTATACTTGCCTCTACCTGAGGAATGTCATGTAGTCTCAAATAGTTTATAAAACCAATTTCCATTCTCCTGAAAAAAAAAAAAAAAAACTGTTCAGGCAGCACCTGAGATTCCTAAAATGCTTTCCATGTTAATGAGGCATTCCAGGTACCCTAAGCTCCCAGGCAATGATCTCTTCTCCCTCTGTCCTGAATGTCCCTACCCTCAGTCCCCCAAAACTTTATAAACCTTCAGTCACCTTAAGAAAAGTTGACCTGCCTCCTGGTTTCTCTACCAGAAACCACTGGGAGCCCAACTTGCATACAAAAGCAAAGAGTCTTTATTCAAGCTTGAGCTCAGACCCTCCAACCTGTCCAAGGTAGTGGATGTGTGTGGAAGGCCCTGAGCTGGTAAAATCTTGTCTTTTTATCATGTTTTTAGCACGGTGTAGGACTTCCCAACTTGGCAATTATATGATTGGTCAACATTTAAGAAATTACAGCTTGGACATTTTAATTGGGTAGCAATGATGTCAGCTTCTTATGTGCAATTCTGGTTAACTTGACTAATCTATTTTGAGACATCTAAACATTAGGCTTTTTCCTCCTAAAAGCCGATTGGCTGTCCCTAAGGGTGGAGTGGCTGTTATTAGGAAAGTTGTGGCTGTAGCTAGGGATTGTCTTACTTCCTGAACCAATTTGTGGGTTTTTCCAGTAATTGAGTTCAACCTGAGGACAAGCTCAATATAAGACGGAGTCTGAATACAAAATGGAGTTTGTAATGTTAGGTTGGGCCCTTCAGAACCACCTGTTCCATGTCTCTACTCTCAGTGCCCTCTATTGGCCTAAGTCCATGAGAGAGAGGAAAACCACAAAAACATACTGATGGATTAGTGGGTGTGCCTTATAGTCTCCAGGAGATCCTTTTAGAGAACTGTGATAGAAACTAAAGACACATTTTATAAACCTGAAGAATTAGAGAAAACTAAGGGCATAGTAGTCTGAGAAGGTTTAGTTTTAAAATATGTTTTAGTTGAACTAGAGTTACATCACTTTCAGCCTCCCTGTCCTCTCTCCAGCCCCTCTGAGGTAATCTCTCTCAGCCCCTCCCGTGTCTTCCTTCTCAAGTTGATAGCTTTCTTTGACTATTACTATTATACATATATGTATATGTATGTAAGTATAAATGTATGTACTCTCAAATATGTAAGTACAGCTTTCTGAGTCCATATTTGCTATTTGTGTATAAATAAGGCTGACCACGCTGCCCTAGACAACCAATGGTGAGGGGCTTATCCCTGAGAGAGGCTAATTCTCCTTTTCCCTGCAATTGTTAGTCACCAATAATTTCTAGTATATTGGTAGAACCCCATGAAAATTTCCCTCTTCCACCTTATTCCATCTATAGGTATTGCCATTGTGCTGGTCTTGTTTATGCAGACATTTCTATGAAAGAAGGTTTCACCATAGACTCTCTGGTATTCTAGTTATTACAATCTTTGTGTTGCTTTTTCTCCTGATGTTCCCTGAGCCACAGATGCAGGAGTCATGTTTTTAGAAGCATCAGTTGGGGCTTGGCTCCTCCACAATCCATTAATCTGCAGTGTGTTGAGTTGTGGTTTTCTGTGATGATCTCCATCTGCTGAAAAGAGAGGCTTCTTTGATGAAGGATGATAGCTATGGATATAACTACAAGTATTAGAATATAGTAAGTAATTATGCTCACATGGCAAAGTGGTGGTAGTAGATTCTTATCTAATGTCAGGACCTCACTGTCCCCAAGAATGTTTCAATACCAAGTATGATTTAATTGAAGTTGAGTGGGCATTTAGTTCCAAAGAATCACCATAATTTGTTGTCATTCTCATGGGTGAGATGAAATCTCAAAGTTGTTTTAATTAACATGTAATTCCCACCAACATATTAATTATTTCGACTTTACAAAAATCTTGCCATACTGGTCATTAGTTGTTTTCATGGTTCATAGGTATTGCAGTTATGTCAGACTGTTTTATTACTTCCCTCCATGATAGCTTGCACTGCATTTTCTGAAAGCATAGAAGCTAGACAGAGGGAAAGAACCTTCGGACCAGATCTGCCTCAAGTCATCAGTCTTGATTCCTAAGCAGCCAGATTTATTTGTAGTAGTTTTGAGCATTCTCCATACTGATTTCTGGAGTGCCAACACCAACTTGCATTTCCATTAACAGTGAGTGATAGTCCCTCTTCCTCTACAACATTGATAACATTTGTTACTGTCCTGTGTGGGATGCTGTGTTATCTCAAAGTTGTCTGCATTTATATTTTCTAAATTGCTAAAAATAATGAATATTTCTTCAAGTATTTCTAAGGCAATTTTATTCTTCTACTGAGAACTTTGTCTTAATTCCTAACTCATTGTTTGTTTGGATCATTTGTTTCCTTGACTCTGGTTTTCACGTTCTTTGTTTATTATGGGTTGTATTCCTCCTCCATCAGATTGACACAGAGTCTTTCTCATTCTGTTTGTTTTATCGTCACTCAATTATTTTCTTACCTATAAAAACTTTATAGTTTTAGTGTCTTAGGATTCAAGTTTAGGTCTTTTATCTATTTGGAGTGACAGATATGAGTCTAGTTTTCTTCTGCTGCATGTAGATAGTTCTTGCAGCATAATTTGTTGAAGATACTCTCTGTTCTCCTTGGTATATTTTTGCCTCCTTGTCAAATATCAGATATTTGTAATTACAAGTACTCATGTTTGGGTCTTATTCTTACAGAGAGTTGTCTTAAAAGAAAGAATAAGTATGCAGAGGAATTACATAATCACTATAAAAAATTCTTTGTCTGTGATATCTATAAAGGCCTCATTAGAAAAAGACTTCATCCCCTTCTAACTCTTTCTGGCCTGCGTTACTCATCTTCTCTTTCAGTCCAAAAGCATGGTTGCTAATCTTCATTGTTTCTCTTTATTTCTAGTCTTCTCATTACAGTTTCGGTCTTTTACATCATCTACCTTATATAACATATTTGTTGGTTGTTATCTGAGACATGACATGATCATTCCCTACAATCTAAATGTCCTTCATTTTCCTGACCTCAACTTCAAAGGCTTCAGAAACTTTAAACTGTAAATTTACATAACAAGCAAACGGATTTCACTTCATATTTACAAAAAAAAAAATAAAAAGAATTCATACTTGTTGACTTTCTCTAGCTTCCAAAGCATTTTTGCAAGTATCCAGACAGTGACTTATTTATTTAAAATAATACAGATAGAAAGATTATATATAACATAACTTATACTAGTCTATATCTTACCCTTTGTTGTTGTTGTTTGAATGATATGGACCACTTATGTCAGTTATTTGAATACTTGGTCCCTAGTTGGTATCTGTTTAGGAAGGGTAGGAGGTGTAACATTACTAGAGAAAGCATGTCACCTGCAGGCTTTCAGAAAGGTCTCTGCTTTGTTTGTAATAAGAAACTTGAGCTCTCTGCAGCTGCTCCAGTCACTTGCTATCTGCTTTCTCAGCTCCAACATCATGGATTCTAACCCTCTGAGGCTGTAAGCCCAAAATAAACTCTTTTCTTTCTTTGAATTTTCTTAGTTGTAGTACTTTTTCACAGCAATAAAATGTAGCTAAGATACCTTATACCTGGACAATTGATAACAATTTTTCATGATATATTTTATAGGTCCTTGTTGTGTCACTGTTTCCTCCAAATTAAAACAAAAGTCTTCCCTTCTGTAGGCAAGAAGATGGCTCATAACACTTAGGAGGCTAAGTAAACTCTTACAGTTACAAAAGCTATGAGATTCACATTGATACTTACAAAAGTAAGAAACTCTGGAGAGCAGAAACTCTGACCAGTCAAGTTGCCTGCAAGCTGTACATGGAGATTCTAAGATCCAGCCTCCACTGACCTGACCTTCATGGAACCAGCCTCATAGAGTCACCATGTATGTTGGGTTGGGCTTTTCAGTGATGCAGTTGTCCATTAGTCACCCAAGGTCCTGAAAGTAACCCTAATCACCAATTCACTGAACTGGACTTGTAGAAAATCCTGCCTTTAGTTTCTCATCATTGCTTCATATTGTGTAAATTATTGTTCATTTTCCCCTAGAAAGATCACAGAGCAGGCACTTTGATGAATTTGAGTTCTCCAAGGGAGCACTGTAAGTGTCAAGCCTCCCTGTCCTAACAGGCCAGAGTGAATTTGTTACAAGGATTCCCTGACATACTATTTATTGATTGAACTTCATATCATCTTCACATTCCCTCTCCTTACCAGAGCAGAACACATTCTCCTTAAAGCAAGTCAAGTAATAGAAACATTTGCCTGCTGGAGCTGTTCCATTAGAGTCTCCATGGAGCCTGTGTTCAGCTTAGGCATAGGTGGAACTTCTGTCATACCCATATATTTCTGATATCTAGGACCATGTTAACCCAAGCTGTATACTACTTATGAAATAGTCTCCTCTACTCCACACAAACTAGTCATTCTTCATCCTCTTTGTCTGTGGAATTAGGTCAGTGTTGTGTCAGAGCAGTTTCTACGGATCAGTTGTTAAATTTTAAGGGATTTTTGGAATCAGTTGTTTTGTAACTTGGATTTAGCAGTTCTCAAAGAATTTGTGCCACAGAATGTAACAAATACTCAAACCAACTCTTCCTGAGTAAATTATCACATATTTATAAACACGTGATCATGGATAAATTCACTCTTTTCTTGAAAAAAAAAAATTCCATTCATCACCACTTGGATTTCCAAGTTATCTCTAATCTACTTTTCTTTATTTCTGCATCTCATATCAACCCATCCAGATAATCTCCAAATGTTTTAAGATTTATATCACATCTACCATCAAATATAAATATAAAGCCTTCTGGTGTGTTATCATCTGAAAAAAAAAGATCCCATAAGCTAATTCATATAATTCACTTAATACAATACTTTGAGATATTAACTAGCCAATAAATATTGGTTATTTATTATTATTATTATTATCATTATCATTATTATTGTTATTGTCATCACTAATGTCTTCCTATTCATTAAATCTACCTTCATATTATTCTCCAAAATTTAGATTTTTATTTCTACAAAGCTACATCATACAATGTGTCTTTTTATCCTCCTGTTTCTTAACAAATATTTTCAATCCCAAAAGAAGAATTACTTTATACAAGAGCATGCTCTGAATAATTTCCCACCACCAGCATCTTTTTTATTTCCTTTCTAGGTTTCTTTAGTACTTGATTCCTAGGACTCAAGGGAATGGGACAACTAATGTTGTTCAGGGTTTTTTTGAACATTTCTTTCTTTTCTGTGGTTATCTGTCTGGTCCTCAAAAATGAGAAACAATGTCAATCTTTAGGAAACACTTCTACTCTTTCTTCAATGTCTGCAGCCTTCTTTGGCAGGATGATGCTTAGAGGGGTGATAGCTCTTCTAAGCCTTTGCAATGACAACTAATGGCCTAACTAAACACAATGTCATGTCTGTTGAGTCCCCTATGGTCCCTTCCACCTCTGCAAGGGGAAAATACATTCTAAGATGAATGAATAACTCACCCTTCTCTGAGCTGTGACCTTCACCCGACATCTTCATTTTTTTTCAATCTCTGGGAATAATTTAAAGATCATTAAAATATAAAATAGACTCATTTGTGTTTATTACTTCATAATTCCAGCCCTTTATAACTCAATTAAGCATTATCCACAGATTTCAAAATTATTCGGTGATAAAAGTAATTAAAAAGCAGAAGGTAGGGCTGGCAGTGAGATGGCTCAGCAGGTAAGTCTGTTGCCACAAATCCCAATGGTTTCAGTTTCAGTGCCCAGAATCCACAGGGAAAAGAGCAAACCAACTCACTCTCAAAATTACTCTTATGTTCCCCACACATGTACTGTATGTAGCACATCCCCACTAACATGCACACATCGCACACATACACATATACATGCACATAGTATTAATAATAAACTTATAAAAAGATGTGAAGAAAGCAGTGTTAATAACAAATTCCTTCCAAAGTTAATGTAAACAGTGTCCACAGCTGTACAGTTCTCTAATACCAGAAGAGGTGAGATACATTTTGCATTGGGATCTCAATGTTATGAATGTGTAGGCAAGGCTCATCCCAGGCAGACCAAGATGGAATTTGCTTACAGCATTGAAATGCTCCATATGATCAGAAAGGCCATGGCCCTCACAGCAGGAAGCTGAGCATCCTGATTACTGATGCCCTATCTGTCTGAGTGCCTTTGTTCTCCTGAGGCCTCTTCAGGCTGATCATTGAATCTATCAGTCCATTCTGTTAAAAACCAGATAAGAAGGGGTTTATAAAGATGATAGCACATCACATTCAAGCTTTCTAAAAATAAGATGCCACTTAGCCCTTTGTTAAAATAGAAAAAAAGAAAAAACTTTCTCCCAAATGACATGTTACTTTTGTGGTGTTATTATGTGAGGGTGAGGAGAAGTGCATGCATGTAGGCATTTAATTCATTCATAAACCGTTGATGGCCATTAATTAAATCTTCAAGCTATAAGCAACTGGATATAAAGAACACTGGTTTCAAATTATTTAACTAGAAATTAAAAGTGGAATAAGACGTTATTTTCAAAATCACTTGCTAAAACTTACATCTATACACCAGGAACAGATTGGGGAATGGGAAAGCCACATTGTCCCCTCGGGCAGTGTATCTATTCATCACAAACAATAGCAATGGTGTATTTTGCTATACCAGAAAATCATATTTTTGCAGAGTCTTGATATTGTCATCCTTCTAATTATGCCTATAATCTTACCTGATAAAGGTCAAACAGTCCTAATTTAAAACTCCAAACTCTGAAATGCTGCAAACTTTAAAACATTGTGAATGACAACAACTGCTTAGAATGTTTCAGATTTTGTAAAGTGTTGGATTTCAGATCTGCATATTGGAGCTGGCCTACTAGTATACTCTGTGCGAATATCTTTAAAGCTGAAAAACTCCTAAACTACAGAGGTGTTTCTGGTCTTTAGCATTTGTGATAAGAGATACTCAGTCTAAAACAAAACAGGCATTTTTGGTATATACTTGTAAATAAAATTTTCTATAATTATCCTTAGTAAAGAGAGACATTTTTTGGATAATAAACTAGTTATTAATGACCAGCATATGCCCATTATTTCTTCTGACACTGCTATCACCAGTGAAAATTTAATACAATGGCAATGGTGAACCAAAATTGCCTTGCAGTTTAGGAAAATGGCAGCTTTTTAAAAGGTTAGTAGAAAATGGAAAATGTCAGTGACTTACATTCATGTCTAGAGACATAACAGGTATGAAGCAAAAGACAAAATTATTGGGTACTGTAGAGAACTCTCAGCAGTTAAGAATATTATCTGCTCTTCCAGAGAACCTGAGGTCATAATCACTTATACTTCAGCTCCAGGAGACTTGACAACAACACACTTGTGGCAGGCAAACACACAGTCAGACACACAGTCAGATAGCCAGATACTCACTCAAGTGGGCACACACACACAAATACATAAATCAAACATTTTTTTTAGAAATTAAAAAATTAAGATAATTATTTTATTAATTAAACTGAATTATATATAGTATATGAATTACTGGGAGATAGCTCAATAGACAAACCACTTGCAGGACAAATATAAGAAATAGCATTTAGATCCTGAGCATCCCAAAAGCCAGGTGGGCCTGGAGGCCCACCTGTGGCCCTAGCAGGTAAGAGGTGAGACAAAGTGTCTTAATTTCTTTTCTATTGTGATTAAATGCTCTGACAAATGTAACTCAAGAGAGAAAGGGTTTGCTTCAGCTCATCGCTCATTTCAGAGGAACCCACAGTAGAAAGAGCTTTAGGCAACTAATCACATCGCATTTTTAGTAAAGAAGTCGAGAACAAGAAACAAATACAGACCTTAAGAAAGTTAAGCACATTTCTCTTCCATAAAGAAGTAGAGAACAAGGGGCAGGTATGTACTTGCTGCTTGGCTCTCTCTGTCCTTTTCATTCAAGTCTGGGGTCTAGTTTATGAAATGGTGCCAGCCATACTAAGGATAAGTCTTCCTACTTCAATTTTCTCGACTAAAAAAATCCTCACAGGCATACTCAGATGCTAAGGTGGAACGGCCTCCATTTGGTTCATGTGTTTGAATACTTGCCCCTTGGATGAGGGAGACTGTTTAGGAAGGAAGGATTAGGGAGTGGGACCTTGTTAAAGCAGGTGTGTTACTGGAAGGTAGCTTGAAGTTGAAAAAGATTTGTGCCATTCAGAGTATGATTCTGCTTCCTTTTGTGGGTCAAGTGTAGTTTCTTAGTCATTCCTCTATCTGCCATGCATTCATTCTGCCTCCATGACTATAACCCTCTACAATCATAAGCTGATTTAAATCCTTCTTTCTATAGGTTGCCTTGATCCTGGTGTCCTATCACCCACCATAATAGAAAAATAACTAACACTGTAGTTCATATCCATGATAGTTCTATATTTTATCAACGGTTAACATTAATCATCTCCAGGCAATCTCTACAGCAAACTAGCTAGACTAGCTGGCTTAGTAAGTTCTGATGTATATATATATATATATATATATATATATATATGATTGAAGAAGACACTCAACATCAACCTTGATCCTCCACATGCATACATATACTCCTGCATCTTGCACAAACATTTATACCCACACCCATTCAAATATATGCTTGTATGCATATATGAGATATATATTTTATATATACTATATATATGTATATATACATATATTCATATATGTATATATACATATATTTTATATATATATATAATCAGAGAAATAGAGAGAAAGAGAGAGAGAAAGAGAGAGAGAGAGAGAGAGAGAGAGAGAGAGAGAGAGAGAAACAGGGACACAGAGAGACAGTGACACAGACAGAAACAGAGAAAAGACCCTTCAAAGTGAACAGTCAAGTATTCTTTTAAGCCAACTCCCAAAGTGTGTAGTTTCCTGATTTTAGCCACATGCACACACAAAATTCAGACTGTAAGTGATGAGGCGATCACAGGCTGTAGGTGACAAGACAATTGAATTTTCATGAACTGGACCAGTGCTAATTCCAGAGATGGGTGGATTTACTACCAGTGTTGGGATCTATGGTAATAGAATGAAATACTTAAATTTCAGATTGAGCACAGCTTCCCTGTAAGAGGGCCCTGGCAGCTATGTCTGAGATTCTCAATAAAGAACATTATCCCTTAAATAAACTGTCCCTTTAATGCAAACAAAGCTGCCAGAGGACAAGAAGACTCAGTACCCCCCCCCCCTTTTTTTTCCTTTTCTAATTTGAAGTACTGATTCAAATCACCACATGAAGAAAAAAAATGCAACCTGGTATTTACTTCAGGATCTCCACGTTTGAAAAAAATAAAAATGGCCTCATTGCTTAAATAGGAAAAGAAATGTAAAAAGAAACCAGAAGAAAGATAAAGAAAATGAAGAAAGAACCGCAGTGGAGATTTTTCCTCCAAGTAACTCAGTCTTCCCTGCACTTTGTTCAGATACAGGGGGAGCATGAGAAAAGCCCATGGCTGAAGCTCACTCACTATCAGAGCAAAAGCTGAAACCGCATTTTAACACCCTGAGATTCAATCTATATCTTTTGTCATTTTTTTTCTTCTCTTTTATTCATGGACTCTTTACAACTTCACTCAAAATATGTTACCCAATCACCAGCTCTACAAACAGAACTTTCCAAAGCCTTGCAACAGCACGGAGGAAGCAATTCTAAAAATTCAATACTGAGATGAGCAGATGAATCCCTTCATAAAACTCCATTAGCTACTGATGGTGCTGGAGGGTGAGGAAGAATTCTATTTTTACTTCCTCTGCTGATAGCTAGTGTTTTGTTGCGGGCAGGGGGGCTTTCTTAATTCTTCAACAGTTGAAGAATTGTTTTGTCTTAAGACAAAACAATTTAAATTTGAATATGAATAAAAGCTAAACAATATCAGAGTATGTTTCTGTGTGTGTGTGTGTGTGTGTGTGTGTGTGTGTGTGTGTGTGTGTGTGTATGTGCCTAGTGCCTGTGGAGGTCTGAAGAGGCTGTAAGGTTTCCACTGTCCCCAGAACTGGAGTTTATAGATGGTTGTCAGCTACTTTATGAGTGCTGGCAACTAAACTGGGGTCCTAGCAGCAGGCACTCTTAACAATGGAGCAATCTCTCCAGCATAGGGCAGAGTCTGTTTGTTGTATTTGTTGTTGTTGTTTTGTTTTTAACATTCATCAAAAACTGAAGCATTAAAAAGGAAAGATCTTCTGTGCATGTCTACTCTACTATGCCCAACTTGGGACCCTTATACCACTAAGTAAGTCCAGTTACTATGCAGTTGAAGAACAACATCACTTCCCAGGCCAGAAGACATAATCACGAATTCAATCAAATGCCTCCTCTGTCCTGGTTACCACAGCTCATGGTCTAAAGGACAAACAGGCTACAAAACAAACATAAATTTGTTTTATGGGCAGATTATTTTTAAAAGTAGAAGAAATTGAATGTATACATTTGTTATTTCAGGCATAACTAATTTTTGTACTAGCTGAGTGTTCTGAACATTAAGTAACATTACGGATAAAAGTTAAAAATAGGCAGCTTTGTTTCAGTTATTTTCTGAATCATTTTAACAAAGAAAAAAGGTCAGCATTAGCCCACTGTTACCCGTCTTATGACTTAAGCAAGCAGTTTGTCTGATCTATAGCTCAACTTGTTCCTTGTAAATAAATAAATAAATAAATAAATAAATAAGGAGCATTCATGAAGGTTAAATGTATCCTAGAAAGTTAGCCTTGTCTGACAAGATATGATTATTCTCCCTCAAGATCTTATTTTTGTAGCCTCTGGCTTTGTTATCCGTCCTTGACCTCGAAACTGTGTTTAGTCTATCTATTCTTCTGGTTATCTCAATAGTGGTCGTGATGGCATGAGATTCTATATTGCCTAGTGGAATAGGACCATCACAATCAGCCTAAGTTGGTAGGAAAACACCTTCTTGTCCCCATCTCAGCTATCTCCCAATATACCTCATAAAGCAACAGGACCAAAAGCTGAGAGGCTCTGAACTTCAGTGAAAGGGAGGACAGTTTGGGACTGAGAAAGAACCATGAGAGCTGCCTCTGGGGCAGAGAGAGGATGTAATCTAAGTATTGGAGTGGAAATTCAGGTGCAAAGTCTGAATATTCCTTTTATTTAAAAAAAAAAACAAACCGCAACTTTCTTTCCCATCTCAAATGATGACATAAGAGACTATGTTGCAAAAATAACTCATATGAAGAATATAGTCCGCGTATACTTAAAGCATTCCACTGCTAGAACCCAGAAAGGCTAAAGGTATGCAAGTGAGTTTTCTGGATTGGCCCACCATTTTGCATGGTCTGCAATGGGTGAACTTTAAAAATGCAGGGTCCTTAGGGACTTCATCCCAGGATTGCTTCTTGCTACTGACATGCCTTTTCCTGTCACTATTACATACCCTAATCATTCCTAGGCATCATCTCACCCGATTGGGCAAATACCTTGCAGATCAACATGAAGATGATTATTTATGAATTAATGCTTTTGAGATGAATAATGACTTTATAGAATTCCTGATTTGATTCAAATAATTTTAAGAAGAATGTATTAGGAGGTGGTTTTAGTTGTTTTGACAAAAAAAAAAAATGTAATAAGGTTAGAATCAAGAATAGAACATGCCAACCCCTTATAGAAAAGTTAAATAAAAGCTGCATGATAAGGAATACAATGAGCTTCCACAATTACACCAAAAAGAGAAATAGGCTTGGGACAAATTTGTGATCAGGGAAAATCATTCATTTTATGCCAGGTCTAAGGATGAAGCCACAGGTGTGCACCATGAGAAAGTAAGGCCATGTGAAATTGTTGCTTTGAACTTATAATGAACATATAGAATGAAACACTGCTTTGAACTTGCTATTGACATCCTTCTGGAACATCCATTTGTGTCACATTTTATCTATGAGGTGATTTTTAAAGAACTTTTTTGTCTAAGAAGGTATGAAAAACGCCAAAGAGAAAGAATAAAGTATGACTTGGGGGCACTGCCCTATCCACAAAATGTATATATGTATATATATGTCTGTCTTTCTATATGTATATATATGCTTATGTGTATAGGTATATGTATGTAAGTATACATAAGTACTTGTGGAGTTGATGAGACAGGTAGCTGGGCCAGATCCCAGACCAGTGTGTGTGTGTGTGTGTGTGTGTGTGTGTGTTAACAAATTCCAAGCCTCTTGCCTGGCCAGTGATAGGTCCTTGAACCAGGAAGAAAAGCAACCAGCATTTATTAGCACAATATATAAGAGAAACCAGCCCTTATGAACATAGAACAATAAGAGACTGATGGTCTTTGTCCTTTGTCTAATGCTGTGTGCTGCTGTAGTACCATTCATTCTAAAGGTTAGGGAAGGCCACTGTCATTCCACCAGTGCTGTAATTTAGAAACAGAATTGTATATTTCATCTCTGTGTGTATGTATTTTTGTGCATATAAACATGTATATACCTCACACAAATTATACATAGTTATATGATAAGCTATACATTGTATAATATCTAATTATAGTTATAACCAAGATTATGAAGTGTCTTTAAAGAACTTAAGTTGAAAAATAATTTAGATCCTGAATTGAACACATGATTCTGAAACTTCAACAATTTAAAAGAGCGAATGGTGAAAAGGACTATATAACACAGTAAGACGTTTCGTTTTGCCTTGAGAAGGTATCACATCATACTGACTGTATTTCCTGTAAAAATATTTATCTAAACATAAATCCAGAAGCCATTCAGGAAATCACTTAACATATATTTAAATGCTCAAAGAAGATCATTACAAACTAATTTGTACATTTTCCAAAAAAATATTTGAATATATATAAATATTGTGACATTTAATTCACTGTTTAGAAATGAGCAAGGTATGCTTCAATGAGTTGAAATATTTCAAAGAAAATGAAATTGACTCAATCTGTAGTTTAACATCTGGAGATTAAACCAGTTATGAATTGACAATATTGCATGGGATGGAACACATCTGTATCAACCTGCTTAAACTTTCCTAAAAGACACAATACAACAACTATGTGCATAGAATTTATAATATAATGTGTTGTAAACAATCTGGAAATTATTGAAAACATATGGAATGATGTAGGTGTGTATTTTATAAACACCACCCATTTTGTACAAAGAAATAGAACATCTATAGAGTATTGCCAAGGGTCCAGGAATATGTCTTTAACAGATATTAAGTGATAACTGTATATTATTTTCTTCAGTATTGTTAGAGAATTGATTGGTCTCCATTATTATTCAGCTCCAAGGAATAAATCTTGTCTAGAATATGACTGTGATTGTGAAAGACAAGGGAAGACTGAGGAACTTCCACAGATTAGTGGAGATGAAGCAGACATGACATCTGAATGCAATATGGGATTTTCAATTGGAGTTTGTGACAGAAAAAAAAATATGACGTTAATGGAAAAACTGTTCAAATTCAAGTTCCATCTGTGCTTTACCTAATAGCATTATGCCAATATTAATTTCTTGTTTTTTTTTTAAATCACTGTAGTGAATTTCTGAAGGATGATAAATTTATCAGAAATATCCAGGAAGATATACAGGAATTCACCAAATAAAATCATGCAAAACTACTGTTGAAAACGATTTCAAAATTAAAAGTTTAACGAAATCCCCAAGTAGCAATGTCCTTTGCTTCTTTGTGCAGTGGAGTAAGATTTATCCATCTGAAATAACTCTGCATCCTGCCTAAGGGAGGATCTTACGAAAACGACGAAAATAATTCCCTCTACTTTCAGAACACTTGTATGATAGCATCATTTGCATGAATAAAATATATTTTAACTTCATTTTTTAAAGTAGCCACCTAGAAATTTAACAATTAATGATTTCTAAAAGCTAAAATAGTAAAGGTAATGGCTAGAGCTATTTCATTGTGGCCGGTATTCTATGTTGTTGGGCAGTGATTACCCTGCAAGTCTGAAATATTAGGTGCTTTTACAGATTGGTTTCTGCAATGTTTCCCCTTTGTTGTAACATTGTAAAAAGGAACAGATTCTGAGACCGTAAACTACTAGAGTCTTACCCAAGGGAGCTGTTAAAGAAATAAATCTGATTTCAGTATGAAAGTGTTGCATTTTAGGATTGTCTCAAGATTATTAAGTTCAGTCTCTTTTCATTGTGATTGGAGTATAGAACTAAATCTTTTCATTGTGATTGGAGTATAGAACTAAAGTCTGGCTTCAGATCCCTGGTATTCCAGTTCTACAATTTGTCCTTGGTCAGCCAACATGACAGTTATTCTCAAGGACGAGTTCAGCATCTAAAGAACAAAACAACAACAAAAAAACAGTATTGCCTTTATTTTTGAAAATTAAATAACTTTGTTCTAGCAAGATCACATTATATAACCGCTGTCTAAAGCAAATCTCTCCAAGATATAAATTCTACCATTCACATACTAATTGTGTCTTGACTCTTATATTCAGCAGCAGCAACTTGAAAAAAAACAGCAGCTGTGCACATTAGAACACCTATGTACACAGTTATTTCATAAACAAAATAAAATTTAGCTTGTCAGATTAAGTAGATTTTAACCCAAAGGAAAAAATGAACTATTGCATTAGAGAATGTGAAGGTCTAAAATCATCACTGGGCTTTTTAATTTGTTGGCTTCTGATGTCTACTAGGGATTTTGTTGACCCATTACAGGGTAATTAATTCCATTTTAAATTATTTTATGGACATGTATGTATATAATTTAGGAAGCTTATATAGTAGAATTCCATATGACCTTTTTGAAATGTCTTTAGTGTTAGTAACCAAAAAATGTTCTATTAGATTTATAGGTCACTGCATAAGTTAAAACTCATTTCTAGCACCCAATCAGGGCCAAAAATTTGGCTAGACTGGTTGGAGGCCTACTACTATTATTTTGATAAATGGACATACTATTAAATCAATCCCTAATGGCTTATTATTATGCTTATAGGTGAAAGCATCTCTCAATCCTCATCAGAGATGTTTCTTTGTGCAGTAGATAGAGACTGACACAGAGACCAGCATAGACCAAGGTACATAGAATATGAGACTAGAATTCTCAGCTCTAAACAGGACAACTGTATCACAATTTCTCCACCAAAAGCTTTCAGATCTGTATGGAACATGAGATAGAAAGATAGGTGAGAGCCAGAGGCACTAGTTGACTACAAGGAAATGGTGTTTTCTGGACACAGCAGAGCAGTTGCACATATGAATTCACAGCAGCAGAGACAGCATGCACAAGACTGGTACAAGCTCAAGCCAGACAAAATCCCACCATGGAAAGGAAAGGTTGGCACAAGTAACACAATAGCTAAGAAGCTATTGGCAACTTGGTAGCTTCTGGGAGGCGAGTCAGTTTTCTTTAAGAGTGCAGCCCTGGTGATCATGCCCCAGTAGGAAGCTACACATCCAAAAGTATATGAGGAACAACAGCTGTGTATATAAGTTAAAAATAAAATGGAAAGGACACACAGTTAGATGGGTAGTGAAACTGGTTGGATCTGGAAAGAGTATGGAAAGGCCTGAATATGGTCCAAATACATAGTATTAAATTCCCAAAGTACTAATGTAAAAAGAAGGAAAACAAAAGAAGAACAAACAGCCTCTGTCTAGAGGATAGAAAACTGAGGAACCAGAGGTAGTGGGCAGATGGGCAGAGCTCTCCACCATGGGTGAGGGTGTCTCCTCTATGCAGCAGGAAGTCATTCTGTGCGTTTAAAAAGGAAAGAAAAGCAGAAAAGAAAAAGAAAAAAAAAAACAAATTAACAGTGGGGAATTGACTTGCTGTTGATGACAAAAGATGCCCTCTAAAATATTCACACATTTTGTGGAGTTCTAAACTCAAGTAAAAAAAAAAAAAAATGCCAAGGAGAAGTGTCAGAAAGTCAATCGGTACAGAAAAATGTCCATTGTTGGAGGGACAAATAGCTTCAAAATCGTTTTGAAACGACAAGGTTGTCCATAGGAGGCTAAACTGGGGAACGTTATTTTCCAGAGTAACTTGCTGCCACCAGAATAATATCTTTATTTAGAATCATACAGAAATAAAACCTTGGAGGAAAAAACACAAAGAACTTATGCAGCCAAACTCATGCAGATTGTATTTTAGCTATCCTCAGGCTGTGGGTGGGAGAGGTAACTAAAGGACTCTAGCCTTTTGACAGCACTCCCCACGCACTGGCAGTTCCTGTAGGATATTTCTAGTCCAACCTTGAGCCACTGTTGGTATCTCCAGATGGCTTTCCAATGCCTTGAAAGTGTTCAGAAGAAACGATTCCTTCTCACATAGAGAAATCTTAATTGCTATAAACACTGTTATCATCTGACTTCCACACCTCTCCTCTCCAAAACTATTTAACTAATTATCCTTCCAAGGATTTGGCCCAGACACAATCACAGCTTCCTTGTTGAAACCATTTCTCACCTAAAAAGGAAAAAAAGAAAGATGACATAAGTGTCATGATTTTTTTATTATGTTTTATTATACAGATTAGCTTTTTGGAAGCGGAGGGGAAAAAAACTTTTAGAGTCAAAACTAGTTCTAGCAAATTGAGTCCAACAGTCACGCCTGCAACTCTGGACTACACAAGCCCCAGAGTATCTTGTGCTTCACAGGGCAATATGCTTAGTTTAAGTCTTTGGCCATCGTGACCATGAATATGATACTTTAAACTTAGCTATTGTATTTGTAGGTGACAGAATGGAGTGTGAAATATTTATAAGAATTTTCTATGATCTGTAAATGAAACACTTAAACAAACAAAAACAAAAAACATAACTCAATAGCTGTAGCATACAAATTAGAGTGGACTTGGAGGTCATGTACTTCAACCCTCTTATAATTTTTACATCTGTAGGAACTTAAGATAAGAAAGTCCAAAGGTTCATGCATAGTTCAGAAGTCAGCTGGGACTTAAAGTTCCACTATTTAGCGCTCAGTCTAGGACTCTGGAGACTCCACTCTACAGAGAAAATTAAGTGGCCCTTGCAAAGCTGATAAAACGCAGAATCAGGAATGGTAGTGCAAAAATAGAACCAAAAATGCTACTCACATCTCCATAGAGACTGCATCCCACCTTACACACCCAAGAACATGTAAGTCCAATTGTATCCGTGAGATCCAAATAATCCAGGCAGCCTGATTGGACACAAAGGTACAAAGAACAGAGCAGACATTGTTATCAATGAAGGTTGGGAGTGGGGAGAGGTTATTAAATATATTTTCAAAAGCATTTTTTTTCTTACAAAAGGTACCGAGGCTGTTCCTGTGTATTATCCCACATTTTTGACTTGTTTAAATATTGCCAGTTCCAAATTGTAGTGCTGTCCTTGTTTGTAAGCACATGCAGCATTAAAAAAAAAAAAAAGACATTTTTCTTCTCTAGACACATTTTATATTTATTATTGATTTTTTATGAAGGGGGGAGTCCATCAATTGTAGGTGATACCTGAGAACAAAGGAAGGGTTTAATTTCATGTTTGTCATGAAGTTAGAGCGCCCTCCAGTGATCTATCTGGCTCCCTGAACGTCAAAAAAAAATTCTTCCCAGCCATTCCTCAATTCACACAAATAAATCTGAGCTTTAGCCTTTCCAGTGTGACAGCTTTTCTTTTTTAAAACTCAAAGTCAGGCAGCAAATATGTGCATATTGATTTCTCGTGAAATCCTGTTACATATCCATATTAATTTGTCATCTTGCAGGGTATTTAGAGGGCAGATTCTGTAAAATAAAGCATTGCCCAATGATTTTTATTTTAGCAGAGACAAAGTCCAGGTATTGTTATGTGTAAACTGGTGTGACTGCAGGCTCAAAGTTTATTTTCATAGTTATTAGCAGAGAACGTGACAAAGATGAGTTTCTCACCATTCATAGATACGAGAGTGATTTATATCTCAGAGGCTTTTTTAATGAAGTGGAATAACCTCTTGGTCTGTCAGAGCTATCTCTTGCAATCCTCACACTCTGATTTCTACAAGCCAAGCATGACTCTGCCGTTATCGGTGATGCCAGGCAGCTCCATCAGCCACAGGTAACACCCAAAGGGATACATGAAAAATTCATGAAACCAACCAAGTGGCAATTGGATATTAAATCAAGTTTGACTGTGAGACAACTAGTTATGATTTTTTTTATGATTTATTTTGTTATTTGCTTGTTTATTTAATTCACAACAGGATCACCTCCTAGACCATTGGTGTGTAAGGTTTTCTCTCAACTACATGTCCTTCTCCCCTCCTTCTCCACTTTTCCCTCTCTTCCCTCTCCCTTTTTGATCTCCCCATCCAATTCTTTTTCTTCTTCTCCTGCCCCCTTCTTCTCTTCTGTTTTCTTCATTCCTTTGTCTCTCCTATGACCCACCCCACAAGTTTCATTGAGACTTAAAACCTCGGAATTGTAGGCATGCTAGAAGTAATCTAACACAATGCACTGTTATGTACAGAAAAAATTCACAACATTTAAAAGCTTCCCTTTCATGTTGCTTTCATTTTCTTTCTCCTTTCTTTGTACCAAGGCTGTAGCATATATTCAGTTCTGTGAAGTTATAAGTTTTCTACAGATGGCCTCTGTGTGATACCCGCTCATTGTTTTATGTGCGGTAATAGTAATGGGTTGACAAGAGCTATGTGTAAAGGATCTTGGAAGACTGCAAAAAAGGAGGCATTTATTGGCTTATTGTATTCCACAAACAAGGAATCTGATATTTTAAGAATTTGCTTTATGAAAAAAAAAAGACTTACGTTTGCTCTTTGAATAAACCTAAACAAAAAAACTGACTTTGATACTGATTTTTCATAACAAAGATATTAAAGTGTTGGGTGAGGTTCTGCAGAGATGGCTTAAGAATCTATAGTGCTCTTGCAGAGGACCCAGGTTCTATTCCCAGCATCCTCATCAGGTCCCTCACAAGGGCCTGTAATTTCAGTTCCAAAACATCTGATGTCTCATTCTGGCCTCCATGTATACCTGCACAGTAGTGCATAAAAATTTATGTGTGTATATATATATATATATATATATATATATATATATATGTAAAATAAATAATCTTTAGAGCATGCTAGGTCGCCCGTTTCATGTTCCAAGTTTCATCTGCTAGACTTCCCTAGGTAATGCTAACAGGGTCTTGAAGGCTAGTGGAACAGAGTAGTTGGGTGCAAGAATGCAGTGGAGGTTTCTGAGCAACCCTAACATTGCGTGTTTACTATTAACTCTGGGTTAGTGTAGAACTGGGCTTTATAGGCCCCGAAGTGTTGATGCAATTTAAGGGTAATGCCAGATTTAGCACAAGAAATAAAAAGGTTGTCAAGATGTGGATAGTTAGAGCAAATTGCCTGGTCAAGAAAAATTGCTTCAGCCTCTACAATAAACACAGGTATTCTGTCACCATTAGCCACTGCCTGAGAGTCTGGGGGTGGGGTGGGAATAAATCTACGGGGAGCCCCAGGTGTTTAACTTGAACACTGAAATTTTCTTTAAGGCAGACCAACCAACTGTCTGGGTTAACTGGTTAGGTAAGAAGGTATGAGGGATATCCGGCCGTCTTGCTAATCTGGATGCTTCTATTATTTAAGTAGTTTTGCTAGAATAAAATCTATTTTAGTAAGGAAGAGATTGAAAACATACTGAGAAATTACTCACTTCATGCTGGAATAGCAATCTTGGCCTCAGTTTCCATGAGCAAAAGATTAACTCCATAAAAGGTACAAAACAAAGCTCTTCCCCAAATGCTGAGTCTCAGGTTTTAGCAAACAAGAAAACTATCAGTAGAGCTTGTGGGGACACAGAATCCATGACTACACCCCAAAGCTCTCTTTTAGTTACATTCAGGTACACCAAAGTTCTCATTTATAAAGGCAGAAACTTAGTGTGATATTATCATCAATACTTATTGAGCCTTACGCTTTGAGACACAATTAAGTGTAACAGAGAAACCCGTGCTCAGTTCAAGAAGAGGGTGGTGATCATGCTTCACTGTAAGTTGTGAAAAGATGCTGCTTGGGACAGAAGCCTTTCTAGCTCTGCTCTGCCTGTCTGCAGCACAAGACTCTTTGGCTCTAAGTGAGGACCGTAGCCTTGCCGGGTTATATAGAAAGTGCAGGGCTATGGAGACATTGAAACATGTATCTATATCTAAATAATATCCGCAAAGGAATAGGATATTATTTTGCTATGTGTTTTCAAACAAACCAAAAAAAAAAAAACAACAACAACAACAACAACAAAACAAGATAGGTGATTCACCAGCTGCAGCTCATAAAAGACAATGCATACATTAGTTAGACTGGCTGGGTCTTCTCCTGAACTTGATTTTTAACAATGACTGAAATAAACTCATCAGAAATTGGAGTCCTGGAATATGAATTGACTGAATAAAGTGAGCAGAGGGTAGAACTAATTAACAAAATAGATTAGTAGCCCCCTTTAAATAGAAACTTTGATCATAAATCTTAAAAAGCAAGATTGCTAAGCTCACCCAAACTATTCAACACAGCTTAAGGAAACAGCTGGAAAAAGAGTGATAACAATAAGAGCAGGTACAATGATGTTGAGAAATTTTCAGGTGAGAATAAAAACTGCCAGTGTTGGTAGAATCAGAGCTTTGAATATCTTAATAGCTCAGTACCCTTGTACATGTAATGGTAAATAATAAACCTGTTCTCCACTTACAGGTTTCTTAAAGGCATACCTGACACTGCAAATGGTTATAAATTATTTTGAAGGTCTTTTATGTTCCTGCCAAATGGGAAAAGTTTGATTTGAAAGCTGAAATTTTTAGGATTTCTAAACTATTACAAAGTAAGTCAAGTATCATGGCTAATTTAAAAACATCGGGGGGTTTGAACAAATTGCTTATAATGATATTTTCAAATTCCCATGTTATTTGACAATTCATATTGCTTCAACTTTTACAGTTGATCCCTGCAATTTCTCTTTGGCCATAATTCTCTTTTATCAATATGGCCAGCTCACATAACTGTCTGCCTCTTCAGGGGATTAAGCACTACTTTTTATCTGGACCCTGGAAGAGTAAATTCAGAGATGATAAGAAATTCCTGCTGCAAATATAGTGTGTTATTTATTTAGATCAGAGAAAGAGTTATAGAGGAAGACTTTTCAAAACATTGATGAAATCTTCGCAGTGGTATGGCACTGACATCATTTTAATTCTGTAAAGCTCTGGGAGTTGAGCTAAACTTTCAGTAAGTGCCTGACTTTCTTCTGGCTTTTTGACCTTCCAAAGAAACCAAAAAGAAAAAGAAGCCAAGCAAAATAAAACACTGATTTAAAAAAATATGTAACAGAAAGTCTCATGAAAAAAATTATTTAAGACCACAAAAGAGATGACATCAAATATTTTGTAAATATTCATTTCCTTTAATGTCATAATTTAAATATTTGATGTCTGTGTGTTTAAAAGAAAGTAGTCAGTATGAAAGATACCCAATATTTAGTAAATGTAATTAATTCCCAAAGTTGCCAAGGGAATTAGCAAAAAACTAGATTCCTAAGTTCCACTAAAGCCCCCAGAACCATGGGGTAAAGGCACAAGAAACAAGACTTGTTAACATGTATCTGAAACTTGTGCTCTAGTTATTATGTGTCAGCAATATCAATGCCATCCAGAAATGCTTTAGAATGCAGAATTCCAGGCCCCACCTACACTTGTGGTGAGATCTGCCATGTAACAGCCTCTTTCTCGCAGCCGCACTGGTATTTGAATATACAGAGAAGTATGAGAAGCATGGCCCATGTGGTTTTCACAGAACAATGACTTGGAACACAGGTGTCACAGGAGGAGTTCAGTGATTTGAGGAATCCAAGCCCAAACTCTATCACTAACTGACCCCAGAGTATTTTCTTATGAATGCCTGAGTGTTCAATAAAGTGTTCTTCCTCACAGGACATATCATTTATTGTGCTGAATAATCACAACCCAAAGAGCTCTGAGAGTCTAATATTTGGACTGATGTCAACTTCCTAACTGTGATATGGCACCAGGGTTAGATATGTTGCTATTGGAGGAGACAGGGTAAAGAATATCCAGAATCACTGTTTCTGGCAACCACACAGGATCCTACAATTCTCTCAGATTAAAAATATAGAAAGAAGAACAATCCTTGACAAAAAAACACATTTTGCATTTGAGAAAACAAACTCAAGAAGATTAAGTCTGAATTTTTGCCATTGTTTTCACTCATAAGTAAATTTGGACCACAGGAGACCATAGTAGGTATTGTACCCAAGAAGAAATCTATGGTCTGTACTTCGTCTTTATGTGTTCTATTTTATACTGTGGAATGTAAACACCACCTTTTGGTTTATCCACTAATGAAGATGCTCATGAATCTGTATACTAGATTGATTCTGCATAAATTAAAGCATTAAAAATGGCAAACACATTGAAACTTATATAGGAAACCCAGAAAAACACTAGTTCGTTATTTTTTGTCTTCCCTCTTTATACAGCTTGAGAAAATACTTTGTGACTAGAGAAGGTTAAACACTGGGGCTGGAGAGATGGTCCTGTGAATAAAAGTGCTTGTGCATGTGCGAAATGGCCTCCCATGCAGGAAGTAAATGGAACTCTGGGGCTCGCTGGCCAACAGCCTAGCTCCAAGTTTAGTGAATGACCCTGTCTCAAAGAAATAAGCAGGATAGTGATAGAGTGAGACAATCACCGTCCTTCTTAGGCCTCTGCACATATACACTTACACTAACACACAAACATACGCACATACGACACTCACAGTCACACAAAGACACAAACACTGTACTCAAAATTGTAAAGCATAGTCAACAGAAAATCTTTTCAAACTGTAAACATACTCATCAAATTTTATTTTGAAAAAGGCTATCCAATGAAATGTTCTCACCTTAGGAAAAAGAAAGAAGGGTAGGAGGGAAGACATGAAAATAAAGAGGGACAATCGGGAATGCTAGTGACATGAAAAAAAAAAAGGTATAGTTAGGTCTAAAATGACATTCAGCCTCATTTTTTTCTTTTTTTATTGGTTATTTTATTTATTTATATTTCAAATGTTACCCTCCTTTCCAGTTTCCCCTCCACAAACCTCCTATCCCACCCCTTCTCCCTGCTTCTATGAAGGTGCTCTTCCAACCACCCACCCTCTGCAGTGTTACCAACCTAGCATTCCCCTACACTGAGGCATCAAGCCTTCACAGAACTAAGGGCCTCCCTTCCCAATGATGCCAGATAAGGCAAAAAATTTTAACCCAGAATTGTTCCTGTCTAAAGGAAATACAGGGACAAAGAGTGGAGCAGAAACTGCAGGAAAGGCCATCCAGAGACTGCCTCACCTGGGGATCCATCCCATATGCGGCCACCAAACCCAGACACTATTGCTGATGCCAAGAATTGCTTGCTTACAGGAGGCTGATACAGCTGTCACCTGAGAGGCTCTGCCAGAGCCTGACTAATACGTATGCAGGTGTACACAGCCAAAAATCTGAATAAGTACCAGGTCCCCAATGGAGGAGTTAGGGGAAGGACTGAAGGAACTGAAAGGGTTTGCAACCACATAGGAAGAACAATATCAACCAACCAAACACCGCCCTCCCCCCCAACCCCCAAGAATTCCTGGGGACTTAAACCACCAACCAAAGAATACACATGAAGGGACCCATGGCTCCAGCTGCATATGTAGGAAATTGAACAGAGGCGTGTAGCAATGGGGAATGGGGAGCTGGGGATAGCCACCAGAAAGTCCCAGATGCCAGAAAAGCAAGAGACCCCCAGGACCCAACAGGGATGACATTAGCTGAACTACCTAACAAAGGGGAGAGAAAACCTGTAGAGACCATATTCAGCCCCATTTTTAAATGAGCACAAAAACATAAACAGGAAATTCATAAAGTAAGATTCATAGGTGTCTCAAATGTTTCTGTCAACAAGAAGATACACATTTTACCTCCGAGATTGGGAAATACTTGTTAAACAAGAGTCATTTCGTCTAATGATGTAGCAAGATGGACATAAGTAGCATGTCTCAACAATTGCCGAGACTTTCCTGCAAGGGCACAGAAGAAGAACGTATTAAACTTGCTTGTGAAGTTGTGTCTCCGCTCTGGCAGGGAGGGAGAGGAGAGTATCAAGCTGAGAGAAGCTCTGGGAGAGCTTAAATGACTGAGGCTACAGCTGCTGCTTCCTTTCTTTTGCAGCATGATTACGGGTTTTAACACATGAAATAAGCTCCAGCTGCCATTTGCACTGCTTTCATATACGTGCTATGCCCTCAAGCAGAGACCCAAGGAATTCCACAAACACCGAGAATCATGAACCCAATGCCGGTTTACATGTGTTTTCATAAGCAGACATTTTGAGCCCCATGTGCCTTCGTGCATATGTGTGCCTGTTATGTAGTGAGGTGTTTTGTTGTTGTTGTTGTTGTTGTTGTTTTCCATCCACATCAGGGTAAAACACAGAGGACTTTTGTTCTAATAAAGCTTCCTAACTTCTTGAACGTAAAAGTTCTTCATGATCAAGTTGGCCAGTCGGATCAGAGGATAAAGAAGAGAAAACAGTTAATTTTAAGCGGAGCCAAACCGCTGCTGTCAGCCAGGGGTGCTGCTGTCCTTCTGCATGGCGACAGGCCGCACTGTCCTCTCAGGCTCAGAGGAAATGGGCATGCACACCCTGAGTGATTTTCCGTAATACTGCATGTGAGTGCTGCTGAGACTCGGTAGCTTTACCAAATGCAAGAGCCAAATGCAGCGGTCTGCTGTGTCAGTGAGGAATTAGGGGAGAAAAAAAGTTTGAGAGGGAAGGCACTTCATGATCTCAAACAATTTGGTTTCTGTATAAATAGTCAACACAGGAGGCGTTTTATGTTTATTTCTGATGGGAAAAAATCGAATAAAAATCAATAAGTAAATAAAGCAAATTCATGCAATACTAGGACAATCTCCTCTGAGAGTATTCAATATATTTGAAAGATTCTGCCCATTGAGGTGTAACTCAAATTGCTTATTGGATCAAACAAGTTAACAGATATACGAATAAGTGGAGTTCCATAAATTAATGCAATAACATTGGGCTTCTGGGAGCCTCCTGTTCCAGCTTGCTATTCAATTTTCATAGATTTTCTGTCTTTATACTTTAAAATATCCTTCATGTTATAAACCTTACATAGATTTGATATATACACAGCTTCCCTCTGATAACAAATGTCAATATGTATGTATATATTCATAGTCCTGGGTGCATGAGTCCATATGTATATAGTCTTTGTCATACAGTCATGATATGTCATAGCACATTGAAATGCATAAACTAAGTAAAATATCCCTCATATTCCTTTTGGGGAAAGACTCTGCAGAATGAAAATACAGCTCATTCCCTCTTTGGTTCAGCAGAGCAGAGTGATCAGCCATTGTGCCTTCTGCACCAGTCTATAGTAAATAAGGTTAACGTAGGGTAACCATCGCTTAAACCAATCTTACACAATGTGACAGTGAATCAGACAGAAAATCCTGAGCTCCTGACCACCTTAGCCATGTTCCCAAACTGAAAACCTGATTTTCCCATTTCTTTTATATTGAAAGAGACATACAACCCAAGACAAACTTTTTTTCCCCAAACACTTAGAAGACTGAGGCTGAAGATATAACAAAGGCAGAAATGGCAGCCATATCTGGGATTGTGTGATGAAGGGAATATCTTCCATTCTATCTCCTCTTAGGGCTCACTCATCCCTGGCTCAGTGGCTCCTGTGCATGTGCCTTCTGGCCCTGTCTTCCTGGAGAGCCGTTGCCAAGTGACCTGAGCAGCAGTGGCCCACTACGTTGTAATTTGATCTCATATAGGAATGAAACATCTCTTCCACAGAACCACTCTGGCTAGCACAATAAACCTAGAAGAAAAAAAGAAGAAGATTGTCTTTACAGGTCTGTGCTGTCCATGCTGAAGTCCTCAGAACACTCTGGTGCTCTGTGCCCATCTCCCCATACAATCAGCTTGTTCTGCCTAAACTTAACTCAAAGCTGTCTTCTATATGACTTTAAAAAAAAATTCTTGCTTCAAAATTTTGACATACAGTCACTGTTTTAAAAGTTGCGAACTAAAATGAAGTTCGCTATCTTTTTCACTTTGATGTCTTAATTTTTTTCTCTTTCAGTACACATCCAGAAGCAGGAATCTAAATGCTTCCTAATCCAAAGCCACATTAATCCAAAGGGGGGAAAGTAATACATTTTCTGAATAGGCCAACCTTTTGGAAATAGAAATTAGAAACCTCTGTTTAGGGCAGGAAAAGAAATAATAGAGATGAAGAAAGGACTCAGAATCGCTGATAATAATAAGCTTATATGCTTATTGGTCTCAAATTGCTTTTAAAATGCTTTTTAATTTTTTTTTAAATCAAAACATTGATTTGAAGACTTCATCTGAGTAAAATGTACACAAATATTCTACACAATAATTTTCACACCTCAGTGACCAAATCACAGTTCAAGAAATAAGGTAATCAAGTCCAGTTCCCAGCATTCACATGGGGATCTCACAATCACCTGTGACTCCAGCTCCAGGACATCTGATTCCCTGTTCCAGGCTCTGAGAGTTCCTGAACACACATGTATAGACAAACACATATACACAGAACTAAAATAATCTCAAGTTGGTTTTGTTTTAATCCAAGGAAATAAAAGCACCCCTGACAATGTCCTCCATTGTATTACCTAATCAGTACACGTTCTTCCCTCAAAGAGATCAACAGCCTTTTCTGGTTTCCATCCCCACTAATCAATTCTCCTATTTTAGCACCTTAGGTATGTAGAATCAATGGGAGGAGTTGTGTGTGTGTGTGTGTGTGTGTGTGTGTGTGTGTATGTGTGTGTGTGTGTCTGGACTTTGTTTCATCAGCTTGGGTTTATGCCATGTGTTCATGGTATTGAACTCAGCAGAGCTCACTCTTTCTCCTTGGTGGACGGTATCAATAGGCCACATTTGAAACCCACTCTATTCTTGATAGGAGTTTGAGTTGTTTAAACCTGGGAATCATAATACATGATGTTGCTAACATTCTTGAATATATCTTTTGGCAAATATATCTACAGTTTTATTTTTATGACCTCACAGAGACACTGCCAAGCAGTCTTCCAAGTGAGTTACACCAGTTTACACTCCGTCAGCACCTCTGAGTTTCCTTCAGAATTTCAGCAAGGCTGGTAGGTGTATGCTGCTGTCTTGTTTAGTTCTTAATTTTTATATTTTACTAACATGACAGAAGCATGCTTTGAAAGTTTATGACTACTCTGATGTTTTCTTTATGAAATGTTTATTCACATGTTTTCTTAGTGTTTCTACATGGTGTCATTTGTTTCCTCACTGGTTCTCAGGAAATCTTTGTATATTCTAGATGCTATGAATGAAAAAAAAATATACTGGAAATATATGCTCTGATTCTGGGCCTTGTATTTTTATTCTTAACCTTAATATAGTCTAAATTATCACCCTTACTTTGGGGTATGTTTCTTGCATGCTGTTAAAATTAGGAAGTATTCTTGCAGCTTTTCTGCTAGGGACCTTACTGGTTTTCTTCTATGTTTAACTAGAATTTGTTTGTCTAGTTTTGTGAAATTGGGCAAAATATTTTAATGTAGACAATTTATTGAGTTTCTCTACTTTTGTAAAAATATTCTTTTCTCCCCCCACTACAATGTCATAAATGTAAGAAAGGGTCTTTCATTAACTTAAAAATATAAATTAATAGTTATTAATCATTGCTATTGTAAAGAGTTCATTGCATTTTATTTTTGATTCTATTGCTTGTATTAGGAACTCATATCTGGATAGCTTTTCAGTGTCTCTTACTGGTCTTAAGTCTCTTTCTGCAATTAAAGGCTTAGAAAATGCCCCACTGAAATGAACCAATATAAACTCTAAAGATTTCATAGTTTCTTCCTCTTCATCATTTTATGCTTTCAAGATTTAACTGCTTCCATTCTCTCACATGCCTAATTTGGGTGCCTCAGTCCATTAGGACTTCAGTAACTGTTGGCTGTTCAGATTCTTGCCTATCATATTCTCAGCAACTACTTCTGTTCAGCTTACTAGCTGGCAATTGTTCTCTGGTAGAAAGTGAATGCAAGCCCAACTCAGTAGGATCCCTTCTGTTCCATGGGATCATAGGATATGAAAGCCCAGATTCTTCAGAATTAGACAGTCTGTTTATAAAGCATGATCTTAGAATAGTCAATCTTTTGGGTGAAAAGTCAGAATTCAGATTTTTTTTATTGAAACATAATTTAAAAATTAGCTTTCAATTTTTAAGGTCGTGGTAGATTTTAGAATTCATAACAATTAGCTTTTACTGCTTAAATCTGCAAATTTATCTTCTATTCTCTAATAACAATTCAGTTATATGGTTGCTTTTCTCAGATAAAGTAGACAGAAATTAATTCAGTCATATTTAGTTAGTTTTGTAAGAGATACATATACACATCTCCCTAAACAACCACCAAAAATTTAGATACAGGTTCTCCCTCCAGCAAGGATGAAGAAGATGAAAAAGGATGCTGAAAAGAATACTGATCCAGATTCTACTAGACACAAATATTTATCAGTTGTTCTGGGCATAAGATTTGAGATAGTGAACATTACAATATAGTCTGGCCTATCTTCACTAATACACATGCTAACAAGGGTTGTGTTCCCTTCTGCTGTGTCATTACCCTAAGCACCACTTCCCACTGGTCCATAGGTCAAGAGAAGATGTATGATAGAAGAAAATGATCTCCAAAAGCCAACTTTTCTCTCTATGCCAAGAAGAGCCATCTTAGTTTTGAATTTGACCTTTCCCTAAAAGCCATTATGCAAATCCAGTCATTGAACCTCCAGGTTATTTCCCTAGAAAAATCATTCAAAAGATTTCTAAGACTTATTATTTTCTCTCCACATGCTAATAAAAAATATTTCCTTGATCTATTTATTGCACACAATTTCTGGAAGGCTTATTGAGAAAAGTACTGTGAAACAGAAGAAAGATTTACACAAACTCAAAATTATGAAATGATTAAACACATAGCCAACAGTATGCTTAATTTTCTAAAATGTACTCATTTAATTTACGTGCATTTACTAAAGTTAATTTAAACTAACTTCCTAAGGAAGCAGCTTTGTCCTGCCCTTTCCAAGAAAGCAGCCACCCTTCCCTAACAATTAATTAAAGTTGGAAAGCTACAAAGTCAAATTTATTTTATCACATAGCCGATGGTATCTTGGTTGCAGTTCTTTGCAGCCTCAAATGGAGCTCTGACCTTGCCATGTCATGAAGTTCTGATGATAATGAATAGACTTTATAAAGCTTAAAAGACAACTTCTCATTAAAATAAACCAATCATGTCATCGAGAATAGGCAATAAACAAAGCCCAACTTGTATGATATGATACACAATGAAGAACACTGTAGTTTAAATAAAAAATATATTCGCTACTGACTTTTGAAACTACTTTTGAATTGTGAAGTAACTTGTTATATTGATCTGTGAATGGTTATGGGTACTCTTGGGAAATGGTGCTTAAATTCTTTTAAATTCTTTTAAATTCTTTTAGCAGAGAGAACTGATTGAATTAGTGAGGACCCTACAGATATTTATAGGGCTCCTGACAAATCACATTTAAGAGTTTTCTGACCCACACCTCAGCCATAAACTCAGGCAAAGCCAAGATCAAATTTGCAGGCAGCAATGTCCAGTAACGGTTTCTTTCTAATCCAAGTAGGTCTCTTCTGAATCACTTCAGCCTTGAAAATCCTGCTTATCAAATAAAAATCAAATCAAATCATATCATATCATATCAAAACACAGACATAGACCACATGACACAGACCTGTGTTCAAATCCTGGCAGCCAGACCAGGAACAGGTGGAAAACAGGCAGAATGAAGAACTAACTCTTCAGTTAGAAAGAAGCCATAAAGACAGAATTGAAATCCAACAGAGGGTTTTACATGATCCAAAAGAACAGCAATGATACTTTCTAATGTTATTAAGAGACATTAGTTTTCTGTATTCATAGAAGTCATCCCCAGTTTGAATATGCACCAAGATCAAAGAAAAGGCTCTTTGGTCATACATAGGTACTCTTATAGTGAGTATTTTACCATACTTTAAGACTTTTCCAGACATCCTAAAAGTAGAAATAAGTTTTACCAATACAAAAAGCATAACATCAATTCATACAATGTTATCTAATCAAATGCCAGACCCAAGTCTGGTATATTAAAATAATAGGATGCAAGGCAACAAGACAGAAGCTGGCTGACTGATGCATGTTCTGCTGAGTCAGAATTTGTGTCATCTAGACTAAGAGTTATAGCAGACAGTGACTTCATTTTACATTTTAGAACTTACTGCAGTGTACATACAAACTCGGAAGTATTAAGAAGCAGACTATAACTTCAGCCAGTCTCTCAACCTCTCTATATAAAAGTATAAATATTTGTATAGATACACACATATGTATGCATATGTTCATGTCTATGAAAAGATAGTACAAATACTTATCACATAGTATAACTTAAAAGATTAAAGTAATACATGCAAATAGATTGCATTATTTAGCCTTTGCCACATAATAAATCTCATCGAAAAGCACATAATTAATTTATTAATTCCAGTGTTTAGGTGTGTTAGTTTCCCAGAGCAATTGAAACACTAAATCATGACTTAAAATTTCATGACTTAAAATAAATTTGTATTTTTTTTTCATTTTTTTCACATTGTTTCACAGTTCTAGAGTCGAGAAGTCTAAGATCAAGTATTTACAGGATCATTCTCTCTCTCTCTCTCTCTCTCTCTCTCTCTCTCTCTCTCTCTCTCTCTCTCTCTCTCTCAAACCTGTAAGAGAAAATTCTTCCTTGGCTCTCTCAACTTCTAGAATTTGCTGGAAATCTTTAACATCCTTAATCATATGCATGTGTGACTCCAATCTCTACCTCTATGCTGTGTGACTTTTCCTAGGGAGAGAAGCAGATGTAGCTTTACCTCAGATAGGGTACCAACAACAGATGGGAGAAATGATTCTATTCAAGTCTAACTTGGTGAACCAGCATTTATTGTGGTTAGTTACAAGTGTATAGATGAAGGTTATTTATAACGAGAACGGATGACTCAAAAGCAGCTGCAGCCCTGAAATGCCCACTCCAGCATGGGCAATGACTCATGAAGGCTACATCCCTGTAGCTCCCTGCATAACTTGCCAGCAACTCAGTGGAAGCTTCTCTTCCCCAAAAGTTGTTTATATAACCTTGTTGAGGGGCCTTGTGATTATAAGTGTCAGGGGATTGCTGAGAAAGATGTGTTTCCTTACTTCCCTCCTCCCTCTGATATAGATCTTTGAGATCAACAGAGCCTCTCTTGGCTCAGGGTTGCTTAACTCTGGGGGATAATGTACTGGAAGGTCAGTAGTCACCAAAGCTGCCCCAAGTCAATGGATCTCAAGTTAATAGTGAGGAGAAAAGATACAGACAAAAGAATGAGGAAAGTGAAGACTCCCCAGAGTGGGAGGAGTCCAAAACAGGGAACATCACCAAGCTGCTGGTCCTGGGGCTTTTCCTGGGCCTTAGGACAGAAAACTGAAAAGGAATTGAGGTCATTTCTTTTGAGATAGGTTAATTCTTTGGGCATATAGTGAGTCAAGCCAAAGAGGGCTCACTTGCCCTATGCCTCTCTCTCCCAATCAGGCTGATAAGCATATGCTGCTCACTCAGGGAAATGGTCCTGTGTTGTGGTCACCCCTGTTTACTTTTGTTTTGACCTTGGCTTGTCATGCCAGACACTGACCTTGGCTGGGTTGGATACCCATTAATTAAATCATGATCTCTTTCTTCTTACTGGTAAGTAACCATCTTGTACATTGCCATGGTCCCTAGTCTTCAAGCCTACAGGAAATTAATTCTTATCACAGTTACTAGATGGAGCCACAGTTTTTCTTGGTCACTTCATATTTAGCTTACTGTCTACAGAGTGATCTCTCTCCCATAATATAAGAAGGACTTTTGGAATATGCTCTTGCCCACAGTTCATTTCTGTTTATTTATTTCTGTTTGATACACAAATATGTGAAAGGACAACTGTGCTTAGTATAAGTGAGGGTCCTTCCTTGGAGTCAACCACAGTCTGTTGATACTGTCTTTATTCAATCAGAGGTACATCGTTTTATTCTGGCAAGTATTGCAATGGCATACCCACCTGCAGGTCCTCTTACTTACTGCCTTCAGTGTTCTCATCTTCACAGTCTTAAACCTAATACTCTTTTTACCTTAAACATGTATTTTCACTATAAAACCTCCAAGAGAGAATGTTCCAATTGAAGAAAATTGTTATACCATACCCCATCAGCACTTTTCTCTGTGTCTCACTACTTCCTAATGAATTGATCTAAACTTCATGGCCTTTGCAAAAATCCCATTTCTAAAAAAGCCACACTCATAGGACCAGTGGGTAGGATCTAAATATATCTTTTTGGAGACCCAACTTAACTCACACTGAGACTGAAACTGAAGTTCTCACTGCCTAAAGATTCATGGGGTGACTCAAGGAACGATTCTTCTCTGAGAGTTTTCTATGGAATCTATGCATAAATCCCCAAGATTACACAATAACTAAGATTATTTGTTGACTCCAAGTGAAAGACTAAGCATCTGTATCATCTGTATTCCAATCTTACCAAGTGACTTTTTGTCAATTCTGGTGATCTCTTCTATTACAGTTTGGCAACATTGTGTCCTTCATAAGGCTCATATAGTTAAAGCTTCTGAAAGTGTTTGAGATCATGAAAGCTGGATTGTTGAATCGTGCACAGCTAGCAGAAAAGGATTATTTTGACTCTTGGGTTTGTGTGGATTTTAGTCCATCCTGGAGGAAAGGTATGGTGGTAGAAATGCCTCATTCCATGGCTTGGAGATTTACAGGCGATGAAGAAAACAGAAAACAGATCAGAAGAAATATATATATATATATATATATATATATATATATATATATATATATATTTATTTCAAAGGTTTGCCTCTAGTGACCTACTCCTCTAGCTAGCCTAATAAATGCTACCTCCTAAATGTTCTACAGCCCTCAAAATAGAGCATTCAAATGTGAGCCCATGGAAAACATTGTAATTTTAAATTGTAACAAGGGTTCTGGTCTAATAAGTATACAGATATGTTGATAGATTCATGAAGTGTTGACATCACTGGGGAGTGGTCCAAATGTTAGCAGACAGGACCTAGTTTGAGGAAATATACCACTGGGATAAGGCCTGTGGAGAACATGGCTCATTATTCCCAGTCTTGTCCATTGGTCAGCCTCTCTTCTGGGACACCATAAAATAAGTATCTTTGCTTGCACATCATGATGCTCTGCCTTGCTACATGGCAGTAACAACAGAGCCAATCATGGATTAAAATCATGAGTATGGTAAAGTTTTCCTCCGTAAGGTTGTTTTTCTCAGATGTTTTGTCACATTTAGAAACTGACTGACACATCTTCTGGATCTACCTTGAAACATTGGATTGGCTAGTTTTATATCCCAAGTAGCATCCATGGACTGCTAGAAAAGCTTGCTTATGTAAGTTTTTCTTTCCTGTATGTGTTGTCTCAGCCAACCCAGAGTGTTACTTTAAACATACCGATGCTTTTGAGCTGTTCTCTCTCTCAAAAGGATTAGCAATTCCTTGACCTGTTTCTTGTGAGAAGTTCCATGTTAAGTTATTAACATTGGCTCCCACTGTCAGATTCCTTCTAAAGTCTTGTCAATTTGGTCTCAACTTTATTTACATGACAAAACTTCCAATGTCCCCTTTCAGGTATTTGCCATCTATCTATCTGTTCATTCTAAGTTTCTACATAATTCCAACTGTACTTCATTTCCAATGGAAACGGAGATAAATGTTCTTATTCACATCCCATATCTCTGAGGTTCTTAGTATCTGTCCCACTGATCTGGTGCTTATTCATTTGTTAAGTAGTAATGGCAAGTCTTATGTTTGTTCAAAAAATAATAAGATGAAGATTTAAAGATAATATGAAATATTTCATTTTGTCTATAGTGCCTTGTATGTAATCAATGACTACTCACTGTCTATTAGATAAAAGCTTATTTTGAGAATCAGGACTTTAGCAAAGTAAAAACACAATTGAAGTCATTTGGAGGGAATTTTTGTTGTTCCATACATTCATAAAGCCACCTAAGCTGAGGCTGAACTCAGTGTACATAATGGGCACTAGGATGTTCTAACGTGGATTCAACTGCTGGCGAAAACCAATCTGCTAGTGAAAAACATAAAACCCAAGACTGTCTTGGGTCTGTTTTATCTTGGAGTTCTAACCATAATGCCCATTTTAGAATGAAAACAAAAAAATTGGAATTTGACTAACAACTTCCACTTGTTCCAATGAGCAGCAAAAGGTCTGCTTATTCTGCTTCGGAGCATTTCCTAGGATGGGGATGCACCTGGAATGATTGACTAATTCGAGGAGGCTTTCCAGTATTCTCTGTGTGGTGTATTTTAATCAAGATCACAATTTAGCAGCTGCATTAATTAATTAGCACATTAATCAGGAGAGCATTTTAGCAGCTATAATCTCTAGCAAACTAGCAGTTGGTGATGAAATCTTAGCAGTGGGAGAACAAACAGCTTACCAAGTTATTTTTCAATGCTATCAACACCATGGGTACAGCAAAATTATGCTGAAATTATGCAACCAAATTGAAGTCTTTCTTAAAATATAGCTATGCAGGGTACATTTGAGAAATTGTATGCTTTATGCAGAAAGGTCTAACAATTACTACTTTCTCTACAAAGCAGTAGTTCTGAAGAAAACTGTCAGGCACTCCAGGAAACAATCTTTCCAAGTGTTCTCAGAATAGTCCTTGTGTAATTTAAGAAGAATTAAAGGTAACTCTTCTATTAGCAAGATTATTTATGCAATAATGAGAAGTTTCAAGATATTATTCTATAGTTACATAAGTGCTAGTAATTCAAAAGAAGGAAATACTTGCCTTAGCAAAGAAAATGTCACAAGTTTGATTTTAATCTCTTTAAACCTGTACATTGAACCTTATACTTGAAAGTGGTGTAGAAAAAATTCTCCACTAACACAATGTGTAGAAATAAATACATGTGGAACTGTAGCCAAATGCACTATGGCTTTGATGAAGTGTAAACTGGAAGAGTCCCTAACATGGAAACATTGCATTTGTTTTCTTCCTTACATTCCAAATGGCTTGTGCTTTCATTCAACCCATGCATATTGAATTCTACATGTTCCAAAATTTAAAATTTAACTGAAAAAGTCCCTTAGGCTGATGTTAAATTTTCCTTTCATTTACAAAGTCTGGGGATATTGGATGCTTATGTACAGCAGTCTATTAGTTTGAACTATTAGGCAGCTCTTAATCCTCATAACATTTTCCTGGGAGAAATCACTGTTCCTTTATGGCTTCCATCACTTTTTCAACCTCAGAAAGGAGAGGGTCACGGTAATGGAGGGCATACATGCTGGGTAAGCATTTCCTTACGTTTCCAACCCTTGTTATATTGATTTTTCCACTCTGGTTCATGGAAATTGCACTCTATTTAAATCATACACTACAACTTAGAAGAATTTTAATTTCTACTCTACCTTTTGTCTCCCATTATAAATCACAGTGCGATCTCTCAGTCTTCTGCCATCTATTTTCTGAGCTTTAAAGCCTTTAAAGTCTACTTTATCAGCAGTTCCTCTGCAAGTCTAAACAAATTCCAAATCCTTTGGGGGTTAGACTAAAAAAATAAATAAATTTTTCTTCATGAAAATTATGAACTGTGATTTTAGCAAGAAGCCATTATAGCATGATGCTAATGAACTCGTTTCTCATACACACTCTATAAACAAGAGAGCCCTGCCTATTTATACAGGTTTACCCATACATCTTTCACCTGAAATTATTTTGAGACAATATCTTATAGAATCTTTTATGTTTGTGGTGAAATTATATCTATATCTATATCCATATATATATGCAACAGCAACAACAAACTCATTGTGATCATATTGCTAATGTATGGCTTGGCCCCTCAGTTGCAAACAACAGTATCTATAGATGTCTTATCTTATTGTGACTCACCTTCTTTTAATGTAATACTTCTTATTCTTTGAACTTTGATAATTAATACAACATTTAGATATCTCATTCTAGCTGACTAAATTTCCTCTTCCTTCCCTTGTCCCCATCTGTTAGAATCACATACACAATTACAAATATGCTCACAAGGCTGGTGAGATACTCAGCCAATGAGTAAAAGCAGTTGACTCCAAAGTTGACAGCATGAGTTCAGTCCCTAGAAGTCACATAGTAGAAGAAGAGAACCAATTTCTGAAAGTTGTCCTCAGACTTTTACATATGCATGCACCCACACATACACACTATGATAGATAGATAGATAGATAGATAGATAGATAGATAGATAGATAGATAGATAAGCTTAATTAAAATGTAAAATAATCACCCTCTGGCAATGGACAAAGAGACATCTTGTCAGTAGTGGTTTTCTTCTATTAGTCAGAGGCAGAGCAAATCGCAGTCCTTTGTTCATCCTAGCTTGTTGCCTGGCTTGGTGGATGAAGCTGACTTATGCCTAGGACTCATAAAAATCAAATCAAATTCAGGCAGCACAACACAAGAGGAGAAAGATAGAGAAAGAGAGATCTTCTAACTGCCATGGCACCCAAAGAGCTGCCTTCCAGTTCATGGCACAGGCAGGCTGAAGATACCTGCTTGCCAACACAGTATGCATCACACAAAGACAATATGACCCATGAGCCCATCAGCCACATGGCCAGCCTGTAGGAGGAGCCACCACAATGTGCAAGTTTGAGGTGGTCAGATGAGAGAGAAAGAAAATTGGAACAGCTTGAGCATTATGATGAGCTAGAGTTGGAGACTTGAGGGTGGAGAGGGGTAGCCTGTTATGAGTGGCCAGAATTGCCATGGTAAGGTCCAAGGTCAAGTTGCCATTGAGGGCCATATCTGAGTCCGTGGCTACACAGTGGAAGGGTCTGATGTCAATGATGTCCCTGGCTCATATTACCACTAGAGAACACGGGGATATCTCTGGTCAGGGCAGCTGCTAGAGACCACGTGAATATTCAGCGGCTGTGCAAAACTGGTCCCACTCCTCACTGGAGGGCTAGCCCCATCTCTCACCAGAGACAGCACTTGTGAGAGTGAGCGGTGGAACTGGTCCTGGCTGTGAGGGTGTGTGTGAGCCAGCCCTGAATGTGGGAGAGCTGACCTTGCCACTTGTCTGCTGTGGGGGGACACAGGTGCAGAGGTGATGCCCCTCCCAGCTCCTCTCCACCAGTTGGAAAGCTGCCCACGGGGTCATAATTTCAGGAGAGCTAGCCCTACCCCTCTCCAGCTACAGCACTCATCATAGCATGTCCTGTTCCTTCATGGGCAGCACTACAAAGCTAACCCTGGTGGTTGGGGTGAAGGTGAGCCAGACCCAAGGGCAAGAACTTGGAAGAGCTGGCCTGGCCACTTGTCTGTCCTGATTGGCATGGGTGAGGGCATGATGTTCTACCCCCTCACCCCTTAGCACCTGTGGCAATCATGAGAGCTAGTGAGCTGACCCTGTCTTTTGCTGGCTAGAGATGTGGGAGAGCAGGCCCTACACTTTGCCTGGACACCCCACAGAGCTGGCCCTGGTGAAAGAACACAAGTGAACTGGCTCTGAGGGTGAGGGTGTGGGGAAGTGGGTCCTGACACTTGACTGGCTTCTGGCATGAGGTGGTGTGAGTATAGATAGGGGTGATACCCTTTCCCTTTACCTACAGTAGCTGGGAGAACTGACCCTGGGATCACGAGAGCAGAAAAGCGCATTGGATGTAGCACTCTGTAAATCAGGCCCTGCACCTCATCTGAACAATACAGTGGAGCTGGACCAGATGGTGAAGGCATGGGTGAGCCAGCCCTTGACAGGAGAGCTGGCCTAGCCCCATTAAGGCTGTAGCACTTGAGAGAGCAGGCAGTGATCCCAGCAAGGCAACACAGTAGAGCTGCCTCTAAAGGTGTGGGTATAGGTGAGCCAGCCTGAGGACAGGAGAGCAGGAGCGCTGACCGTACCTCCTACTGATGGCGGCATTGGTTGACCCACCCAGAGCAGAGGGCCAGCAGGATGAGAAGTTCAGCTGCTACCCAAGTCCAAATCCAGGGCTCTGAATTAGCCCACCCCCAAACCTACGAAAGGTTGGGACATATGAAAGTCATGTTGATCCAAAGTTGCAGAAGCTCCATGAGGCAGGGCTACAACAACATAACCAGAAGGAGTCCCAATGAGGATCCAATATTGATGGTGTTACAGAAGCCAGAGATCTCTAATCAGACCAATGACTCAATTGCAAGTGAAGATGTACGGCCAGAGATATACTGCAGGACACACTGTGACACACTATGGCTTCCACAATGAGATGTTTTCTATGCTTTGTTGTTGTTGTTATGTTGTTGTGTGTTTTATTTGGAGTTGAAAGCGTGAAGAGCAGATATGAGGGGACAGCAAGATGAGTGGGACTGGAAGGCATAATGTAAAACTCACAAAGAATCGATAAAAAGTTAAAAAAAAGAAGACGTAAAATAATCACTCACATACATAAGCAAACCAACACAGATACACATAAGTATCTAAACAGCCTTCATCTATAGCATCTATTCTATGACCCTGATGGAACTGTTGATTAGTAAAATTCTTTATTAAAATTTTAAACTAAACATTGTTGAAGCACAAGACTCCTACTCTACCCATTTCTTCCAGAATAAATCTAAACAATTTCTTCCCCATAGGACCACACATTTCTAAAAGTGAATTAATTCATTTATTTGAGAAACACATAAAATCTATTATATGCATAATTTTTACCCTTCAGATTCCTCCAGATACCATTCAGATTCAGTACTAAGGTAGTATGTCTCAACAGTTGCTTGACTTCAGTAAACTCCTCCCAATAGCTATCATCTGTCACACTATTGCTAGAGTGATAGTTTGTCATAAAACTAACACAATTATTTTAACCTTCCACATGTAATTTAACAAACAGGTCCTCTTCATAACTCTTATGATAAAAGCTGAACCCACTGAAATGGCTACAAAACCCATGCCCATCTTGTTCCTCTCCTTCTATGATATCATCTCTGGCCACCTTTAATTCTTTTTTTTTGTCATTTTATAAATGATAAATTCTTTTTTTAAAAATATTTTATTTACATTTCAGATGCCATCCCATTTCCCCATTTCCCCTCCCTAGAAAACCCCTATCCCATGCCCCCTTTTCTTTTTTGCTTTTATACATTTTTTAAATGTTAATCAAAGGCTTTATAAGTTTGGTAATGCTCAATCAGAAGTGTAACCCAAGACCCAACCTAGATATATAAACTATCTTTGATTGGTGGAGACACGTGAACATCTGCCTCCATGCCCCCCCCTTCTCTCTCTCTCATCACCTAGCTCCACCCTTCCTTCCTTTTGTGTATTTGCCTATCTATGGATTTCCCAATGGCCTAAACTGTCTCATCTCTATATCTTTAGAAATACTCCTTTCCAGTGTGGCCACATTCCATTCTCTGTGAAATATACTTAAATATTGAGATTCATTTCCAATGCCATCTACTCCCTTACCCGACATTGTCCTTTATTGAATCTATACTAGTCACCACGTTCCTCTGCTAAAAACCCTGCATTTATCTTTCTCAGGGCTTGTTAGATGTTTTTAACAGTGATCTTGTAAATCATTTCCACAACACTGCAAGTCCCTTAGTATCAGAAACTGTGTCTCTTGTGTCATTTCCCCAAAATACTTCATAGAGGTCTGAGTATGTTGGCTCTTGAGACTGCTGGTTAAACTATGATAACATCTGATATGAGATAGCTGGTGGAATCAACTTAGAACTCAGAGCATCGCAGGAGGCCTGGACCACAGGATAAAAGAATGATGCTAGGGGGAAAAAGGTGCTTTTTTAACACCCTCCAAGTGGTACTAGTGACTTTTACAGAGCTTGGACTTTGGCAAGGCTTTTAGGACATACTAAAAGGAAGTTACAAATTAAGGAAAACCCTCAGGCTCTTATGAACTTGTTTCTTAGCTTCAAGGCAAATCCATCTACTTTTCAATTCATCAAGGGAAGGTATGCCTTCTTTCTGCCCAAGTAGTGCCATTTGGAAACACTGAAATCTGCATCAACACAAAAGCTGAATCGTTCAGAACTAGTCATGAATGTTATACCATGCTAGGAAGAGCACGATCAGTCATCTCACACAGGACAACACTCACATTTTCAATTCTAGGTGAGGAAATTAGTGACTTGCCCAAAGCTGTCATATGTGTCACACATAATTTCTAACACTAGTCAGTTTTGCTCTTTTATAAGCATGAACCAATCTTATAAGCCACAAAAATAAGTTAGCATTTAGACTGATAGAAATTAATGATTGTTTGGGGATGTGTATGTATCTCTGTCAAGGAGAGCAGGAAGTAAGAAGAAAACTGTGAATAAATACCACTGTTACATTATATCATAACTATTTCTCAACCTATGAAGCAAAGTAAACTACTTTGAAATTAATCTTCAAGCACCATATTACTAGGAAAATTTTATCTTTTCTTCCATAAAGTGTCAACCAAACTCAGCACATTCCTCTTATTTTTTTAACTAATCTTTTCAGATAATTTGAGTTACTAGTTTTGTCTAAAGGAGAAATGATGAATATTTTATATTAGGGAAAATTACAAATTGGACAGTTACATGCGTCAACAAATGAAGGTTCTACATAGTTTCTCTATCTTACCAGCAAATGTTTCACAAAGAAAATTCTTCATAAAATATCAAGCACCAAGATTGCCTGGAAGTAGTCAGTGACTCAGGAGGGAGAGGGGAGAATGAGGAAACCACAGAGGTGTCACAATGACAAAAAGCCACAACACAGAATGCTTCTGTGTCTGTCTAAAAGGAACCAGAAGACGATTGCCTATAACAGACGTTATCTCAGAAATTAGTAGACAGGAGGCGTTTGCCTAGAACACCAACTACTTTGAAGGAAGGAATTTTCTCCCAAAATAGAGAAGTTTGGGCCTGGTTTGGCTACTTCAATGTTAGTACCTAGGAACTTTGAGGAACTTTGAGGATGAACAATAGTTTAAGGATCTTAGCCCAACCCAGAAGAACCTGTCACCTTAATTGATTGACTTTATGGAAAAATTCACTCTAGTGAGGTATAGACTTTAAGACTGCATACTGACAAATGTGCAGTTGCTTTGGGCACCAAGTTAGATTTTAAAATACCTCTCTGCTACATTTAGTCTCCATTGTCAGGAGCCTGGTATGCACACAGCCAGTGTAGTCATCGTGATTAGAGTCATAAGCACTGTTCCTCTTTTGCTGGTTTTTTTTTTGTTTTTTTTTTTTTTTTTTTTTTTTTTTAATGATTAATTCTTGATTTTCTATTTTTAGGGTTTGTTTTTCTAGTCCTGAAGTTTGAGCCTAGTGCCTCATCTACTCCGGGTCCCCATCTATATCACTGAGTTGTACTGCTAAGCTTCTCCTTACAGGGGCTCCCTAGGTTACCCAAGTGGCCTTGAATACACTTTACAGTAGCCTAAGTCCATCTTGATCTATTATCCTCCTGCCTCAGCCACCCATATAGATATGATTACAGACTTAAGACACCAGCTGCACTTATAGCTCTTCTGTAACTGGTTTTGTAAATACTTCCAAACCATTGTCTTAAATAAGTATTAGTGAAGGGCTTTGAGAGGAAGAATTGCCAAGGCAACCTTTTTTGTTGTCACAGGCACATGTGGTAGGCCCTTCACCAGAGTTAATCTTACTAAGCAGCCATAGTGCCTATGAAGCAGAAATGAAGCTCTTCCTACAGTTCCACTGTGGAGAAGACCAGTGAGCAGTAACACCTCAACTCAAGGAGGGGACAGAGACCCATTGTTATGGAATCAACAAACACCATTTCCTGCATTTCCTCTTTATAGAACTGCATACTTGTTGTTATCCTAATGTATCACAAGCCGAGAGCAACTGAGTCCTAAAGGTTGTTGGGACCATCTTGTAGACATGAGCATATGTAATTTCTGATCAACCATCTGTTACTGAAAAGCGGGATCACCTTGAAATCCATGAGAAGATTTGTGTAAGCAAATCACAGTGAGATAATTGAGCCATTAATTTACCTGGAAATCACTTTTCTTACCAAGCACTTTTTATAAGTCAATCAGCGTTATTAAACTGAGGATCAACAGCAAATACGGGGGTTGTGACTGCAATGGCCTCACTCCGTTGTAGAGAACACTCATCGCCCGCCGTTATCTATCACTACTTAATAATCAGGCGCAGTGAAAGTATCACTATAAATTAGCTTCAATGTCTTTGGGAGACTTGGATGAGTTAGAAGAAGGAGACTGTAATTTAAAGACGAGAAAGAGATGAGGGACAAATGCATGCAAAAGCCTTGCAAGCAGTTCTTGGGAGGCAAACGTCTAGGAACGCTAAAAAATAAACCGGATATTGGGGAGCTAAAGAAGCTAATTCTAATAGAGAAAATGAAACCATTGCGTGGAAAATAAGCTGAATCAACAATAAATAAGAGTGGTGAGGTTAGTTAACAACCTATCGCCTAACTGCAAAGTAATGCAGGTCTACTTGCAAACGTGTATTTCTTGTCTACATGTATAGGTGCAAAGCACTTCATTAATGTTACTTTTGTGCTCTTCTGTAGTTACTGTTCCATTATTCCGACTCTCATTTGCATTTCCTATTCCATTTCCTTGACCCACATTAAAATTAGGCAAGTATGAAATTAAAGCTCCAAACATTTTCAAAAGCTATTTCAAATTCAGAGATTTATATCCCTTGCAAAATGGAACTTTGACTTTGACGCCAGTCAGGGGAATGTTACATCCCTAACCACATTTCAGCACAGATATGGAATCACTGGAGTCATATTGGAAAAGGGTAATTTTCTTAAGTATTTGAAAAGTCCTTTGTGATTAGCTTCTCCGAGTTATTTATATATAGTGCACTTCACAAATTCTAAATAGGTTGTTTCCCAATGAAGCAAAGTGGATTCTATTTTCTTGTGAGGATTTAATTTTATGTAATGACATACAGATAGTGGGTAACAGACACCTCAGACTCTTATTTTGTAATGAATATAGGGAATGTTTCTCACAGACATGACATACCTTCTAAGCCCAATGACAACATGAAAGACATAAAGGAACAGTCAGCTGGATGGTCAGACTTTCTTCTACTTGCTCCAAAATGCATAGGACAAAAAAAAAAAAAAGGTATTTCTTAAATAACTTAGACTATAAAATTCCACTTTGACTAATACTTAGGAAAAAATTAACAAATAGAAAAGTTTTTTTTTTTTTTTTTTTTTTGCTTAAGCAACAATTATCTAGGAAGACTTTATAGCATAGCAACAAAATTCTGCTTCATACAAACAAGGCAGGGTCTCTTTCCCAAAGAGCTTTTAATTATACTGTGAAGAACACCCTCACATAATAGTTCAGGGAACTTTTTTTTTTTCTCACTCACACATTAAATTTAAAAACATGAATTGAAGCAGAAAACATTTGTTCAGATCCTGAGGAGTATATTTAGAGGTGCAAGTGTGTAGGCCGGCAGACCTGGGTGGAATTCAGATTTGACATCTGTACCTGTTTATTGGTAGGCATACTCCTTGGCCACCCTGAGATATAACTTCCTTAATGTAAATGTGTGAGACGTCTGTGATGACACGCCTATGAGTTTACTTAAAACTGTAGAGTGCTTGTGAATAAGAAGTACATATAGTAAAGACTACTTCAGAAGTTCCCAATGTGCCATGCATTATTAGCGACAAACATTACACTGCACTCTGGGTCACCAAAACATAATCCTCTCATAGCCAGAAGTTTCTACCTTTGGCATCCTTCATGGCAAAAAATGCAAAATTTTCTTTTTTAATGCTGAATAATATTTCCATTGTGTGTGTACACTACTAAATTTTCTTTACCTACTCATTTTTTTAGAATTCCTTATCAATTTCATCAAGTATAAGTAATATTAGACATTTATAGACTGCCTAATGATCCACAAACCCTAGTTCTGCTTTTATATCAGGACGAAAATTAGCACCTCACAGAGACATTTGCATTCTCATGTCCACAGGCTTATTTACTGCAGCCAAGATATCAAAACAATTTACTTGTTCACCAGTGTATGAGTGGACAAGGAAAAGTGTGTGTGTGTGTGTGTGTGTGTGTGTGTGTGTGTGTGTGTTATTTAGCCTTAAGGCATAACTTTTTGCCACTGATGACAACAGATAAAACTAGAGGACATTATACTAACTAATAAAACCAGATACAGAAAGACAAATATATTTTGATCTGAATTACATAGTTGGGGTTTTGTTTGTTTGTTTCTGTTTTGTTTTTCAAGTCAAAGGAAGCAAGTCAATAGAAGCACTGAGTAGAATAGTGGCTACCAGGAACCAGTATAGAAGAAATATGGATATGGACAAACATTGCTACATGGTACAAGCTTGCTTTAAAATGAATAATTCTGCATATCTTCTGTGATTCCGGTGAACATAGTTAATGCTTTGTTGTATATAATTTGCATGGAGAATAGGTCCTAAGTGTTCTCAACCACATACACAATGTAAACATTTGACATTCTTCCAAAAAAGCTGCAGAGATTTTTCAAAAACATAAGGAGAGCCTCTCCTTAGCAATGTTTGTTTTCTTTTTGCTCCATATCAAGCACTCTGCACTCCTCAAGGAAAACTCCCCCGAAGATTATACAGAGGAAGCCACTCTTCAGATGCCTAACCTGCCTATGGGTAAATATCTAGTCCTGTCTGAGCTGCCTGCAAACTCCATCTTGTAGATACACTCTTCAGGATTCAAGCCCACACTCTTTCTTCTTCAATTGGTGTATTGAGATGTGTGTGTTTATGTGTGTGTGTGTGTGTGTGTGTGTGTGTGTGTGTGTGTGTTTAGTTCTTTGATTTATGACATTAGAGTTTTCTCCTCAGCTTAATTAAAAGTTCCCTGGGAAAGACACTTTGGCCTTGATCGGCTCCCTTTCTTCACTGTCACTCATCAGTCCCCCTCCTCCCTAAAGACTGAGCTACAGTCACCAAAACTTCCTATCAGCTAATGATTAACTTCATTACACAGGATCCTGCTAAAAAGATTTTCTCTGTCCTGTTGTACTTCTCCATTCTTACCCACATGAGTGAATACAACACCATCAGCCATCCATTTGTCTTCATGTATTTGAATATGCAGGATTGAGCACAGGCTTTTGTTTAAATTCAGTCCATCTTACTGGTTCTTGCAGCCAAGTGGCCTAGGCTGGCAGCTCTCCTCTGTTCTCCACAGTGGCATTTGCTTCAGTTGCTATTTTGTCCCAGGCACCTGACAATTATTTCCATCTCTGTCACTGGGGGCTTCCCTGGTTTCTGCTCCATTTGCTAAGGGAGGGAAGGGCCTATGAGCCATGTGTCATCACAGGAGACTTTTTTCCACATCACCACATGAATAACTCACAGCACAATGTTCTTTATACTTTCAAATGAATCGCAGTTCTGCCTGGATCTTCTTGTCATTTTTATTGAGTTTCAATAATATTTGAAGAGGCATCAAAAAGAACTGTGCATATAATCAGACACTTCCTGTGAGTTTTCAAAGTTATTAAAAATATTTGCAAGGGATTCTACTGACAGTTATGAATTAGCTGCTCTTGATTTATAGCATTTCAAACCTGCAATATTCCAAAACATAATTATAATAGCAGAAATATATATATATATATATATATATATATATATATATATTGAAAATAAAACCCAGGGCTTGGTTGAATCAGAGACAGGCATCACATTGCTGGGTAAATGAGTAGCTATGTGTCTTTGCTACAAAGGACTATCTTTATTTAAAAGCAAAACACACAGTTGAAGCCATGTTGCAGATGTTTCTGGGCTGTCTATGTGGTTAGCAATGTCTGGTTTTTGGTCTATGTAGCAAATTAGACAGACTCCTGATCTGCCAGGCAACTCACTAAGTGGTGTAATTACGAATATCGGGTTAGATGTCATTGCTGAAAAATGGTGTCATTCACTTCCCGTAAAAGTTAATGCGGTTTGTCTTTTCCTAGATGATATCCTCTGATTGTTGTAATGGAAAGATAAGGTATCACACATTTATTTTCGAATTAGTCCATAGTATAGGTTTTTTTTTTTACTTATTTTTTTTTAAGATATGATGATTTACTATTCAGTCCTGGTTGGTCTAAATTACTAAGTAGACCAGGCTAGCCATGACTTAAAGTGATTCTTCCTCTGCCTCCTAAGTGCTTGGATGGCAGACAGAAGCCACCAACCCTGGCCTACCATTTATTTTTGAAGTGAACTTGAGGCTAAATTTTTATAGCTTCACTTAGTATTATAAAGATACTTATATTTTGATTCATTACTCATATAAAATACACTTTGATATTAGTAGTTCAGTGCAGAAAAAATTTTAATAAAAATTTTGATAAAAAACAAATTGATACATGTATATTTTATATATTGACAGATGTTGTCACACATAAAATACCATTTCCAACTCACACATTTCTGACATCACATTTTTATAACATATGGAAGTAAGTTTAATAGACAAGAATATTTTGAATGACTTATTTATACTAGATTGGAAAAAGTCATCTGCCTTGTAGCTGTAAAGCTTAATTATATGTTATTTGTTAAGCAATGTGCTTTAAATGATTTTTTTCCTTCAATTTTGGGCTTAAAAACTTTTAAATCAGGCTACTATTTTCCCACACTCCAATTAAAACCTGGTTGTGTATGACAGATATTTAATCTGAAAATGTCTGCAAAAACCAAACTGAAACAAGTTTAAATTGGGGGTCATGTGAAGTAGAATATTTTATTTCTTATTAGTTGTGAAGTGACTCTCTGTGGTAATGCCTGTTACACTCTGAGACTGGAACATTTGCTGGACTCCACAGCTAGAGTTAATAATATACTTTGAATTCACTTAAGAATTAAGATTGCTATCCTTCTGTGTACTCAGCCTATTTGTTTAACCTGCTTTTAAGAGAACAATGTAACAGCTAACCTTTATTACCTTGGATTTCCCATATAATCAGCTTTACAACCTAAGCTAATGCATAGCTGTAATCTTAATGTATGTACTTCCCCATGCCCCTGACTTAGGGTGTTCTAATAACCATTTGCTGAAAGCAGCAAAAATAGATGTTGAAAACAATCATATAAAATAAATATCCACCGTAAATATTGAACACAACTTATGGATATTGCTTGATAAATAATGATGTCTCAAATACTGTTTGTTATTTGCATCAGTTGGGGTCAGTTGGAGTCAGTGACTTAATCCCTTCTAAAATTCTGTTTAAGATTTCAATAAAGTATCTCATTCTTTCCCCCACATGATGCCTTCTGTGCTGTTGAAAGAAGGTACAGCAAAGCCCTTTGTAAAGGACAGACACAGAGTCATACACAGTCACCCAACAGGCAGATACTCAGAGACACACCGACAGACACAAGTACAGGACAGAGCCTTTAGACATGCACAGGCTCAGACTCATGCAACAGACAGACATAGCAGAGTGACACAGGAACATGAAGTAGAGAATTCAAATGTGGGTATGCTCTTTGTTATAAGGGGAAGGGCATTTATTTCTTCCCTTAATATCACATAAATGTATTATTGGTAACTCAGACCTAATCACTAATACATTTAATCCATGCAGTTCTCAAGATTCATAAGAGGAGCGCTCTCTCTCTCTCTCTCTCTGTCTCTCTCTGTCTCTCTCTCTCTCTCTCTCTCTCTCTGTCTCTCTCTCTCTCTCTCTCTCTCTCTCTCTCTCTCTCTCTCTTTCTCTCTCTCTCTCCCTCCCTCCACATGTGTGTGTGTATGTGTGTATCTGTATGTGTATGTGTGTGTGAATCTGTCTTTCTGTGGCTATGTGAGATTTTGTGTGTGTCTCCAAACCTGGAAAAAAAAAAAAAAAAAAAAAAAAAAAAAAACTCCAACTGTTTTCAGTGAGAAGAAAGAAAAGATTTTGAAATGAGAAGCTCATTGCTAGTCAAGAAGGAGAGCATCTATCCTAGTCGCAACAGGCAGAAAGATGGCCTGTTTAGAGTATCGACTTTAAGAGACCATCTGCTCATCAACTTAGAATTTAGCCATCTCTTTTATGTATAAGAAGTTAAAATGGTAACACAGGGAAAGCAAATTTTGTGAAACTAAATAGATATATTGTTAGTGTTTTAGATATGGCCATTGTCCCCTATCCTAACTATATATTCACAATAACATATCATTCTAGAGCTGTGAGTTATGACCCACTCGGCAACATTCTATCTTCAAAAGTACTTACATTAGAATTCATAACCGTAGCAACAATAATTGTATGGTTGAGAGTCATCACTACATGAGGAACCATATTAAGAGATCCAGCTCTAGGAAGGTTGAAAACCACTGTCTAGAAGTTTTGCTGTGGTCAAATTAGAAAGAGGGATTTTCTAGTGGATTATGGAAAATATAAAAACTAGTTAAACTAACAAGCCATAAAACCCCCTTAGGGAAAAGCAGGTTATTTCAGTCAGTGAAAGCAACACAGGGAGATAAAGGGCAAGCCACTGAGCCTTTTCCTATGACAGTCTGTGAAGTGGCACTCTGTGTATGTTCTATATGGAAACTTATTAATAATTTTCTTAGCTACGATGTCTATTGCTGTGAGAAAACACCATAACCAAAAGCAACGTGGAGGAAAAAAAAAAGAGTTTATTTCATTTTATAGCTTTTATTCTGTCATCCAGGAAAATCAGGGAAGGACTTGGAGGCAGGATCTGATGCAGAGGCTATGGAAGAGTGCTGCTGGCTTGTTCCCCATGGTTTTCTCAACTCACTTTCCATAACATCTCCCACAGATAGTTCCACATGGGCTCAAGCATTATTCATAAACAGACATTTATTCCTCTGTGGAAATACACATATTTAAAAAATACTTTAAGATATCTAGATTGAATAAATCGAGGATATGACTTTCCCACCCCAGAGTAATGCTATTTATCAATATGACTCAGCTATTCACCACTGTGATCAGATACCTGAGAAAGTCAATTTACAACAAGAAAGATTGATTTAGTTCAGGGTTTCAGAGATTTCAGACTATCAGACCATGCTCATTGGTTTTTTGATTTATGGGCCCATGAGAAGGCAGAACATGACGGTGTTGGAAGTTGTGATGGAGGGGCCTACCTAGTTTATAGTGGACAGGTGAGAAAGGGAAGAACGGAGGGAGGGGGAGAGAGAGGGAGGGAAGACAGAAGGGGAGAGGAGAGACAGAGACAGAGAGAGACAGACAGACAGAGGCAGACAGAGACAGAGAGACATACAAAGAGACACACACAGAGAGATAACACAACACACCAGTTCACTACTTTCTCCAGCTAGGCATCACCTAACATTTCCAAAATATTCCAAAGAAATATCACTAACTAGAGACCAAACTTAACAATACATGAAATTCAAGGGTAGGAAGAAAAGGTAATGTTTTGTATTCAAATGGTGACTCTCATTATGTGAAGCAAAGCTCAAAATGAACCACTCACAGGAAGTGAAAAAGTTTCCACTCCCCTATATCCTCATCTCCACAGTCCAATGTGTTTCTGCCAAATCACTTTTGAAAATAACAATACATCTTCCTGATCCAACATAAGACAATTTTTATCCTATTATCCAATTTTTTAAAAAAAAAATGCAATTTATTTGGTTGTCCTCTTTTATTCTTGATTTTATTTTCTATGGATTCATTTGTCTGTAGAAAAATATGTTTCAAAAATATTAAATGGAAAACCCCAGAAATAATTGATGAGTTTGAAATTTTACACTGTTCTGAATAATGTGATGCAATCATCTTCCATGTCTTATCCATGAAGAGTGTGCTGTTCATCCATTCAATTACTTAGCAGTTGGTTCACCTGTTGCAATTTCACCGTTCTGTACACAGGGTTTATTACAACCTATGGTTTTAGGCATCCAGCATGGTACAGCATATATCAAAGCATCACAGGCTACTACTATGTAGACAAAAAATATGTGCATGGAATTTCACCCATTATCACTGTTACTACCTCTGGGTTACTACTACATTCATTTGACTTCCTCCAAGACTTAATTTGTTATTAATCTGTTGTTCTGCATTAAATATTAGTGACTCAAACCCCTACATTTTCTATCAGTGGGAGTTAATTTTCATAGACCTCTATGAGAAGCAGCTGGGTGCTTGCATAAGTCTGGAACCCCAGACCATTATTGGAAGGCAGGAGTTCAGCTCTGCTCCCAGGCCCTGGTTCTTTTCATTTAGCTTCAGCCCCCCACAGCCCCTCCCACAGAGAGGTCTGTGACCATCAGACTTGAGGAACAGGCCTCAGGCCCCAAAGAGATTTACATACTAATGAGATGCCTGAGGGCCACAGGGTGGAGCCAATTAAGCATTCTTCCCCAGCCTCTCCCTCTTCTCTCCCTCCCTATTTAACTCAGGTCTGCCCTGGGTTTCAGGAGCAGGTGGTGGGCGGGGGTGCATCCAGATCTATCCACCATCTGCCATGACATTAAAGCCTGTAAAAACCCATGGACTTTCTCAAATCATTGGGGACTTGCAGTGAGGAACTGTGGACCACAGCAGCTGTGCCTAACTTCCCCCTGGAGGAACCCTCAGCATCCCCAGCCACTGTACTGACAACTAAATGGTTCTTACTAGTCATAGAAGATATAAAATCATGCAAGTTATCTAAGACCATCTATTAATTTGTGTGATCTTGTGTAACTCAGTGAGTTTTCAAAGAGAGACGTAATTGAATTTTTTCACTGAACTAAATAACATAGATGTTTTCAGCTATTTATAATGTAAAATGGTTAGCAGAAAAGGTACACCTATACTCTGGATTAAATTTGTAGACCTATTTCTCATTTATTGCTGTTTGAAACAGAATGCATTGATATATAAGTGATTTAATATACATATAACTATTGTTTAATTCCTTTCCATTTGTAAAACTACTGAGATCAATATAATTTAAAAATTGCATTGCTTTTGTACTCAAGTTTGTTATCTTTGTCTCCCTATTACACAGGCAGCATGTACATTCCCCAGGGCTTTCACACTCTGCAGATTTAGTTGGGCATGTTTATTGATTCATCTATGCCAAAGCAAGCTCACCTCTGTATCTTGTGTCCAGTTTTCTTTAGAGTGGCCACACAGGTGTTAGCTGAAAAAAGCCTTTGCAAAGCAATTAGATTTTCTCTCAGAATCAGATTGCACTGTTTTGGAATCTGGAGTTCCTTTGGTCTAGCTATTGTATACACAAGGTAGGCTAAAACACCACAAAAATAAAGTTTGCAAGTAATGTGTCCAAGATGACCTACAGGTCTGTAACTTGAAATCTGTCAAATAAAAGCATAGCTATGACAAGGTACAAAGTTAATTTTATAAAGCTCACACATTTCCATTCTAAGTGTTGGCAGGCTTTGTCCCATGTTTTCAGGCAATCTCTAGTTGACTTTTAATCACTGCTCTTCTTAGGAAAATGTTTTCTTCTGACACTCAGGGCTAGTTAAACCTTCCGTAGTTAAAGTAAAACCAATTATATCAAAGCACAGCTTAAATTTTCTCATTGTCACAATTTCCCCTCAGGAAATATTTTGAGAAGTTTATAACTTGGGCATTAGCTTAAAATTTTTACCATTATAGTAAAAGACACAGAAGAAGGAACAAAGCTTTCTAAAACCTTTACAATTACAACCACAATTGTGTGTGTGTGTGTGTGTGTGTGTGTGTGTGCGTGCGTGCAAGACAGTTTTCGAGTGTCCATTCATATATACCATGAGTTATCGAAGATAATTAATTTCCCTTTTCAAGATACTTTTGATTTCACTTCAATAGGAAGGTTGATTTCTACTTAATGGTTACCATTATTTGTTGGTTCCTTGTTCTGGAGGGTGTCCCAGGACGATCTCCCAGCTGGGGACAGGGTGAGAGCAGGGAGGGTTCTCTACTGTCTCCGTGCTGCCTCTGGACTGTGTCACCACTGTCTGTAGGTCTCTGGCCTGGCCTGATGAGGGAAGTCCGGGCCAAAGGACACAGAGTGCAAGCAGAAGGGGAGATTCCTGCCCCCACTGCTGCCGCTGCCACTGTCACTGATTGGTCTCTCCCAGGTGCTGCATCTCTCTCTCTGGCGCAGAGCTGATCCAGGCCCGGGCTGGTCTGATAAGAAGCCAGCTGGCTACCTGGCAAGGAGGCAGCTTGGTGTCCCAGGTGGGTTCCGGGAAAGCAGATCTCTCCCCAAGTGTTAATGAAGACCCCCATACTCGGGAGAACCTTCCTCAAGTCTCCGGAAATCACGACCACCCAAAGATCACAAGAAACCATACCTGGATGCAATCAGCAGAGGCTTTATTAGGGAAAATAGCCGGCGGTCAAAACTACAAGCTCTTTAACTCCAAGAGCAAGGTTTTGGCCCCAGTGGTGGGTTAAAGGGTCTTTTATAGCATGGGGTGGAAGAAGGAAGGTATTTTCGTGTGCTTACACATGAATGGTTGTTTTACAAATTTTGAACAGAGCACTGGGAAGACCAAAGGAGGGGTAACCAAGAACAGTGGAACATTTCAGAGAATCTAGCCCAAATGATCTAGAGTCATGTGAAAATCACTCTGCACACTCATTCTTCTCAAAAATGTGGTTTTTACCATGCTATTGTGTCCTATCCTGCCATTTACCAACTATTTCAGATTATCTTCCGGCTATAGCCCCACCTAGGTGGCAGCATCTTTTATCTGTGTCTTCCTGCCTTGGGCCTCTCCCGTGGGAGAGGCTTGAGGAATGTAATCCAGCAAGTGTCCTTCACCTGGAATGTGAAGGCCTGAAATCTTATTTTCAGTTAAAATGGCCTTTATAATTTTTTACTCTACATTACAGCTCTTGTGACAGAAACTCTCAGACACCAGGATGATTCTTGAGCACTTTACTTCCCCTAAATAGAGCCTTTATATATAGTTTCAGGGTGGGTTAGGGTCTGGCAGTAGATAATGCCTATTGGCTTACTATGAGAGCTTGGAGATACCTCATATGCATATGGGAGATCCTGAGGGACTGTTTCTCATGACTGATGGTCATAAACCTCTCTGTGGGAGGGGTTGTTGGAGGGCTGAAGCTAAATGAAAAGAACCAAGGCCTGAGAGCAGAGCTGAACTCCTGCCGTCCAGTAAGGTTCCAGGGTTCGGAAGCTCATGCTCGACCAAGTACCCAGCTGCTTCTCACAGCCCACTGCCCCACAATTATTCACTACAAATGAACTTTCTCTGTCTCCTATTCAGGGACAAGCAACATGACCAGAAGCCTAATGGTGGGGAAAGAGACAACCTATCTTCATAAAGAATTTAGGCATAAGATATGTCAAACCAAGGCATGCAATTGCTTTTTTAAATAAACCCATTAACCTGCTATTCAAATTTAAACAAGTATGAATTACTTTATATAAGAAGCCACTAAGAAGTAATTTCAACCAGGAATCTAGATCTTAGAATAGAACAAAAAATTTCAGGCAGGAATCTAAATCCTAGGCTAGAACAAAGAAGTAAGCTTTAGACATAAAAATGACTTTGGGCTAGGAGAGGGAAGTAGGCTCAGATATTTTGGTCATCCTGATAAGCCCTTAGAAATAGTGATCATGGGAGTGATCATAGGACTTTGTTTATTGACATGCTTGTTCTTTGACTATTTGCATCTATTATATTGATAGTTCCTCAACCTAGAACTGACCTTAATACTTGCATGTAAGTAAAATGGTATAAAAGCAAAAAGGAGATGGGACATGGGATAGAGAGTTTCTGGTGGGGAGGGGAAATGGGGAAAGGGGATGACATCTGAAATGTAAATAAATAAAATATACAATAAAAAAGAAGAAAAAAGGAAAAGGAAATTTTAAAATTAAAAAAAAAAAAGAAGCCATTAATTGAAATAAAAGAAGCACATGTAGAAACAGGATAAACTAGTACCAAGGGAACACATATATTGCACTCTACAGTTTAAGCTATACCTATATAGATAGTTTCTGAAGCACGTGGTAATGCTTGGAGTAAAATGGGAAACTATGCTTCTTTATTCAACAATTTGATATAATTTTCTACACAATGATTTCTTTAAAATTTTTTCATAAAAAATGATGACTTTAGAATAGTCATTGATTCTTAATTTTATTATATAAACCACTTTAAGATATTTCAATAGAAATATATAGGAAGAATTGAATTCTCCAGCACTAATATGCAGTTTGGTACCGAAAGTTAATAACAATGCATTGTATTCTCGAAAAATGCAGACAGATTTTAAAGTGTTCTAACCATGAGGAACACAACAAGTCTCTGAGTTGAAGCTTATGCAAATTATCTGGATTTACTTATGCCACATCTATGCATATTTAAAAACATGTTGTATACAGTAGGTAATATAATTTTCATTATTCAATAAATAAAGAAGAGAAACATAATTGTCAGTCTTTTTCCCCTAGGAAATCATGAACAAAAATGTGTGTATATATACATATGTCAAGAGTTCCTAAGCACTGTTGTAAATTCTTCAATGACTCGTACTTACTTTTATAAAACACACATCCTAATACTTCTTTCTCAGGATCTTTATATTATAATCTCATACTTTATCCCTAGGATTTGATCATTCTCAATGAAATTATTTAATATAATCCTCCCTTTCCAACCACACGACAATCTTATTAAGAAGTCATATCATTTATGCTGTGGGTACATAAACAATGCTTTAAAAACATGTAGTTATTGATGGAAAGAGAGGTGCAAGTGACTGACAGCAGTGTTGTGTGAGTCTTTCCTTACCTGCTGTGCTTTGTGCTTGGAATGGGAATGCAATCTTCTCAGATGTCTCTCGTTCTTGGCTTCACTGTGTCTGTCCTCTATTAACTCAGGAGCTGCTTCACAGCCCTGTGGTGTTTTATAGCACCATTGCTAAGCTCTGCCCTGCAGTCAGTTGGATTTCAGCTTCAGTGGGCCAAATCCACACACTTTCAGGGAGAAAAGTTGAGACCAAGTTTTAGAGCTTTAGGGGAGCCCTGCTTAATTTTTTTTATTTCTCTTTGGCCTAATAGTCCCTCATTTCAGGACTTCACACTGCCTCATCAAATGCTTTTCCCTACAAGTCTTACTGTAGGCAATTTAAAACTACCAGACAAGGACAGGGGTTGCCATGAGGCCTCCTTCAACATAGGCCATGTGATTCAAGTGTGTACTTGTATCAGAGACTTTCTCTGCTCTTTCATTATAGCAAGGTAGATCATTTACACAGACCATTAATTGCCTTCTCAAATTCCCTGAAAAACCAGGAGAAACATAGCTTTGAAACTATATATTATAAATCTCAGCATCTTCATCTTTTAATCAGGACTTCACATTCCCTTCCTTATTTCAAAGAAAGAAACAGTACCTATGTTAATATGCAACATCACATGACTATTTCAGCTCTCTTGAACTCAACCATCAGCCAAAAACAACAACAGGAATAAAAACCTTTTAGGTGGTTCTAAGCTCCTCAAGGTGAGGAGTTGATGATACACTCACAGACAAAGCCCTTGCTTCCCTTTGTAGGTTTTATTGCAGATGAATGGCATAAAAAAACATAGAGAAGCAAAAGGCCTTTACCAACTTATTTTTAGCCTTTTACTTATGCTTATAAAGTTTATAGATTCTATTCCTACACATTAGGTTATTTTTCAATAGAATGTTGACATTCTCATATAGCTATCACTGATCTACAATTTAAAAGGTCATTGCAGAATTTATTGTTAGAGAACTAAATCATAGGATGGGTGAGTGTAAAATGTTTGTACAAACCACAAAGACACCTCAGCAGGCTTTGATATTGACTTACAGAAAGCCAACAAATGATAATGGTTGGGGAGAGACACAGACATTCTGGTCAAGGCCTTTGGCTGCAGTATTGTCTACAGTTGTCATACAAGGATGGGTCTGTATTGAATTATGAAGTTTAACAATCTGAGGATACTTTGAGAAGAACCCTAAACACTAGATAAGAAGAAATTGCTCAGCAAGCCTGAGACAAATACTCTATTTGGAAAGGGAAGTACTGTGAATTAAACATATTAACTATCTAAAATGAACATTAAAAATATCAGGAAAACAACAAGACTATAGAAACATTAGAGTAATATAGTATTAGAATCAATGTTGAATAGATCTTAGAAAACAAACTCATCCTAGTCCTTCATTTATGACTTAATGAACAGAGAAATTTTTTTCTTTTCAAACCACAGTGATAACCTAAAAACAGGCTTTCTTATATAATTTTTGACATTATAATTAAATAATTTCCTTCCTTCCTTTTCTTCCTCTAACTCCTCCCAGTAACTCCCCTACTTGCCCTCTCTCTCAAATTAATGACTTCTGAAATGTTTTAGATATTTAAAATATATATCTATTTATATTTGATGTGTGAATACACACACATATACACATGCACACACATACGTGTATATACCTGTTCATTTGAATAATGTTGCCTGTATTATGTATCAAGGCTGATCCTTTGGCACTGGATGACTGACTGGGGTGCACTTCATGGGGAATGTAATATCTCGAACTCTCATCATTCCTTTGTCACCTGTAGTCCTTTGTCGAGGATTGAGGGTTCCTGAGCCATCCTACATCCATTTTAGCATGTCTGTTGTTGTCTTCGTTATTCGAATCTATTTAGGTAGTCATGTTCATGAGACTCATGGGTAGAGCTTCTCTGACATTTCTAGAATTATATTTGTATCATAGCAATCTTCTTGATCCTCTGGCTCGTAAACATTTTATGACCACTCTTTCACAATTATCCCTAAGTCTTACATGCAGGGGTTGTATTGTAGGTGTTAGGGACTTGGCACACAATCTATTGTTCTTTGCATTTTGGTCTGTTGTGGGTTTTTTGCAATGGTCTCTGTCTGTTGCCAAAAGGAGTTTCCTAAATGAGACATAAGAACTACACCAATCTGTGGGCATAAGAATAAATATTTAGAGTATAGTTAGGGGTTATCCTGGTTTAGTAAAGTGGCAGTTATAAATTCTCCTCCAAGATCCACAACTTCTCTAGCAGCAGTTAGTTGGCTAGGTTTCTGGTACGAGGCATCATTTTCCTCTTTTTGAGCAAACCATAAGTCCAATTAGGGGGCTGTTGGTTATCACCAAGGCATAAGGTATGCATGCCACTATTTCACCCTCAGGACTATTGTGCAATGCTGGTCATGGATGTGGTGCATAGGCATCATTGCTAGGTAGAATTATTGTTTGCTACCCTTCCTTGTAAGTTTAAATGCTGCCTTCTGGTGCCATGAAAACTAATCCTTATGGAGAATGCTTTCTAATAAGAACCATTTTCAATCTTCTGGATCCTGGTTCTAAAGTACATGGTATTCTCAACAGTAAAGATTTACTTTCTACATCTGGGAGGCAAGAGCAATAATGTATGTTTTAGTAGACTTTTGGAAAAACTCGACCAAAATGCAAAAGAGGACTTCTCATGTCTGTTATTAGGGTTTTCACTAGTTAGTGTGTGGCTTTTGTAGAGAGTATTTCAGACTATATGGGGAAATTTCTTTAAATTAGATATGTATATATGTTCACAGACAGTATGATATATAACTTTAAGAAGATAGATAATAATTTGACTCCTTATGACCTTTTCAGACATTCTTACTATTATTTTACTCTCTTCCCACACATCTTCTATATTTACCTTGCCTCCTTAAGAATCCTCAATTCCATTTTTCTCATTTTTGCTATCCAACCATCTGTACTCTCTATATTGCTTCCCTAGCCTCTACCCTGATAGTAATCCCATTTTACTTTTTCTGGTTTCTACAGTTACTCCAATATCTATATATATGTATATATGTTCACATGTTAAAACTTGGAGTTAGGAGCCTCCAATGAGATATAATAAGTTATGTTTGTCTTTCTGGTTCTGGGTTACTTCATTCAACATAATGTTTATAACCCATTTACCTAAAAGTTTCTGATTTCATTTTATTTACAGCTATTCTATGGTGCACATGTACCACATTTTAGTTACCCATTTATGAGTTGAAGGACAGTTAGGTTGCTTCCATTTCCTAGTTTTTTTCCAACATAACAACAGTGAACATGGCTGAGAAAGTATTTGTTGAGTAGGATGTCAAGTCCTTTGGGCATATGCCAAACTATGCTATAGCTGGGTTAAGTGGTAGAGTGAATTTTAGCTTTTGGGGGGTTCTCTACAGTGATTGACAGAATGGCTGCAAGAGTTTACAATCTTGTCTACAGATACTGAGGGTTTTCTCTTTGTCTTTTGTTATTGGTTGTTTGGTTGATCTTCACTATTCCTATTGGATAAGGTAAGATGAAACCTGAAAGTTGTTTTGATTTGAATTTCCCTAACTAAGATGATGAACAATTTTTAGAAATATATCATGGTGATATTTACATCTTTTAAGAGTTATCTGTTCAAATCCCAAGCCAATGAAATGGGCTTCTCCTTAACTATGTCCAAGTATCCAATTTTATATAAAAGCATATGTCATATAAAATCAGATATTTGCACATAGTTAATGAGCTTAATATTGCCATCTGTAGTTTATAGTCTTTCCATTTTGTGGTATTTAATATTTCTTAGGGATGTCTGAAGAAATTAATAATAATAACAACAACAATAATAATAGATTCAAAATCTGGTTTCACTAGGTGGAACCATCTATTTAAGAGGAAACTGTCTTCTACCCACCCCACATGTTAACTCAATCTGCACACCTCTGTATTAAACAGTAACAGTCCCTCTAAAAAGCTTTATTACATGCAAATATTTTTGTTGTTTTTGCTGTTTTCCCTGAAGCAGTTATGGTCTTGGATTCTACAATTTCTGTAATAGGAAAATTTAACATCAATGAATCTTGGTACTTTTTTTCTCCTTTCAAAGTATTCACATCTGTAATTTTGTTTAAACAACTTTAGCAGTCATTTCTACTTAGAGAAATGTCACCAAATGGTGAAGGCATACATTGAGGTTTGTGTAGTTTGGTGAAGGCATACATTGAGGTTTGTGTGGTTCAGATTTCTGAAGCCTGGAGGTTTTCACTCCAGCTACCCTACAAGGTAAAATCCACACAAAATCTGTGAAGTCATGGCCAGCCTGTGTGGCCTCCTGAAGTTTCTGTTCAGCAAAATATAAATCAGCCTCTCCCCTCCTCCTCCTCCTCCTGCTGCTGCTGCCTTTTGCCAGCTTCCTTTCATTTCCTCTCAATTTGAGTGGGAAATTTATTTTTGACAGTTTGCTATGTACAAGGAGAGAGTCATGTTGAATTGTAAAACATTGACTTTTTTTCTTAAGTAGATTTACTGCACTTCTTCTTCCCATCATAATATACCTAAATCTTTACAAAATTCATGTAAATATATTTCATTCTGGTGCCAATGTTGAATGATCCTGAAATGTGATAAAAGCAAGTGTCCCCAACTAGAAAGAGTTTGACTCTCAGTGGAACCTTTTGCTTTTGTTGAAGAGAGGAAAAACATAGAATTCTCTTGATTTTTCCTAGCTTTTATCCATTGGAATTGAGTGTGGGCAGGAGGCATTAGATGATTTTTTTTTTCAGCTTGATTATTCTGTAGACAGGCTTATCCCAAATTCTAGGTGCCTAGGCTCTCATTTGTGTGTGTGTGTGTGTGTGTGTGTGTGTGTGTGTGTGTGTTTACTTTAGAAAATTCAATTGTTTCCATGACCCTTTAAAATTTAATTTTAAAAAGCTATTTCAAGTATTAATGGCTGGGCATGCTGGTATATATATAATCTGTAATCTCAAAATTTGGGAGACCAAGACAGGAGCATCAGACGTTCTGAACTGTCTTGGACTACAGAATATGCATCTACATAGATGCTGTCTCAAAAAATAAAATAAAATAAAATCCAGTAACATCTTTCTGAGTAGCCTGGAAACTATTCCTTTGGGAGGCAGATGGAGGGAGGGAGGGACCTGTGTGGGAGATTGGAGGGGGAGAAAACAAGGGGAGCAGCACCAGGTATGAGAAGAAACAGGAGAGAAGTCCAGAGGTCCAGAGATCGAACGTAGCAGTGGGGCTGGGGGTAGTAGGGAACTGGGGATCCACTAGAAAGTCTCAGACCAGATGTGAGATGCTTCAAGGACCCAATGGGGACATTAGCCAAAATACCCAACAGCAGGGAGATAAAACCTGAAGAAACCACCTCCAGTAGACAGGCATGGCCCCCAGTGGAGGGATGGGGCCACCCACTCATCTAAAAATTTTTAACCCAGAATTGTCCCTCTCTTACAGAAATGCAGAGACAAAAATGGAGCAACGACTGACAAAAAGGCCATCCAGACACCACCCTACCATGTGATCCATTTCACCCTTGGACACCAGACCCCAGCACTATTGGTGATGCCAAGATATGCTTTCAGACAAGAGCCTAGTATGTCTGTTCTCTGAGAGGCTCTGCCAGCACCTGACTAAGATAAATGCAGGCACTCCCAGTCAACCATGGGACTGAGCCTGGGGACCCCAATGGAAGAATTAAGGGAAGGGTTGAAGGAGCTGAAGGGGATTGCAACCCCATAGGAAAAACAACAGTATCAATTAACTGGACCCCTAGAGCTCCCAGGAATTAAACTACCAACCAGAGTATATATGGGCTGGTCCAAGACTCCCACTACATGTACAGCAGAGAACTGCCTCATCTGGCATCAGTGGGAGGGTAGGCACTTGATCCTGTGGAGGCTTGATGCCACAGAGAACTGGGGTGCTAGAGGGGTGAGACTGAATGGGTGGGTGTGTAGGGGAGCACTCTCTTAGAGGCAGAGGGAAGGGGAGTTGGGGGGGAGGCTTGTGAAAGGGAGACTAAGAAAAAGGATAATAACATTTGAAATGTAAACCAATAAAATTATTCATTTTAAAAAAAGAAAGAAAAAGAAGTCATCAGCAAAAATATCATCCTTTAGTTTATTTAGAAGAATAGGTGCCTACCTACTGCCATGAAGATGTTTTTGCTTCTAAGTAAACACAGTTGCTAAGCATAGTCACTGGTGTCCATTCTTACCACATCCTTATTTATATTCCTAAAACCTTCTATCCCTTTCAGTTAAACTGAATTTTACAATGCCCTTGAACAAAACCCAGTAGCCTTGAATAAATTTTCTTTGCTGGTTTAATTTCATGATATATAGTTTTTACTTTTATGAGTATTTGTGGCTGTTTAATTTCTAGTATTGTTATGCTTAAGGTTTTGTATGACCAGTCTTCTGACAGATTTTTCAAGTTTATAAAGAACACCCTAAAACCTGGCATGAGTATAATTATTAAATGGTGATTGATAACAAATATGTAATATAATTTAGTGAGTTATTAATATAAATATGAAAAATTTTAAAAATGGCCTAAGACCACTCAAAATCCTTTTTTTCTGTAACTTAAAAGAAGAGGAAGAAGAGGAGAAGGAAGAGGAAGAAGATAAAGAAAAAGAGGAGGAAGAGGAAGAAGAGGAAGAGGAAGAGGAGGAGGAGGAGGAGGAGGAAGAGGAGGGAGAGGAGGAGGAGGAGGAAGAAGAAGAACAAGAAGAAGAACAAGAAGAAGAAGAACAAGAACAAGAAGAACAAGAACAAGAAGAACAAGAACAAGAAGAACAAGAACAAGAAGAACAAGAACAAGAAGAAGAACAAGAAGAAGAACAAGAAGAACAAGAAGAAGAAGAAGAAGAAGAAGAAGAAGAAGAAGAAGAAGAAGAAGAAGAAGAAGAAGAAGAAGAACAACAACAACAACAACAACAACAACAACAACAACAACAACAACAACAAGATGACGAGAACACAAGCTGGTTTGAAAACCAGGTAAGTTACAACACATGTAAACGTCAGGACAGAAAAGCAATAATACAAACATGGAACCCAGAAGAGTCATCACTAATGGTGTAATTGGCCCCTATGTTGTGTTTAGTTCTGAAGTTGTTAATAGAAAGGAAAAGAGAAAACAGTTCTTGGAGGACCTCTTTTGACTCCCTTCTACAGAGTACATTCATATAGTTTTATATTGAGAATACTATGTGATGTAAAAACACACTCTCAAGGTTTTCTCATTTTGGTGGAGATGAGACTCGGGGTTGAACCAAAGACTTTACCCAGCTAATCACTTAATTTATCACTTACCAGTACCACAGTCTTCAACATTAGTGATAAATATATGTCAGCAGCAAATATTCCAATGCATTTTCTACAGTTATATCTAATAATGGCCACTTGTAAAAGCTAGGGGACTGACTCAAGAACGTGTTCCCAGTGATTCTAGGACTATAATAAAGTTGAGTGTCAGGCTCTGCTTAAGCAACTGGAGATGAACATTAAACTCTAAAGTGCTTCAGTGCATTAAATATTCATTTTCCTCATTTTCTGCTTTCGAAACAAGTAACCCGTGACTGGAACTGCTCATTTATTATAAATTTTAGAAAGCTAAGAAAGGCAGAGAGCTGGATCAAAGTGCACCCCACCTTGGTCCAAAAGTGGAATACAGGTGGCAGTGCTGCTCCTGGGCTGCTCTTTCAAAGAGGTCCATTTCTGTAGGAGACAAGGTCACTAGGTCCCTGTCACTGGGCACTCAAAGGGACCCAAGAAACAACAATTAACTTTTTACTCAAGAAACTGATACACAGAGACCAGAAAGAGTGCTTTTCCCCCTTTTCCCCAGCAAATATTTCTTGCAGCTGGTGTTAGCAGTAAAATCTGGGAAGGCTGCTACAGTGAGTCTGTCTGGGGAGACAGGATCCCAGAAGACATGAGTCCTATTAAAAGACATGTTAAGACAGAAGATTTGATAAAAATTTTCTGTTGGATGTCCCCATTGCTAGTTTAATAGTAAGAGTTCTCTCGAAACTTTCTCTGTTCACAGCTTTAATAAAAATGATAATGATGACCATAGAATAATATTGATGCTTATCATGGTTTGAATGCTGAGTATCTCCTACAGACTCATGTCTGAACACTTGTTTCCCCAGCTACTGGTGCTGTTTTAGAAGACCCCTGGAACCTCTCAGGTGAGGTAGTTCTCCAGAAGTGATGACCTAGTTTAATCTGTTCATGGCTGCTGCTGCTGTTGCTGCTGCTGCTACTGTTGCTTCTGTTGCTTGAAAAAAAAATGTAAAAATTCATCCCCATGGAACCATCTGCCATGCTGTCCCCATTATCACACCTCCAGGAAACTATCTGCCTCACCTCTTTAATATGCTCCTTACTTCTGTTAATGCCACCTGCTATGTTTTTCCCACTATGACACTTCTGTGACATCTTCCCCTGCCTTCTGCACTATGACAGATTGGAATTTGTGGAGTCACTCCACCATGCCTTCTCCGTAATGAAAGACTGTAATCTCTCTAAACTATGAAGAAAACATATCCTCCTTTAAGTTGCTTCAGTCATGTAACCTTTCAGAGTAATGTCAATGGTAACTAATAGAGAGCTTATAAGACCACACACTGTTCTGTAAGATTTACCTATCTGCAAACTAAACACAAGCTGACTACTTCTTACTGTAGCAATGTGCCATCATTTACGTAAATGAAATGTATCTAGGTATTTAAATGATACGTAAATGAAATGAGCACTCAGCTCTCTAACAAGGGAGCTTGACTTCTTCATCATTTAGAAGGTGATACTTCATAGACTCAACTAGATTTCTAATGAAAATATACAGAATACCTGATTGAATATCTTTTTAAAAATATTCTCAATATGTCACTTATCTGGCACAGAAACCAATGTTAAACAAAATCAGGGTCTTTAAAGTTAAGTTCCTGAGGGATTCTAGTAAATTCTGTGTATTTTGCTTTTATTGGCAGCTGTACAAGACACACTATAAGAAAAAAAACGGCAAAACTGTAATTAGCCATGGTCAACAGTCCAATAAATATCTTAAATGAACTCAGTCAGCCTCAGTCATTTGAATTACTCTTCAAATAATTACAACCATCAGACTTAGTTGAATGGTTTAGTATGACCAATGATAGGTTAGAAAATGTCTTGTAGGTTAATGCCTTACTGGTTCTTGCAGAGCCAAACTGGTTCTCTTGTGCTTTATTGCTACCATGACAAAAAGCCTGGAGTCTTTCTGCTACAAGGAGATTAGAAGTCTGAGGCTTTGGTGCTGGGAAGGCAGTTCAGTCTGATACAGATAAGTGTCTGATGTGCAAACGCAAGTAGCTGAATCCAAATCCCCAGCACCCATGCAAAACAAGCCAGACATAGCAGTGCATGGCTATAACCCCAAAACTAAGGAAATAGAGACAGACAGATCCCAGAGCTCATGGGCCAGGTACTCTAACCATCTTTAAGCTGTAAATTCAGTGAGAGGGCCTGTCTCACAAGAAAGAAATAAAAAGGTAGCAAGTTGCTGAGGAAAGGCACTAACCTTGACCTCAACCTGTAGTCTTCACATACATGTGCACACATATGTATCCACACCCCAGCAGCACATGCACACAAGTAAAAAGAAAAGCAAAATCAAGAACCAATCCATATGTAAACACTGTGGTCACTCAACTACTATCACATCTAAAGATAACAGACAAAAAAAAAAAAAATCATTGAGTTGCTCAAAGCCACTAAGCAAGGGAGAGATTTATGTGTTATTTAAGAGTCCAGCTGTAACTGATGGATTTATATAACATATGTTAAATAAAAGAGAATAAGAAATAAACTTTGTGGTTAAGTGAACTTTAAAGAATAATTTCAGCTTTAGATCTACTAGTTACTTTTCTGTTTCCGAGATAAAACAATATGACTACAAGCAAGTTATAGCGGGACTAGTTTATTTGGGCTTAGGGTCCCGGGGGAACAAGAGTCCATTATGGTGGGATCACAGCACCAAGTAGTGAGCATGACAGCATGTTGTCAGACACAGGAAGCTGAATGCTGATATCTTCAAGTGCAAACACAAAGCAGATAACGCAAATGGAAGAAGAGCAGGTTTAAGTTCTAAAAGCCTCCCTGGTAACACACATTCTCTAGCAAGGTGATAGGCTGTTAAACTCCCTAAACAGCACCACCAACTGGGGACCAAGTGTTCAAATCCCAGAGGCTGTGGGGGACATTTCTCATCCAAACCACCACGAACCTGAGCTGGTCAGAATGAAAACATATTTTCTTAAATATTTGTAGCTACAAGTAACAGCATCCAGCTTCCCAGTGTGCCTGGTATTTGCCCCATTGTCCCTCTTGCCTTTCTAATGCATTTGCTACCAAGTCTATCAATTGAATCATCTGTTGTGCATTATTATCTGGACTAGATCCTGACTAATATAGAAAGCCCATTCCAAAGAGACAAAATAGAAAATAGAAGAAAACAATATGGAAATGATAGAAGACTGTGAAAAGTGCCTGACACTAAACCAGCGTGACATTTCAGACAAGCATAACAGACTAGACAAGGCCAATAAAGAAAAAAAAATAGATGAAGGGTTTTCAGAATTGTTAGATTCTCTCAATTCTCAAGCTATGGAAGTCCAATGCATCAGTAGAAGAATAAAGAGCAGTCGACCATTCTTTAGACCCATACTAGGCACAATGGAAGGGAGCTGATCACAAGGCAATTTTAGAAAGAGTCATAAAGGAGCCACAAGGAGCATGGTAGGAGATTAACCAGCAGAAATATTAGACATCAATGAAGTAGAATAAGCGGGGGGAAAAAAGACTTAAGAGGAATCCAAATAATATAGAAACTAACAATACCAAAGAGTATTCAGAGGCAGTGCAAACAAAGCATACTAAAGTGTGCAACAAACTGTAGTAAGGGTAAGAAGAGAAAGCCACGTTTTTTTTTTCTCTGATCAACAGGACTGGTCTCTGGTGCTTAGTTTAACGCAGTAATGTGTACATGGCCTGTTAGGCTACCAGGTGTGAGTGAATGTTGGAGTGGTAGTATTTTTTTGTTTTCTTACTCTTTTACCCTTTAGACTAACCTTCTTTAAGGTGAGCCTTATTGAACCATGAGCTTTCATGGCACTGGGTCTTTGCTTTAGACTATCGGACAAGTTTTCAAACACTCCGTCCAAGTAGCCATCAGTCTATGCCTAACTAAAATGTGTATTCACAGCTACCGTTTATCTTTCCGTTCTGCTCTCTGCATCTTTCACCTCTTGACGTGCTCCTCTGGTTAATGTATATTTTCTGTCATTGCTTTAGCAATGATCAACGGCAGCATATATGTCTGTGGGATTTCTCTATGGGCTTCTTCTTTGGGAACATTAAATTTATTTGTGTATTTATTTAATTACTTATTCATGCTTTTGCATATATAACTGATCTATAATGTTTCCGAAAGTACCAAAAGAAAATACTAACAACTTGCAAGCTGGCTTCTCATCATTTCTTATATTCTAGTGATCCTCCTATGAATTTCAAAATGCCTAAATGTAAGGCTGACATATTTTTATTTTATTGACTCATTCAGCCAATATTCATTTGCCATCTGGCAGGTACTATCCTGGTTGGTAGGGTGAATTTGATACTGCCAGTGCTCTATAAAGAGACTCACATGTAAATAAAAACAGATCAGAAAAATGGCCAGTCAGTTCCACATTGGTGGAGAACATGTACCTTAGACAAGCAGATCCAGGAACTGGACATTAAATCACAAGGACATTTTTGCTAGAAGCAAGATGGAGATGAGTAATCTAGAATGTATCAGAAAGAGTAATCGCTGCAAACAAGCAAAATAACAACAACAAAAAAATCATCACACTTCAATCTAGTTTGAACAAATGAAACAAGTGTAAAGAGTTTAGTAAGACACTTTCATTTGATCTTCCCAGGTCGTTTTAGACCTGTTTTCATGACTGCATGAGCATCTTAACATCAGGAAATTAGTCCCTGAAGCACTCTCAAGATTTTAATCAAGAATGTTTGGGTGCCAGTGAAATGTCTCAGTGGGTAAAAAGTGCTTCCTGGAAAAGCCTTTTGATCTGGACTCCAGCAGCAGAACCCATGTAAAGGTAGAAAGAGAAAATCAACTCCAGAGTCTCATTCGCCGACCTTGACGTACACTGTAACATGTGTATGAGTATGTATGTATGCAAGCTAACTCTCTCTCTCTAGCTCTCTCTCTAGCTCTCTTTTTTAAAAACATAATATTTAATCTCTGTATGAATGTATTTGCTTATCACAATCTAGAAAAAACTTTAAAAATTTAACACTAGATATGCAAGCTATACACAAGAGAGATCTATATTCATTAAAATGAATCTTTGTTTTAATGTCAGAGCAAATTGCCCACCAGGAAAATTAAAACCATGAACATATATATTTAAGATATAAATCTGGTGGGGAAAATGGTACTTATTATTTTAATTTTCTTTTTTTTTCTTTTTTTTTTTTTTTTGGCCAGCAATAAAGTTGGGCTCATTCACCTAAGGTCGTTGGTCTTTGAGCATTTTATTTATTTGTTTATTTAGTTAGTTATTATTTATAGAAACTTCTTTAAATATTTGACCCTTTTCCAATACAATGTTTATTTTTAAGAATTATTAAGAATTACTCATCAATTCATAAACAACCTTCCCTTTTCATCTACTTTATTAAATTTTCTGCTCATTTTTATAATTTTAATTTCACAATGTTTTGTAAGGTTTCTTTTTACTCTAAACTCTAGCCACTATCTTCATAATGTCTTTCTTGAATGTGAAGCTCTTCTCAAGAATGACTTTATAAAATATATAAAACTAGATTTTTTCAATTTCTTTTGTTCTTACATTTAAGCACTCATTTTTGGCATAGAACATAAGGAAAAGATATATCTCCATCTTTGCCCAATGGGTTTATTAATCAACTGCTAGAATACAATTACTGCATATTCTTTTTTTTCAAGTAATTGAAAACATGAGTTTTGTCAAGTTATTAAATACATCAGATCTTCCCAAGACCCTTTATTAATTTTCACTGATTTAACTTTATATTCTTGTACTATACAATTTTAGACACTAAATTTACCAATACGCTTACAAATATTCATATATGAAGTTCACATAATATGTGTCCTCATAGCTGACAATTTATATAGCTGTACTCATTTTAAATGCTTATCAGCTCACTGTTACCAAATTTATGGTGTCTTACAAGGAAAAAAACTGAAAATGTAAACAACAAAATATCTACTTTTCAGAGACTTAAATATTTCAAAGGCAAGCACCATGGAAAATTTTGGATACTATGCCCCTGAATTCTGTGATAGGTACAGAAGCTTATGCACACAAACTCACAGGTAGAAGATACAACGAGGGAACTCACGTAGGCACCAACCACATCAGAACAAGAATTCCAGTGAAACCATACTGATAACGCTCAGTATTTTCACTATTTAATCAGCTGACGGTACAAAAATGAGTGAAAAGGGAATCTACTACCAGAATGTAAATAAAAAGGAAAGATTTGACAAATAGATATTGAACATCAAAGCCCCTTTTCAAATATGTTATCAACTTCATTCATTATTTAAGTTCAGAGACATCAGTAGCAAACCAAAACGATTAACGTTCCTTGATCATTTTGAATCAAATTGATTTATAAAGCATTTTTGGAAAGTCCCGTTTAACTGATAAAAATGATGCTAAATGTGGAGGAGCTTTAATTAGGACATTCATTTATTCAATTCAATGATAATTTTAGTAATTGTAAGCAATTAATAAGTGCACACACCCCTACGGTAGCCTGTTGTACTTAAGCCTTTAAAGAACATCTCTGAGTTAGCCAGTCTTACATTGTAAAAATCGGGAGATTATTATTAATAACAAACAGATGATCTATTTGCCATTTCTGGCTTTACTTTACCTTAATATCAGTTGTTAAGTTATCAACCTGCATTTTAGATAGTAACTCATAAGTACCCCTAAGTAACTCATAAGATATGTGTGCATGTCTCAAAATATGGTTGATGCTCTTTTTCCTCTTGATCATATGGAACGTGGTGGGTTTCAAGATAACTTGAACAACTATTTTCCTAAGTGGTTACCAGAGAAAGACAACAGAGAGATTGAATGAAGTTATAGTAGCCAGTACCTTAGACTTCTAAGCCCATTACCTAAAAATATCCATGCTGTTCTGCCCTGAAAGGGAAACACAGAGCAAAAGATTTCTTTATTTTACTTTTTTATTGGGTAGTTTTAGACAGTCACCTCATTTTCCAAAGGATAAATTTCTCTTTAAACTTGTCTCTAGTGGTAAGGAGTAATGAAGGGCGTTTCTCACTCTCTGACACACTTTCTGGGCTACTGCATGCTCACAACATCCTTTGAGCTTTATTAAAACATATTACCCTCATATCACAGCAGGCTTCCTAATTTTAGAACAATTCCTACTCCAAATTCATTTTGACCTGAGATTTATTTTCTGAAATAGACAATGCATACATTTAAAATATTTAGCAATTTCATTTACTATTCCATGTGTTCCAATTATTTGAAATGTGTATTTAAATGTTAAATTTCCTATGAGATTCACAGCCATTTTAGATATAGCAAAAATTAGATTACAGCACATATTTCTGTCCTGAAGAACTGAATTATCTTTCTGTGGGAAACAAAATGCACTTATTTCTTAAAATATCTATATGTTTAGTTAACATAACAAGGTTTAACTAAACAACATTTTCCATAAACTAACCTGAGTTTTCAAGTTTTGGAAAATAAATAGGAACATAGCCACCAACACTCCAAAAACAGACAAAGGAACAGCCTGGGGAGCCAATTAATTTAGAACTTCCAACTCAGTTTTCTACCATTAGATCTATAACATCTTTCTACTTTACCTATAACATCTTTTCTACATATACGATAAGATCTTTCTACTATAAGATCTATGAACAACTACATGCATGAGAATAGTGTGTGTGTGTGTGTGTGTGTGTGTGTGTGTGTGTGTGTGTGTGTGTGTATGTGTGTGCATGTGCATCAGTGCACATGGGACCATACTGGGCCTGACTCTTGTTAGCAAAGCATAAAAGTTGGACCAATGCAATCCTGCTGTTGAATTCTATTACTACCTTCCTGTCAGTTTGTTCCAATCTCAAGATGAAATGGAAAAGCACTCTAACTCACTGTTTTCTCTCAGAACACTATTACTGGAATTATTACACAACAGAGCACTCAAGCTGAACCATTAGACTGGGCAATGCACATCTTCATTGATTTTTAGTGGGAGTGAAGACAAAATTCATTTAAGATCACATTTCTAAGAGTTAAAGAGAAGTAAAAATAACAAAGTTCAGAAGTATGATCTCACAGGCTGTTCATAGCCTGTTGTCAGCTTCAATGTAGAAACTTCAGCGCAGTTACTCTTTCACTTCAAGACAGTGATTTTATGTCTAGAAATTACCTTCTCTGAGGTGAAAGATCAATTCATTTCTACTCCCCACTTACTAAAATAAAAGTTGGTCAGGTGAAAGCCACTGGGCAATTTTGTTATTACACAAAACTACAACTCTTGCCTCAAAGAGAGTTTAAGAAATATTTTATTCTGGAGTCAAATATAAGTAGTCATAGGCTAGGAACATGAGCTCAAGTTATCCAAGATTCCATGTTCAATGTGGCAACAATTTCATAAAATTTTTATAGTAACAGGTCAAAGAAAGCCATAAGCCAAAATAAATTTTAAGTACGCTCAGAGAAATTCCAGGTAGACAGCCTACAAAGAAGCTGTCTATAGAAAAAAAAATCTTTACTGTAGACCTCAGATTCTTTCTGATGGCATACTTAAACTTTTGGTTGGTTGGAAGTTAGAGGTCCATTTGTGACTTCAAGTGATTTGCCTAATAGTTATAAAGATGTTAGGTCACTTACAGAAATTGATAGTATCAAGAAGAGATTGTGCTAGCCCAAGATAATTTGTAATTTAATTCCAGATCTAAGTCAGAAAGAATATAAAGTTGTATTTGAGAAGAAAATTGTTCAGTAAATTGTTGCATTTTCAATCACCCTATTTCTAGTACAAAGAAGAAGCAACATGTGAAGCTTCAATCAGCAGAAGAAAGCAGAGCTCTGTCATCATTGCTGTGGTCCTACAATTTGAGAAAATAGCAACACATCATTGGATAAAATCAATTCACAGTTGGAAATGAACCCTTGACACAGAAATGAAGAGCCTGGTCTCCTCACTACTAGTCTCTCATTCTTGCTACCAACAGTCAGGAATTTGTGTATTTCAATAGTCTCATCACATGATTAGAAAAATATGTATATTACATCTGTACAATATACACATGTTAAATTTAAATATTATATAAAACCTAACTGCACATTTAGCATATATCACACATACATTAAATTTAGTCCTAAGTCTTTGGTTGTTCTTATTTTTATTTTTTTCAATTCAGAGATATTCAAAAGTTTTATTTTTCTTAATATATGGGCTCTAAATTCAAAAAACACTGTAAGGTGAATGAAATAATGATTCAAACTCTAGTAATGACCATCATCTTAGTCTGTATCTTCTAAAAAATGAAGCTTTAGGCAAGAATTAAACCACCTAGGAACTGACTGTGAAGTGCAAAAGAGTACAAAAGCAATGAGGAGGGGAGTGAAGAAGGACCATGTAAGCTATTAGAAACTGGAGCTTTCTGGATTCCCCAGGGCTTCAGGAACCAGGAAATGAGACTATGTGAAGTACTTAAAGCTCCAGAGCCATAGAAACTGGATCTTTGAAAGAAGACGCAAAGAAAAAATTGTAGCTTGAGGTTATGGGCCAAGGAGCTTCCTGCTTAGTGACACCCACCATCTGTTAGGTGTAACTCCCAAAGGGTGGAGGAGACAAACACAATGGGGATCAGGTGTCTGATTGGCAATCATGATCATCTTTGTTACATGGTATGGCCTCTCCACGGTACACTCCTGCAGTTCTGTGAAACATGACTCTCCTTGTTCCATTGAGAAAATGACTAAAATCAAACAGAGGCTTTAAGTGTGAATAAACAGAACAGTAAAGTCTGAAGAAAGAGAACCACTCTCCTCATGTATAGGAAGCAAAGTAATAGGCTAGAATGGAATCCATAACAAGAAAATAAGTGAAGCATCCATCTTTAAATGAATCACTTAATGACATAAATATTTGTATTTGACTTTCCAGATTCTCCTAAGTGACTCTGACTCTCAAGCAGATTTGGTTTTCTATCCTAGACCTGAAGATTTGCTGCCACTGTCTGTGATATATTGTCAAGAAAATGAGAAATAAATCAAAGCATTGATTTCAGCAGGAAAAAAAAAATGTGTAGGGCTCACATATGATCAATCCCACATCACACTGAAGGCAAGCAGGAACATGGGTAATAAATCCAGAGTCCTTGTCTCTCAAGATGTTACATCTTCTGTGTACATCAGCACTGGCTTTATGAATATTTCCATCTGCAAAAATGTAATATCAACCAAGATAAAAAATAGGAATGAAATATGAGAGCAACGTCAGAAAAGAAGATAAATACCTTTCAAAAGTTAATATAACTGCCCAGGAAAAAATAATGTAAGGCAGTGTTCTAAGAAGGAATACTTTAGCAATTAGAATCTTGGGGGTTGAGTTCTGCTTTATGAATCTAACACTCAAAAAAGAAAGGAATACTTTTAATGGGCATCCACAATCTGGATGGCGTTATACTGGAGCACATTCTGATTCAATCTCCTGGAGCTAGGATGAGGGTATGGCCATAACTTTTCATTTTGTAAGTGCCATGGTTTTGGCATGAAAGAAAAATTGTATGTCCAAAAGTGTCACTTTATACCAACTTTTAGCCTTTATTAAAGATGTTGACACATAATACCATCCATCACAGGCCTACTGAATTTTATTTGAGTTTGACCCTAAAAATACTCATGCACAATTAAATTACTAGAAAAGGATGACTCCAAAGTAAAGGGTTATTAAACACAAAATTAAAGTCATTTCAAGGCAAACAGTCCATTTGGTGTGTTTGAACACATTGAAAATGAAAGAACACTATGTGATACCTCAGGGACCCTTTTCTAATAATTCAGGTGCTATGGTTTCAAGCAGAGATTTCCATTATAGATGTAAGAAGACAAGAGTACTTCTGTGTTGTTAATTAACAACCAAAGCCTATGGTTCCTCCCACCAATAAAAAGCTCTTAAATATTTCTGACTTGATAACTCAGCAGTGATAACTTAAAAGACCACCCTAATGGACGATTAAGAAGAGGTCTCATTCAGGCATTTCATCATGGTCCTCCCTTCTCCGAATTCACGTTCTGAGGCTTGAGTAACTCATGATCAACTAGGCAGTACATCTAAAATGGAAAATTCAAAAAGTACACAGCTCTTGAATTTTTTTTTTTTTTTTTTTTTTTTTTTTTTTTTTTTTTTTTTTTTTTTTTTACTGAGACAGGGTAAATTGGGGTACTGTCTTGAAGTTCTTCATCTCATTAATAAAAAAATATTCAAATAATATCAAATGGAAGCCAAAAGGCAATGCTATTAAAGATTAAAACAAAAGCCACAGGACAGGCAAGCTGTAAATCTCAGCTGCTTCATGGAACGGGAGAAGAAGGAGAGAAGAAAGGATAGCCACGCCATTAATGCTGGTGTTTAGGGCAGTCACATGGCAGGAAATAAAACTTTAACAGAGTATATCAAAGCCTAAAATATTAGAAAAATTACCAAAAAGAAAAAGCTAAGAAAAAGGAAAAGTTGTATGTTTTTCAATCAGTCTTCAGAAATGGAGGCAGACACAGTTAAACGTCATGTGATACTTGGGGTCTCATAGGGTGGAAATTTGGGGAAAGAAAGTAGACAAGCCCACCTTCCTAGGGTTGGTCTCTTGGCCCCGTGACTGACCTGGACCAACTAGAATGTTAGGTCTCCTCCTATGCCAGAGTCTATCCTCTTGACTAGAAGTTTTTCCTTAGTAGGTTTTATTTCTACTCATTATGATGCAACTGGTATGTTTATTATTTAATGTAATTAATAGGTGATCTATCTGATTTATAAATTAAGCCTTATTATAGATATGTATGTATAAGAAAAAGCATAGTGTACTAGGTAGTTGTTATTGCTGTTGTTGTTGTTGTTGTTGTTAAATTCATGACAAAAACACAAAAGAAAGTTTTGTTTATTTTCCCTTAGAAGACATGGTCCATAGTCAGGAGTCTATTTACCTCAGACAGCACCAACAAGAAACTAAAATATTAGACCATCGAAGTCCAACTTGCTGAACCATTGTGCTTATTAGGTTTACTTATAGAACATAGCTGAGATGTTAATTATAAAAACATGAGGAACTCAAAAAACAACTATATCATCACAGAATCCCTCCTTAGGTTAATCTCCACTTCCTCTATACACTAGTGTTTCTGAAGATCACGTGTCACCAGATGTGGACAGAAGAAAGTAATAGACAGAATATCTAGTATTGGTACTGTGATCCTTCCATTTCCTTTCTTCTACTAGGGATTGTTTATGTAATAGGTGATATCATTACAACAGATGCAGCTACCTCTGCACTGTTCTGCTCAGTTAGTTGTCATGGCTACCAGCACAAAGTTATCTTTACCCTAAACTGAGTGGGATTATCAATCACAATATGCTTGGATGAGTAGACTCTATCTATAACAAAGGTGTTTACTTTGGTTAAATTTTAGGGTAATGTCCACCATGAGGAGGAGACTTTCTGGTAGAAGTTTGAGGCAGCCTGTAACATTGCATAACATATGCAGTCTGGAGCCACAAATACTAGAATACTAGTTGTTTCAGTTATTTTCCTATTACTATAATAAAATATCATGACCAAGAAAGTTATAGAAAAATTTTATTTGTGCTTACAGGTCCAGAAGCATAGATAGAGATCATGATGACAGAGTAAAGACATGAGAGTAGGAGCAGGAAGCAAAGGGTTTCCTTCAGAATTGTAATCACAAAAACAAGAAAGCAAACTAGAGATGGCACGCCTGTAAACTCCCAGAGCCATTCTGCAGTGACATACTATCTCTAAAGGTCATACCTCCTAAAGTTCCCAAATAGACCCATCAATTAGGGAACCACATATTGAAATGTCCGAGACTACAGGGAACATCTCATTCAAATTATCAGGCCAGAACTTCATTTGCTTTCTCCTTTTTATTTAGTCCAAGGCCTTAAAATAGTGCTGCTACATTCAGACTAAAGTCTATCACTTCAATAAATCCTCGCATGACATTTCCTCAAAGGTATGTACAGACACTTATCTCTTAAGTGATTATAAATCTTTGTCATATTGACATTTACCTATAAATTTTAATACAACAAAAACAGAAAATTACAAATACTCATTGGGGGTTTTGGAATGTATTCCTTTCATACAAAAACCTATTCTATCCATTTCTTACCTGAGGCTGCCAGGCACTGAAATCTTTACTATAGTTCTCATCATAACTTGAAAAGTTGTTTCTAATAATTGGTTATTGGTCTTTTAATAACTAATTTAGTCATAGTGTTAAATGGACTAAGAATTAAATTTTAAGAAAATTTGAAAAGAAAGATCTCTTTGGGCAGGGGTATATCAAATAAAGCATGAGTACCTTTCTCCCTACCACAAGTCTAGTAACAGCGGTTGATATTGAGGGTTAATTTTTTGATATGTATTGTAATGATAAATATTGCCCCCCAAGGCCTACTTTCTTCCTGGAATAAGAGAATCTGTACATACAATGTGACCTTGCTGTTTAATTTTAAACTATTGGTTAAATAAAGATGCCAAAGCAAATAGCTGGGAAGAAGAGACATAGAAGGGGTTTGGAATTCCCGGACTTGATCCTGGAGAACCACAAAAGAAAGAGAAAATTTGGAGAGAGGAGAAGACACACCATTGGTTAAAAAGCTTAAAATAATAGCCATGAGGGCTGGATAATTGGAGTTAAGAGCATCCCAGAAAAAAACATGGAAAACCATACAATGGGGCTATTGTCAGGAAAATAAACATAATATCAGAGAGGATAGATATCTGCCCAGCTCTAGTGCTGATAAAAGTTTATTATAAATTAAAGGACACATGTATCTTTTACCTTGGAACTGAACAATCAAAGGTGGAGTGGAAGCCCATAATTGAGATAAATATTTTCTTTTTTTTTTCCTTTTATGCAATTTTTTAAATGTTAATCAAAGGCTTTATAAGTTTGGTATAACCCAACACCCAACCTAGATATATCAACTCTCTTTGACTGGCGGAGACATACAAACATCCACCTCCATGTTTCCTACCCCCCTCTGTCTCGTCACCTAGCTCCTCCTCTCCTTCACCTCCTCCTCTCCTTACTCCTCCTCTTCCTCTCTGTACTCCTCCCACCTTAGCTCCTCCTACATAGCACCCTTCCTGTTAAAATAAAACTTTTCTCTCATAATACAGTTAGAGCATAACTATACCAATTTATGTCAATAAGGTAAAAGATAATCCTAATACACAGTCCATCATTTTGTTGACTAACCAGAACCTCTGTCATCTCTCCTAACTAAAACACTTAGTTCTGAACCTGGCTTTTCTCTTGGCTTTAGAATGAATGTCAACTGAAAACCATCCTCTCAAATCTTTTCTCTCAAAGTAAATAGCCAGGATTGCCTATGAGACTATAAGTCTTCAACCCCATCAGAAATCCATAATGACTGAGTTAACTGAAATTATGGGAAGCGCAAAACATAGCTTCTAAAACTTAGCCAATTTATAGAGACTGCTGAACACCTAGACAGTCCCTATACTACAAAATGTTGGAACATCCAATCTTCAGCCTTCTGGCCCAGGATCATCTTGACAGACCTAGTGATACAGAATTATTAAGGGCTGATTACTCTGTCTTGGCAGATATAATCAATTGACTATTCCGCAAGTGTGTCCTTTTCTGGACAGTAATTTGTCTGTAGATGGAAAGAGGCAATTCTTGCCTAGTGGCTGTCTCACCACAATTGGAATAACTCCAAATATGCTCAATTTCTTCTTAAAATTCAAGACAGGAAGCTGTCAGGAGCAGATAGGTCTTCTTTGTTCAATTTCTTCATCTGTTTGGTTGTGTTCTCTTGTAATTCTCTTGTAATTGCTGATGCTTGTGTTCTTGTGATTGCCTTTTGTCATCTGGATCTCCTTAGTGCTACCTGCCCTGTCTCTGACTGGAGCCTGACTTTCCTGTTATCTTGGTTGTATCAGAACTGTGTGGGGTGGGTGTTACTACTGGGGTTAGAGCTGGGGCCCAAGATCTGCTCAGTGCTCAGGTGTAGACAGGAATGAACCAGTGCTCTGCACCAGGAGTGACTTCCTGGGTCCCAGTGGGTCCCAGTTACTCCCTATTTGGGGCTAGTATTGCTGTCTCCTTACTTAAGATACTGCTCGGGTTAGAGTTTCTGGGAGACCTGCTTCCTCCAAGATAAATATTTTCTACAACAGGTTGACACATAAGAAATTGACAGACTGAAATGGGTAGCTGACTGTCTTGATATTGGAGCCAAAAACTGGTGTGTAGGAAAAAATATGACTGGGGAACCAGGGTTCCTCCTGCCATGCTGTGGGTAGTCGGCTGGGAACGATCTGGGTTCCTCCAGCTGGAAGTTGGGCCCGGCTGCTCATTAACTAAAGGCCTCTCCACGGTTCCTCAAGGTTCCTCAAGTCGTAGGCCCAACACACTAGGAAGTCCTTGGGTTTCCAAAACCGGTTTATTGACATGGCAGGTGGTGGATGGATCTGGATACACACCCCACAAAAACCAGGGTGGACTTGAGTTAAATAGGGAGGGGAAGAGGGGGGAGGGGATGGGGAGGAATGTTTTATCAGCTCCACCCTCTGGCCTTCAGGTACCTTATTAGTATGTAAATCTCTCTAAGACCCTTTCCACAAGCCCTCCACATGTGTGAGGGTGGAATGGAGATTAGACCTCGTGACAGGAGCCTAGGTTCTAGGGGCATGGGCCGAACTCACAACCCAAGAACCAGGACACCCTTCCATGGCCTGACACTGGTGTTATCTTAGAAATCCATACTTGGAACAAACAATATACAAGTACTATCCATATCTCAGAATTGAGAACATATTCAGGAGATGTAGTGTGTAACTACATTAAGTCCCAGCCAAGAATAACAGTAACAGTTGTTGACCAAATAAAAGAAATTTAATAATATCAATAAGTATCAATGATCTGGGACAGAAGATATTCAAAATAGATATATAGTCAGTAGTGCAGAAGAACTCATAACTGGGAGAATAAACAACTTCTAAAGGACCCTTATAAGAGTACTCAATTTCAAATTTCCTTGGGGTCCAAGAGTACATGATGCCAGCTAATGATTGGATTGCTCAGTTAAACTTCCATGCCTTTCTTCCTAAATCTTAACTACAAAGTGGTCAGAAAAGTGTCCCGAAATGTTGGTCACATCAATGAAATGAGGTAAATTGAAAGTACTTGTGAGACCGTGAAAGTATGGCTTAGTTTTTGGTAGAGCACTGGCTAGAGACAGTCAGAGACCCAATAGATGTCCATGCCTGTTAAGGGATAGCATATATCTCACCACACTCCCAGACTCCAGGCTTCTGACTTCCATTGATTTGTGCCTTTCAGTCACATAGGGCAATGCCCCTACCAGCTCCTCCACAGGTAGAGGGTGTGACTACAGGCCTCAGCCTCAAGAGATTTCCATATTAATGAGATACCTGAAGGAGAGCATAGCCAATTAAGTATTCCTTCCCATACCCTCTTCCCTCCCTATTTAAGTCAGGCCCACAAATGGGGGGGTACAACCAGATTTATTCACCATCTGCCATGACAATAAACCTTTTAAACCATTGACTTCCTCGTGTCTTTGGGACCTGCCTTGGAGAACCATGGAGGAGGCTGCTGCCTAATCTCCCATGGAGGGCTTCTCTATGTTCCAGCCATAGAGGCTACCGATTCAAGCAAGCTGCCAGAGCAGCCTACAAGCCAAGTGAGTGCAGTAACCAAGAGTGTCCTTCCTTTCTGTGGGGCTTTCTTCTCTTCCCTTGTTCCTTTGTTCCTCTCGAGTCTCTGTTCTTCCGTGGCCCCCAGCAGCATCTGGGATCCCAAGAACGTAAACCAATGGCCTCTGGGTCCATTCAGGAGTCCTGCCACCGTGGAACTTCAGACTGAGATTTTTCCAAGCCTCAGTAGACCCCTGAGCAGCTTCTCAGCCCAGGCCAGCCCAGGCCAGCCCAGGCCAGCCCAGGCCAGCCCAGGCCAGCCCAGGCCAGCCCAGGCCAGCCCAGGCCAGCCCAGGCCAGCCCAGGCCAGCCCAGCTGCGTGGAGGGAACTCAGTCAAATTTCCACGCTTCTGCCTTCTTGAGCCGCAGTTCTAGCCAACTGGGGTGGCAGACACACGGGAACTACAACTCTGCCCAACAGGACACATGCCCGCCCACGTGCAAGCTATCAAAAATAATAATTAATGTGATATTTCTCTCATATTATTAACATTTTTTTATTTTTATATCTTTGGGTTTGAAGTGTTCTGACATTTTTCTAAAACGGCATGAAACTTTGCCAGAACCAATGTTTATAACCTTACTACAAATTTTTAAAAATACTTTTTCCAGATCTGAAAACCAAAATGTCATCTCAAAATACCAGATAGCAGAATGAACTTTAAAATGTAATATACATGTACAATGGTATTTTATTCAGATAAAAGAAAAATAAAAATTATGACATTTTCAGGAAAAAAAATGGATGCAATTGGAAATAATTATGTCAATATAACTAAGCTAAACATAAATATCACATATATTCTCTCAGATGCAGATTATAAACTTAAATCCTCATTGTGTGTGTGTGTGTGTGTGTGTGTGTGTGTGTGTGTGTGTGTGCATTCACATACAGGGATTCACATGCCTATAGATCATGAAAAATGCAATGGGGACAATGGAAGAAAAAGAAATGAAGTACATGTGACATGAAAGCAAGGGAGACTCTGTGAGAGAAGGAAGGAGATCACCAAATAGTAAGAGAGGATGTGGGAGAGGGTCGTGAATGAGAGAGGCAGCTGAATAAGAACAATAAATAATTATACAGCTGTATGAAAATGCATAATGAAACTCATTTTGTATGCTAACTGTAAAAAAAAAAAAAAAGCCCAAAATCTAAGTGACTAGCTGCTTCATTTACATTTAGAGAGTGAAATCTGATAGTGGGGTCCAATGTGAATCAACTTTTAGTTTCTATAATAGCACTTATATTTTTATAACAGGGTTTCTTGTTATTATAACCCCTATACATCATTGCCATTTAAATAGAGTTTACACTTTAAGACTTACCTTTCTGGATTCTTAGATCCACAGGAATGCCATGACCTTGAAATATGATACCTTGACCTAAATAGTAACATAACCCTTTTATGTTAAACACAAATTAGTACAAAATTCAAAAGATGTTCATCACGAGTGGGTGTTTCATCTCCTAGGGGATGAAGGATTGGATCTTTGTGTTTACTTCTCTGTGGCGTATTTGGTCCATTTGTAAATTGGGAACAATTTATTTTATAATTGTCCCTGTGTACAGCTGTTTGCATTACTGTAATCAACTATGATGGGCTATGATCAATATACATGACCATTAATTGTCTGGCTCCTGTAACACTTAATGCATTCTTTCTATCCTGTTTTTTGTTTGTTTGTTTGTTTGTTTGTTGGTTGGATTTTTTTTTTGTTTCTTTTGTGGGGTTTTTTTTTTTGGGGGGGGGGCTGGTATTTTCGGTTTTGTTTTTGTTTTTCTGAAAGAAAAAGGTTTACATCATGGTGCAGAAATCCTGTATGTCTCGGTTCATCTACATATATCAGCTTCTTTACAAAAATATAACCATGTATATGTACTAAACATATGTCAAATAAAAAGAATAAAATATTATATTTCAGTGTTCTCCTACCTGTATAAATGAGTGTGGATGATTGCATTAGACCTAATCTTTGTCCTATTACCAGTACATTTTGTTCATTTTTTTTTTTTTTGTTTTGACGGCTATTGTGAACTCAAGACTTTTCACACCTTGCTCCAATTATTAGTATTATTACTGTTGTTATTATTTGCCATTAAAGTTATACCCCCAATGTTTCAAGAAGTAGCCTTAATTTCTGGTCAATGACAACTTGCTTTCAATTCATCCCATTTTGTCTGTTTGAAACCTAAAGACAACTACCAATTAGGGATCAAAATTTGTGCGCTAGGGGTGCACGAATGTGTTGCTAATAAATTAGAGTAGTGCCCCTGCTGGTAGGACATTTATAATAATGGCATAGCTAGAAGATAATCTTTTAAGGATGTGAATTCATGCTGATTATTCCAATGTGACATATTACTGAACCCAGCTTTTCTCGAAGACCTGCTTTTACACTTATAATAAATATGTAATATGATGAAGAAAATGCATTACCTACACAGAGGGTGGCAGAAAATTTCCTTAGGAGGGCCCATCTCTCTTGGGAAAAAATGTTCTAATTTTCAGAGAAGGTTAGTCCTCTTTTCTCTCATGTTCCATCATAAAGGCCTAAGAATAGACTGACTCCAAAGTTTCACTGAAGAATTTAACCATTCAAAGTGAATGCTTTAAAAAGTGAAGTGCCAGCACAGCCGATGAGAAGAGAGAAATGTGAGATTGTATGGCATTTCTGCGACCATTGATGATCCACCAAGCAAACAAATAAAATACCAAATTCTTGTTCTATACTTCTGTATGTAGATATCTGTGTGTGTGAAGATATATATGCAAAACACATCCAAGCACAACAGTGAGTGGGAACCCGTCCATGAAGACTGGAAAGCTAGACACAGTGTTACATTGAGGTACTGTAGGTCTAATGCAATACTCAAAGATAAAGACAAAATTATGGAAAGACCTTCAAATACAAAATCCTTTGCAAATTTACTAGAAATCTGATAGATCTTTAGAATCCTTCTGATGGTTTGGTCCTTTTCCTTACAGCAAACAGACTGTGCACACTTTTTCTGACCCTAAGAATATTATACCTTTTAAAGAAGCCGTTTTTATAGACTCAGTACTCAAAAATGAGAAGGAATTTTGCAGCTTAACACAGTCATATTGTGATTAATAGTTCAATAGGGATGCATTTTTCAAGTGAGGTTTTAGGATCTTCTGCAAGAGACCAAAGGGTATGCAATATTCTTTCCAGAGGAGTCAAAATACTAAATACAAAAGAAAGGTTCACTAATCTGCAAAATGGCGTATGCAGCTATGTAAATATGCCAGGATTATATTAAAATGACATCACCTAACCAGCTGTCATAAAGAACTTAAAATTATTTCAAATCTTCCAAGAGTAAATTCAGAATCGGGTGTGTACATATGATTTGCCCTTAGATTTTTTAGCCAATGAATAAGTGTAAAACTCTTCTGATAAATACAGAAAGTAGATTAGCCTACACCTGTGACAATCTAGTTGTGCTCCAAGAAAAGCAGGAGCAGTGGTTAAGACTTCATACTTCTCTTCTAAGGACCTGAGTCGGGTTACAAGCAGCAATGTGGCAGCTTGCAACTACCTGTAACTACAACTTTAGGTTATCTGATGCCTCTTCTGGCCTCTGAAGACATCTGCACTCAGGCGCACAGACCTACACCCACACATGTGCTAACAGAGACAAATACACATAATTACAAATAAAATAAATTGGAGCTGAGAGATGACCCCAAAGCTGTTCTTGCAGAAGACCTGAGTTCAATTCTCAGTGCCCACGTGTCGTCTCATAACGATCCATGACTCCAGTTCCAGGGAATATGATAGTTTCTTGGGCACCAGGCATGTACATAGTGCATAGACAAGAAAAAAACTTTCATGTTCATAAAATAAATCAAAAAATTAAATAAAACAAATATTTATTTAAAAAATTAATGTTGTCCTCCAAGCAGTAGTGTAAAATTTCTGTGCTGACATAGATATTGAGTGTGACATAGATATTAAGTGTTGTGCTCATGAGCTCAAGAGTGGGTCTAACATACAGCAATCAGAACAATTGTCTGTCAGCATTGGTGTTTCAATGGATTTCCTTCATTCTCATTCTAAACTTCAGGTCTTCTATTCATCTATAAAATTCATTTATTTGTTCCATTCTGTGACAAGTGTTAGGATTTCAAAATATGTAGTCATATTTATCAATGAAAACATGATTTAATCTCTTCGATCGTTGATTTCATGGAAGTTTTAAAAAATTTTAGATATAGTCCCAGATACAATTAGAAATTCATTGTTAGTAACATATCCACATTCACATGTAAAATTCGTCTTTAGTTTTCAGTTTTGAAACTTCTCAATGAATTATTGCATTGTTACAATATGGCCTCAAAAATGAACTTAGGAAGCTTAAATACTTGCCATTATAAAACTAAATAAATAACAAAAGAAATATCCCTATTTTATTAACTAAAGCTCATGAAAATATGTGGTCATGATGCCTTTTCATTGTCATAAAATATGCATATCATAAAACTTGCCACCTTCACAACTTGATTTTGGATGTTGAGCAAATGTCAGCTCTAAACATGTGCAGGAATCTTCCATTATCTTTAAGAGAAATTCAGTAGCCATTAAACAGTATGTACTTCTGTATTAGTGACTTCTCAGTTGCTGTAATAAAATACCATGACCAAGGTAACAATAAAATAGTGTGTTTGGTTTACTGTTCCAGATGGATGAAGCATGATGATGGGGAAACATGGCAGCAAGCCAAAAGCATGGTGGTAGAAAAAGAAACACATCTCACATTCGTTCCCATAAACATCAATCAAATAGAATGAACTGGAAGTCACAGTGGAGGGGTTTTCATTCTTGAAGTCCACCTCCAAACTTCCTTCTACAAGGTCATACCACCTAGACCTCTCACAAACAATATCACTAATTCTGAACCTAGTATTCAAATACCCAAGACTTTGGGTGACATTTCTCATACAAAACAACCATATCCCATTCTTCACTTCTTCCAGCTTCTGGCAATTTTTATTCTACCTTCTATCTCTGAATTTGGCTAATAAAATTAATGTTGGCTGATTAACATTTTTATTATTTACTTCCTCTTCTTTCTTGTGGCTTTTCTTTACTTCCTGGAGTATGGAAGAAATAATGTGTTTCTTTACCCTGCTGAGTTTCTAAACTGAACACTGCTGAGCTTCACATTTTGTTTGGTTTGGGAATGCACAACATTTTGCATTTCAATAATTTATTTTCTAAACTCAAAATGTTCCTTCTAACAGCCTCATTTGTTAGAGGCTTAAAAATATGCCATATTAACCACCATCAAAGGGACTTCATCCAGCAACTTATAAATACATTATATTAGTGATAGTATACTTTCCTATCCATATATGGCTTATTTCACTTAACAATATTTTACAGACTTACAGAATATGTCAAAATTCTATTTCATTTTAAGCTGAATAGTATGTCATTGTATGTACATACCACATTTGTTTTACCTACTCATGGGCTGATAAACATCTGAGTTGTCTTTATTTGGCTAATTTAACAATGGCTCTGTGAATGTGAGTGTATAAGTATTTGTTTGAGCCCCTACTTTTGTTACTGTGGATGCATAGCTAAACAGAATTACTGGATCATATTACAATTCTCTTTGATGTTTTTGAGAAGTCACCAAACTCCTTCTGACAACTGCACCATTTTAAAGTCCTACCAGTAATGCTAGAGTGTTGACAATGCCTTCTGCAAGGCATGTAGTTGGCCACTTTTCTTACTTGCCTGTATCTAATTGCTTTATTCTCATTCCCCAATTTCTTAGAAAGTTTTAGCACCCAGGTCCCTTACTCTAACCTCTGTGGTTATCTGGATTGTGTTCTATTAGATGGATAGATGGGAAGCCTGGACAGGAGGATCAAATTGGAAAGGGGAGAGAAGGGGAATGAGTGAGAATACAGGGGGTACAGCTAAAACTAGGGACCAATTAATGAGGTGCATGAAAAACTAGAGTAGAATCTTCTTTAAATATATACATACAAAGAGCATCTCTCAATACAGTTTCCAAATAGCAGGAAAGATGGTGCTACTACTGGACATCTCTCATCACCAAATAAAGCTTACTAGAAAGTTCTAGAAATATGACATATCTAATTCAAATTTTTGACCAAATGAAAATTAAAAAAAAAAAAAAAAACGGACTCTTGATTGCTCTTCAAAAACTATCTGTGAGGCCCTATTGCTGAAGGCAACACCTGCACAACTCACCGGACATGGAGACGCTGAGCTGATGCCGACCTAGAGCTTTAGCCCTGTGTGCATGGTATTCTGCTGGCTACCAAAAAAGAAAGGGAAACACCAACTCAGCTACAAACTCTTCCATCTACAATAGTGACCTGTCTACATGATATATTGGTACAGTAGTGGCAAAAAAAAAAAAAAAAAAAAAAAAAAAAAAAAAAAAAAAAAAAAAAAAAAAAGCTGTGGGTATAACCAATTAAATTTATATTAGATTTAAGGACTACTCTATTAGATTAAACCTGTTCCTACCATTGCTTAAGTGGCTAAGGACCTGAGACCAGAAAGCCTGAGACCAGAGACTCAAAGGAAACCAAATACTATTGTTTGGTTAAAGGAATCTAGCATCAAAATGATTTTCAATGACATTCTCCTATACTCGTAGATCAGTATCTTACTCAGCTATCATTAAAGAAGCTTTCTTGTGCACTTACTCAGTAGATAGGAATAAATACAGAAACCCACACTTGGACAATGTATAGAAAGTGATGGGATGCCTCCATCAGTTCTCTCCCTTCACAGCACGGAGAACCCTGTAGAAGGTGAGGCAGAAAGACTCTAAGAGATAGAAGGAATAGAAAACAGCAAGGAAACAAAGCCTTCTCAACACAGCATGAAAGGGGTACATATGAAGTCACAGAGACAGGAGTAGCATGAGCAGGGCCTGCAAAAGTCTGGGCCTGATGGGGTCCTAGCACTGAGACTAGACGTGTACAACACATACCCCATACCCCATACCTAACACGGAAGCTATCTCCAATTATAACCAATCAGAGAAAAATTATTTTTCTCTAAAGTTTTACTGGGTATAGAAGTAAACGGCTAACACAAAACAAAACCAGTGGCAGTTTTGGAGAGTTTTGTCTTATAATGCTTTAGGCAACTCTCTTTCTCTCTCTCTCTCTTTCTCTCTCTCTCTCTCTCTTCTTCCCTCCCTCCTTCCCCCTCTTCTTACTCTAGAAGCTTTTCTATGTGTGTTTTTTGTAAATTTTTCTTTGTCTTCATTTATTTGTTTCATCCTATTTAACTTTGTTTTGCTTTATCTTCTTATATTTTTTTCTTTTTGTGTTTAGATGACTTTTTTTCTAATGAGAGATAGCAAATTAAAGATATGGATTTGGATGAATGAAAAAGTAGGGGAGATCTGGGAGAAGCTGGTAGTAGGGGAACAATAATCAGAATATATTATATGAAAAAATTCTATTTTCAATAAAAATAATAAATAATTGCACAAAGAACTAGAACTGTTTATTTTGAAAAGGAATTAATTGTCTTTGAGGTCTTGAATTTGCTCAATTTCTTTCATACCTTTACTCATCAAAGGAATTGAAGGTTATAAATGCTCTCTTTGAGTTTTCACTACTTCATGCTCTGATAGTCATTCCTTCTATGGTTTTCTTGATAGCTTGTTATTTTGGGTTCTGCCTCGGTGTTGACACATAGGTTAATTGTGTGGTTACATTCTTAATTTCTAAAATGTTACTTCTAGAAGATGGGAAGATCACCATTTACTCATCTAATTTTGTTTTAATACAATCAAAAGCAATAGCATTAAAGTTTTTAACTTTTTAAATCTTGTCAGGTCCTCAAATGGCTCAGGCCGCAGCGGGAGGGGGTAAAGGCACCTGCTGCCAAGCCTGATGACCTGAGTGGCCCAAATGGTAGAAGGAAAGAACTGGCTTCCTCAACCTGTCCTATGTTCTCCTCACATGGGCTACGGCACACACACACACACACACACACACACACACACACAAACACACACACACACTTAATTAAAACTAAACCTTTTAAAAGGTATTTTTTAAAATCAAGATTTACTTTGTGATTAATTGCATGATATACTTTTATAAAGTTTCCTTGGTTATAGAGTAATTTGTATTTTCAACTCAAGAGATAATGTATTTCTTAATCCTCCTATATATCTTGCTCTCTGTACATAAATACAAGCAATAACAATTTTAATTTCCCTGTATTTTATTTATCTAAGTTTTGCGTTATATTTTGTAATTTATCCACAGATGAGTTCCTATTGTGTGTATTTAGGAATTGTGTGCTCTTTTGTTAATTTCCTTGCCTGGATCGTCATTACCTTCACACATAGTTCATTTGGGAATATTGTGAGCATGACATGTCCTTTCCTGTCCTCCTTAGTGTTTTTAATTTCCTATACCTCTTTTCTGGTTAATAATACTGCAGTGCTAGTGTAGGACTATGAAAGGCAGCCTGGTTCCTGGTTGAGCAAAGGCTAGAAACTCCAGTGACCCTGGAGGGAAGGAAGGTGTTTTCACTCTGCTACTGGGCACCAGGCTCCTATTGGAGCTACAGCTCCCCACAGCCCTCCATAGATTTGTGGCCATCAATCATGTAAGGGCAACGCCCCAAGCCCCTCCACAGGTAAGGACATGACCTGTGGTCAGTAGCCTCAAGACTATTTTAATGAGGTAACTAAAGGACTGGAGAACTTAGCCAACAAACTCTCCTTCCCAGACACTCTTCCCTGCAAAAGGTATTCAACTTCAGGCCGGCCCTAAAAAGGGGGGTATGGTTTTACTCATCCACTTTCTGCCATGACAATAAAGAGCCGCCATCTAATCTTCTGTAGAAGGCCTCTCTGTGCTCCCAGCCACTACCACGCCAAACCCGCTGCCAACAAGCCAAGGACTCATTCTCTACAGAACCAGCCAGAATTCCCCTCTTTGTCCCCTTGTACCAGCCCATGGGCCCCCACTTCTCTCTCAGCTCTTCCATGGCTCCCAAAGGCAGCTGGATGCCCTAGAGCCTGAGAACCAGTTGGCCCCCAGCCTCTTTGCAGGCCCAGGGACTTCTGAGCCAGCTCTAGCTATCTCCAGCCTCAGACAGTGCTCCCCACTCCCAAAGCAGTGTCCCTCGTCTTCCCCATAGCCAGACACCAGCCCAGGGACAGCATGGACAACAGCATGGGGTAAGTGCAGTCAAAACTCCTGAGGCTCTGCCTCCCCAAGTAGCAGAGCCCTGTGGCAGAGCAAAAAACGGACCCCACTAACCCTACATGACATCTCTTCCCCCAACTTGCTCCAGAGTGCTTCCCGCCTCTTCCTCTAGATCCTTTCTTGGCTTCTTTTGTCCTCGGTTCTTGGGCACTCCGCTGCCACCACTCTGGTGAAGCTAGTCCTTGACTTAGGCTTGTTTTCATCTCCGGGGCATGTTCACCTTTATTTTCCTTTCTGCAATAGCTGAAAACATACAGAAAGGAGATGACTAAATGAAAACCATGGTTCCATGCCTGGCAGTGGTGGCGCACGCCTTTAATCCCAGCACTTGGGAGACAGAGGCAGGCAGATTTCTGAGTTTGAGGCCAGCCTAGTCTACAGAGTGAGTTCCAGGACAGCCAGGGCTATACAAGGAAACCCTGTCTCAAAAAATAAAAATAAAATTAAAATTTAAAAAAAAAAAAAAACAAAAACATGGTTCCTTTAAATCACGCTGTTTCCAGAATCTTTTCATCCTCTTTGGCTTCATTTCTCAGCTATGTCTCTTGTTATTAACGGACTCCTCAATTATCACACCTAACTGAGGAGAAGTCTCTTCAGAATCACAAGATCTGAATTTTTAAGAACACTCTTAATATGTGTGCATTTCTAGGTTGCTGTTGTTAGTTCTAAACATCCAAATTGATACGATGGCTTCTAGGGTTCTCTCTTTTGTCATAAAATTTACAATCTGTTTTCTAGACAATAAAATTAAAGGGAGGAAAGGAAGACATCAAAATGGCCCAGGTCAAGTTCAAATATTCAAGGCTGTCATGGTTTTAATCTGCCTGGCCCAATGACTGGCACTATTTGGAGTTGTGGCCTTGTTGAAATAGGTGTATCGCTGTGGGAATGGACTTTAAGACACTCATCTTAGTTGCCTGCAAGTCAGTATTCTGCTAGCAGCCTTCAGATGAAGATGTAGAACTCTCAGCTCCTCCTGCACCATGCCTGCCTAGATGCTGCCGTGTCCCCACCTTGATGATAATGAACTGAAGCTCTGAACCTGTAAGCCATCCCCAGTTAGATGCTGTTCTTCTAAGAGCTGCTTTGTGTAGGTTCACAGCAGTAAAACCCTAACTAAGACAAGGGCTAAGGACAAAAGCAATCCTTTTATCTTAATGTAACAAGGCATTACATGCGAGTATCTTCATAACATCACCACACTTTAGAATGATGGGTAGAGAATAAATCTGTCTGCTTAAAAGCTAATTCTATGGTTCATTTAGATACATATCAGCATAAATTTAATAACTAAAATTACATACTGGTTTCCATAATTTTCTAATTTAATTCATAAGTGAAGAACAATCATGCATATGAAATGTACCTGTGTCTGGAAGCCAAACTTATCTTTTCTGTGTTCACTTCAAATCACAGTACATGTATTAACAACCAATGCAGCCAAATCAGGATTAAACCTCACTGTGCCATGACCCTGCTTCCTTCAAAGTATAAATGGGGAGAGCGGTTATATTGTGCAATGTAAATTTTCACATCCTTTCTTAAGTATCACAATATTTCTATTTCTTTGCTCTTAAAAAATAAGTAAGATTGAATAACCCCATAGTTTTCCCATACATGGTATTTAGTTCATTGTCCCAAACAGTCTCTTCTCCAATAGTAAGATCCCAAGATGTAAGATTCTGATGCATCTCTTTAAGTACATTTTAATTATTTTGTTCATAGTCACTGTTTATAGAATCAAATTCAGAGCTAAGATATTGTTGTCCTGGAGCCCAGCCAATCTGGAGCCACAACCCGTTCAAAGACTTCCAATTTAAATAGCTTTAAATCAGTACATTTTGCTGAATGTTATGAAAAGTTGTTTTGCTTCTCAAAAGTGAGATAACGAAGTAGGAAAAATATGAAAACATGAAAGACTTGACATCTATCCTAGAGGAATTTACACCTAGATTCAGGACATATTAAAAAGAATGCCATACACAGGACATGAAAAACAACTGCAAGGTAGAGAGAGTTGAGCAATCAAAATGTCACTGTGGGGATCTGATTAATGGCCCCAATACAGCCAGGTTCTAATGCTTGCAGCCTATGTCTATTATCTTACCAGGTAAAAGGGATTTTGCAGGTGTGATTAATTTGAAATCTTAAAATGGAGGATTGTTCTGCATTTATTCAGGCTAGTATAATTACGGCAGTCATTGTAAGAAAGAAGCAAGAAGGTCGGTCACAGGCAAGAGATGTGAAGAGTAAGATGCTGGAAGGATGGGGGAAGAGTCTGAGCAGGTGGTTCCTGGAATGGTGGGAGAAGAGCCCAAGAAGGTGCTCTCTTGAAGCTGAGCAAAGTGAAGAGAGGATTCTCTCTCTCATCAAAGGTGTCTGAAGGGGGCCAGCCTGGCCAATATCATGACCTTTACCCACTAAAACTAATTTAGTATTTCTGATCTCCAGTTGTATGATTTTTTTCAGTCATTTGTCATAGTGATACCTGGATATGAACACAGAAGCAGTGCAATTTAAAAAGTAAAGGTAGAAGGTAATCTCAAGTAATAGAATAAAGTGTAATAAAATGAGACGTTCTTGATGAGCATGTCCTCTCAACCTTTCTTCCCATAATGTAATTTATAACACTTTCCTGTCTCTTGTGACCGCTGATTCACTCATATACTTATGTTAAGGAGTGAGGGGTGTGTGTGTGTGTGTGTGTGTGTGTGTGTGTGTGTGCATTCACACTCTGCTCAGTTCTGCCATGTTTCTTGAATCCCAGGTTCTTGTAGAATTTTTTCTATGTGAGACCTTAGGCAGTGCTGCCACAAAAAGGTGAGTCTACCCAATCTGGGGATCCACTTAGCAGGCCAATCCATTTTTAAATGCCTCTGTAAGTAATAAGGTGGTATTTTCCCTCTGTCCTTGCTTTCTCTAATTCCCCCACTGCTCAGAAACTAGGTAAAAAGGGACTCAATTTGAAGAGACTTCAAAATTCCAATTTCTAAAATTTAGATATGCCAGATACCAAGCACAATGTTTTTATGAAAGCTATCTCATTTTATCCCTACAAAAATCTTTTGAGGCAAGTATAGGTATCACCTGCGTCCTGTAGATAATAAAAACCCAGGTACAAATAGGTTAAGTAACTTCCTCAAGGTCTCCCAGCTTTGGAATGACAAAGCCATGATTCATGCCCAGCTCTTTGTCGCTTCAAAGACTGGGCTTATGAACACTCTGCATATCACCTTCTTCCTGGAGGGCATGGGTTTGGAACTGAATGCTAATGATCATCCCAACAGAAAGCTCTGTCTTCTGGTATCAATCTTGACTTGACATCTTTCCAAGGAAGTTGCAAGGCTTCTAGCTCGCTCGAGTACAACACAGAAAAAAACAGATCACTGCAGTTTTGTTCTTACACTAATTTAAATGCTATTAATTCTTAGAGTCTGTTGTGATTTGCTTTTTCAGATAAATGGAGCTTAGAATCTATTTTAAAGCAAAACGTCTTTCAAGAAATTCCACCTCTTCAAATTCAGCCACTCTAAAGGTTTTTAATCTTCAGGGCATAGAACTATCTTCACTTAATCAGAAGATGCCTAACTGGTAATGGTAAACACAGATGTTCATAGCAGAAAATGAAGAGAGCCAATTTCTAGTTTATTTGGCCAGTTTATTTCACTTTTAGCACCTTCACCTATCTTTATCTGAAAAGCAGTGGGCCATATGTTTTGCTTCACTGGGAATTTAATAGGAGTTCACAATTCTATGCCTGGACATCCCACAAAGCAATATTCTTTGTGATGAATGCCAACCATTTTTGACCCTCAGCTTTCCTTTGAGAGCCATATCAGCCACATTGATAAGACCTCATATTACCATCTCGGGAGTATAACAAGGTTAAGACGATTGCTGTCTCAGCAAGACACAGAGCTTTTGATTCATGCCTTTATAACAACAAGGCTGAATTACTACAATTTGTTTCTGGCGTCCCTCCCAGAATGCACACTGCTTTGACTTGACTTTGGATAAAATTCAGCAGCTGAAGTGTTCAACAACTAACAGACATGTCTGTGCACATCACCTAGTCCCACAAACATTATCCTAAATTCAGGACTGGTTCGAAAATGTCTAGGTACAGAATTGTTTTGCTTTTAACCCTATAAAACATCATGAGCTTTTCCCTCTTTGAAACAAAGTTCTCATCTACAATGCTGCCAGTAAAACTAACTAACTATGCGGCTAAGGTAATAATCTAAGATGCTTCTGAGAAATGTCACATTCCACTTAGTTTAAGGCTTAAGGCTCTCTCTTCTGGAGAACCTAGCAGGCTCACAGATGATTCCTACTTGCCAACACACTGACTAAATCAAAAGATACATTCATTTATTTTTACATGTAATATATATATATAACACATCACTACTTCATAATCCACATTAATATCTTAGAAGAACGCAAATCACACAATGTTCTATTGTCTCAAGACTTACTGAGATATATTTCCTATTGATAGAATCATATCATACCTGGTAAGTCTCCTATGCACCCAGATAAGTGCATAACTCTTACAGTTACATAAGAATGTCTTTCAAAATGTAAATATGCAGAAAACTTATACCTAGTGTGACATTAATTAAGAAATGAGGCCACTGGAGATTAGCTAATTCATGAAGTGTGACAGTCATGAATGGGATTATCAACCTATAAGGTGGCTCCCTTTTTCGCTTATGAGGGCACAATAAGAAAAATCCCTCTATGAGAAACAAAGTTGTGACTTGACAGGAAACATGCCGATAACTTGATCTTGGACTTCCCAGTGTCCAGAATTGGGAGTGGTGAATTTTCATCATGCATACATTACCAAGTCTAAGCTATTTTTTATGGCCACATAAAAAGACAAAGACAATATTAAAGTGAGTTCCTGGGACTACTCTCTTTAAAGTTACCAGGAGTATACACTCAAAGACATCTGGGGCTCAACTTTTAATATCATGATCCCTAAGAGTGGGAATCATTTTATTCTTAAAATGATCATGATCTTATTATTATGCTTAATGTTCTGATTTTAGTAACCAGTAGTTTTGGCTTTAAAAAATTAGTTTTTACAGATTGTCTAGAAATCAAAATGTATGACCATGATACGTAAGATCACTCATGACTTTTAGAAAACCAAAACATGAGAATGCTTTAGAAAACTGATTAATTTCCACTTTCAATATGAAAATATTAGCAACTGTTTACTGTTTGTCATGAGCTTGCCCAGTGCCTTTTACACAAAAATATGTTTTTGCTGTTACATAATAAAGGGCTAGCATCAGTGGCATTCGCTTAACTAAAACTAATTAATTAATTGTTTTCTTGTGAGGTGCCATTGATGTATCTGTCGACATGACACTCAAAGAATTCTATTCTTATTCTGTGGAGAACAATTATAATGAAATACCCAGGACTGGGTAATGTAACAGAGGATGCTAACATCCGTGACCAAATCACTGGTGATGTCTATCTCTGCTTTGAAAATGACACTTCTTCAACTGTGTCCTCTTATGGCACAAGAACAAAAAAAAATTACTTATTATTTCAAATCATATAACAAGAACCCCAATCCTCTTCCTGAAGGCTTCACTCTAATGACTTAACCACACCTGAAAGGCTCATCTTAGTGTGCTGACACTCTGACCACTAATTTTTAACACCTTAATTTGGAGGACCTAAGTCACAATAAGAAGCAGGCATGAGACTAGGATATGTAAGGAATACTATATTTTTACTTTTCTAGAGAGCTGATGGCATGATTCCCACAGACAGCTAAGTGAGACAAATGGCAACTACACAGACACTTTGACTGGGACAATACTAACATAAAGGAGATGAGTGGCTAGATTGAAGCAACCCATCCTGTGTATGAGCATCAGAAAGGAGCCAGGAGATGGCAGGCATGGTGAGCAGTCGTATGTGCTCCTAGTGTGTAGATTAAACACATACAGGATTAACTCCAAGTCACCAATAATGCATTTTCTCTTTAAGAAAAGAAAAAAGGACTTTTCTTTGGAACAGTGAGTCCATAATTGAGTTCTCTGCTACAGGCTCCTTGTGCCTTCTGAATGTCCTCTGTCTGTCTTAGGAGTCTGAATCTGTGCCTGCCTGAAAGCTGTCTTGTGAATTTATCCCTGTCTCTGTCTGTCTGTGTGTCTCCTCACAAAGGGCTTTGTTCCATCTTTATTGAACTGCACAGAAGCCATCGCATGAAGAAGGAATGAAGTATACTTTACTCTTTAAGAGTTTTAAAATGGCTATTTGCATCTATTGTATTGCTAGTTTCTCAACCTAGAACTGACCTTAATACTTGCGTGTAATTTAAACAGTATAAAGGCAAGAAAATGAGGAGGAGGGATGGGATAGGGGATTAATTGGGGTATGGGGAAGAGGGATGGCACCTGAAATGTAAATAAATAAAATATTGAATTAAAAAAAAGCTAAAAAAAAAAATGGATTAAGTCGCTGACTCCAACTGACCCCAAATGACCAGACAACAAACAATATTACAAACATCATTGGTTTTGAACCAATAAACAAATGTTGTGCTCAACACTATCCATAAATGTAGTCCACAATTATGGTGGATATTCATTTTATAATATTTCTTTTGACCAATACATTTGCTGCTTTCAGCAAATGATACACACGCATTTCCTGGGTCAAGGGCATGAAAGAGTACATAACTTAAGATTACAGCTATGCATTAGCTTAGGTTGTAAAAGTTGACTATATGAAAATTCCAAAGCAAGTAAGATTGGTTGTTACATTGTTCTCTTAAAGTTAGGTTAAACAAACAATATGGTAGCAGTCTTAAGTCTTAAGTGACTTTAAGGTGTATTAACTCTGATTGTGAGTTCCAGCAAAAGTCTCATCCTCTTTGCATGTAAGAGATGTTTTTATCATAATACTTTGCCACACTCTAGTTAATCACTCTAGTTAAACAGAAAACCATTGGAAGGCTTAGAGCAGATGAATAGCAGAATCTGGTTGATCTTTTGACGATCACACTGGCTTCTGTGCAGAGAATGCACAGGAGAGGTATAACATATATAACGTGACATTAGGAGCAACTGCAGGAATCAGATAAGGTGTTATTGGCCTATGCTGATGGTAATAAAGTTGGAAAGAAATATATGTTAGAGACAAAAAAGAGAAGGAGAGACACTACCTAAAAGCATTAGCCCACACAAAGTAGTGACACAAAGTAAGTGAGATCACTTACTTAACTTTTTCTAAAATGTTTAACCTTTGAATCTACAATGATATCCAAATGACTGGACCTACAGAACCGCCCTGAGAAGTCTAAGGTCGGATTGTAAAGACAGAAGATGATGGACAGAAATTAAGTTATTGTGGATTTGCTGAGAAACTAAGTCAACAAATGTGTAAGGGAGATTGCTGGATTTGTTGTTAAATACATTACCTACTTTTACTCTTCTCAAATAAAAGTCTGCAGTTGTTCTTTCAGTTCCTTATGAGAACAAATGATTAGTGACATGTGTCACTTCAATTGTACTTACTAAGGTCAAATGGTACCTTTCCTATAAAAATCCCAAACTCTATATAGTGTAGAGAGCCCAAGTTGTGAGTTAGTGCTATCAATCTGCGGGAGCATATGCCTCCAGAGCACACCAATGCCGAACAATCACCATGTCTATTCATGCCCACTGAACCATCTATCTTTTCAAGACATTCTACCTGGGCAGGATAGGTGGCTAAGTAGTCCAGAAACTTGCTGCTCTTCCAAGGGAGCCACGATCAGTTCCTAGCACCCATGTCAGGTGACTCACAGCAACCTATAAGCCCATCTCCAGAGAGTCTAATGCTTTCCTCCAGCTTCCACAGTCATTCACACCCACACAAATGCATGCACACACACACACACACACACACACACACACACACACACACATGCACTTAAACACCCACATACACACATACACATATAATAAGGAAAAATATATAAAGGTGCTACAACTCACTGTTCTATACAATGAACTAAATTAATTGAATTATCAATAATTTAATATTCAATCATAATTAAATCTGCAAGGGCTCTTGAGATGCCTTACATGAAGAAGATGTTTGTCAAGCAAACCTGGCAACCTGAGTTCACTCCCTGAAGCCCACATGAAAGGAGAAAGAGAAAACTCATTCAAAAAAATTATTCTCTGATCTCCATACACGCACCATGGCAGGTATGTTCACACACATGTATTGTGTATACACACATGATAATAACAATAAATATTTTTAAATTTTAATACATTTTTGTTATTTATTTTGTATGTGTACATGTGAATGCAAATGAATACATAAACTTATACACACCACATTGCAAAGGTAGAGGTCAGAACTTATTCCCAACTTTTGGGAATAAGTTCTCTCTTTCTACCCTCTGAGTCCCACGAATTGAACTCAACGTTGCCAGCATTGGTGTCAGGCATGTTTACCTGCTGAGCCATTTTACTGGCCCCTTGAACATTTTTTGTCTTAACTCTCAAAAAAAATATATAAAATAATTTTAACAATTGCATCCATTCAATAAGTCTCAATTTGTGTCAGGCACATATCATTAGTCTCACAGCAGCCCTGTTAGGGCATATCAATATCTTCACTCTTTGCATAAGGACTCCAAGTCACAAACATTAGATAAAAGAAAAAGATCCATATAGTAATAATCCCAGATAAATTTGAATCTAGGACTGATAGGGCTTTCCACTAAGCTATATCACCTTGTGGGCAGCATTTACTTAGTTTATTTTGTTTTATTTGCTGTTGTTTAATTGATGGCATTTGGGAATATTGAAGTCAGTATGGTAAAGACAGAGAAAGAGACCCCTCATGCACACAACTAATTAATAAATAAACACACACAATTAATAAATAACAGTTTAAGTGATAATATTAAAACTTCATATGTTTAAAATGCTCTTTGGGCTTCTTTTGTGGAATCCATGAGTGTAGCAGCATTTTTAAATGATACGTTGGGACATTGGTTCCTGTGGCATTTCACCAGAAATGACATTTTTAAAAGCTGATAAGATTTTAACATGACATGTGTGTCAACTCCAAATTGTGTTTTACAGAACAAACGACCAGGCTTCGTTTTCCAGTCAGACTGAAAAGAACATGAGCTGTGAGGGGAAAACATGGCTGTCTTGGCTGCTGGGAAAGGATGCCTGCCACAGGGGTAGGCACAGGAGAGCAGGAGAGGCATCAGGACAGAGTTTGGCTCAGAAGCCCAGCATATTCTCTCTCTCTCTCTCTCTCTCTCTCTCTCTCTCTCTCTCTCTCTCTCTCTCTCTCCCTGCTTTAAAGTCCCTCCTTAAAATTAGCAAATGAGAGAAGAAAACAGAGTAAAACTCAGGTAGGATCACTTCCAAATTACCTAGGTTATGCCAAGCCACGGAGACCATAAGGCTAGAAAACATATGAAACTCAAACCCCAAGATTTTCTACCAGCTGTAGTATTGATTTGGCTAGGCTGTTAGAAAGAGCAGACGGAAAATGCCATAGGTTAGTTAAGCTGCTTAGGAATCAAACATCTTTCCGTCATTCATCTTTTTACCATGTGGCTTAGGACCCTGGATTTTATCCTATCCGTTGTTCTAAGAGATGAAGCCTGCCTGTCTGTATTGTAAACTACACTGAATTACAGAAGGTAGAATTGGCATGTTTTGACTCTCTATATAAAATTTCTAAGTTTACTGGTGACCAGGAGGTGCAAATTTATATATATACATACACATATGTATGTATATATATATTTATATATGTGTGTGTATCATATATATACATATATGTATATATACATAGATGAATATATGTATATATTCCCTCCCAGAGCCAGCTTATATTGAAATTTTTAAAATGATCTTAACAAAAATATATATAAATGTAGAGACACTTCTGTTTAAAATTCTGTTTAAAAAGAACATTTTTATTTTATAATTTACTTTCTTCTGTTTCAAATGCAATAAAAAATATGACAAGGTATCTTATGTTTCCTCTTCTGCAACAAGAATATCTTATGAATATTCATAGTCTCAGTGTCACAGCTTGTAAAGGCGACATCTGACCCAAATAATTTTTTAGCACTATCATCTCTTATGCAGACAGAAAACCAGAAGTAACTTGCAGCTGACAAAGCACCGGCTCTGATAACTGAGATCTCCTGATATAATTTTAGTTACCACTATAGGAGTCTCAGATGGTCTCATGTAATTGGAGATATAACTTTCTCAAAGCCCAAATGATATCATGAAGGTATGTTTTGTCTGCATGGAAAAGCAAATTGGATTTTCTGTGAAACCAGGATCCAAAAAAACCCAAGTATCTGTCAACTTAGTTCAAAGAAGAAAGGGTACAGATGCATAAAAGAATGACAGGGAAACTATGGTACATGTATAGAGTGCAATAAAATACAGCCACAAATAACCAAGTATGGCCATTTGTGACAACACAGATGGAACTGAAGACCAGAATAAAATTGATACGAAAAATATCCAAGTACAGAATGATCTCACCCATAGGCTTTATTTGTAAAAGCTGAAGTCATAGTAGCTGACAGAAGAATAATAATTGTGAGGAGCCAGAGAATGTTATATAAAGAAGGCATTAAGAAATGATGGTTAATGGCTACCATGTCAGATACATGGAAGCAAAAAGTTTTCATGTGCTCCTGCATCATGACTGTAACAATAAAAATAACCTTTCCATCTCTGAAAGCCAGAAGAAAGCCTGAGTGTTGTATAATAAAAAAATGGTAAAAGTTGGGTGACATGGTAATGTTTAAATCCATTAGAATACAAAACAATGTAGTACATCAAATTTCATGTATTATCCCATTAATACATTCAATTTTATATATTAATACATAAGTCAAAATTAGAAAGTGAACTTGCATAGACAGTTCAGTTGGTAAATCTTTTGCCTTGTAGGCATATAAAGCTTAACCCACATTAAGAACATAATTGCATGGTCATACATTCCTGTCATCCTAGGATGAAGATAAGACGTTCCTTGCAACTCACTAAATGATCAGCACAGTTTACGTGATGAGTTCCATACCAATAACAGATTCCTTCTCCAAGAGTAAGGGGGGCAAGGACCTAAAGGACAACAATACCCAAGGTTGTCCTCCGATTTAAAGACACACACACACACACACACACACACACACACACACACAAAGATGGGGGAGAAACAGGATTCCATATTCAAATCTCTTATGAGGAATCAGTAGAAACTTTCTCTTTTTCAGGAGAAAGCATGAACTCTGTGAATCTCGATTTAATTGTCTCAAAATAGAAACAGTAATCCTCTGAAATAGAATCAACTGAAGGTTTACAGAAGATTGCTAGCTGGTACCCTAAGATATATACACTTGCCAAATTTTCCAACAGTGCAGCACAGAAATTCCAGTGGTGTGTCAGTTTCTTTTCTACTTGCTGTGATAAAATACCCTGATTGAAGCAACATAAGGAATGGTTTATTTTGGCTCAGGGTCCTAGGGTATTGTTCATAATGGTGGGCAAGTCAGAAGCAGGAAGCTGGCTGATTACATTGTATCTGCTGTCAGGAAGCAGAGAGTATTCACTCAGCCTAATTTTTCTTTTATACAGTCCAGAATTTATACCTGAAAGGTTGCCACCCACAACGGGCAAGTCTAAAATAATCCCCTACAGGCATGAACAGAGGCTAAATAATCTCTCATATTTGCCTGGAGTCTTGTTTCCTACATGTTTGTAGATCCTGTGCAGTTGACCACAGCATCACAACAGCTGAGTGTGGTGAGGAAGAAAGGAAGAAAAAGAAAATAGGAAGAATGTTTGCAAGAGCTGAGATGTGAAGGGGTGGTTTGGACTAGGTAACTTCTGGCCAGGAAGAGGGAACAGATTTGAAGCACATGGCACATCAAGGAAAGAGCAGGAGAGCAGGAGAAAGAGTCGGCTCAGAAGTGTGTATGCCATGCCTTTCCTTGGGTACATGGCTGTCACAACTAAACTGTGCCATTTGTTACTACAAATGTCTCAATAAATGGCTGCCAAGTAGGCCTCTGAAACTCAAAGGTCTTTATCTTCTCTATACCTCATACCTTCATTTTCTTGTGGGTTAACAATGGAGATCACTTGAAACTAGAATCACCTAGATGGTTATTTTATATGAGTCAGGAATTTCCACACTAGAACTAACATTGAGCTGGTAAGAAGAAAATAAGATATATGCAAATTTGAACGCCTTTATTCTTTAAGTGAATGTGCATTGAGAACCGGTAGCTGCATGGTTTGTCATAAACACAAAAACAAAACACAACTCCAATTTACTCACATCTCAGCCTCTAGAAAGAATCAATATATTTAGGTAATAAAAATACAACCTAAAAGGCATCTGGTATGGGAAGTCTCTATGCTTCCATAGACAAGCGATGCCTTCATGGTGTGAAAGGTACCTATGTTTATATATTTTTGTGGTCATGAAGAAAGAGAAATAATGAAGAACTCATCCATATTCAAAAACAAGAAACGTCCAACAAACTAATTAAAGCTGTCTCTCTGGCATGTGGTTCAGCATCATGACACACAACAGTGCTCAACCATGGCAAAATAGATCAAGACTTTTTGCAGGGTTTTGCATGTTTGTGTCTTCAACTAAAGAGGAGAGATACTGCAAACACGTAAATAAGATGGGGGTAGAATTCTATTGTGCAATGCTAATTCTAGATGCTACTAAATAACAAAACAGAGATGCTGAGAGAAAATAACAGCAAGCTATTTGGTATCTGTAGGCTCTCCTAAAGATTCTCCAGGCTCTACCTGACTGGACTTAGCAGAAGGAGTTACAATAAATGATGCTGTGTCATTAATTAATAACATCAGTGTTTGGAGGAAAACTGTATAACCTGGACAGCATTTGAAGCATCTCTGGACTATTCCCAGGAGCAGCAGCAGTAGTATAAACTCCATGTCTAGCCAAGCATCTACACACATGTGCGCACGCGCGCGCGCACACACACACACACACACACACACACACAGAGAGAGAGAGAGAGAGAGAGAGAGAGAGAGACCCACCCACACATGCATACATGGAGGTGGGTGGATTCAGAATCATTGGTAGAAGATGAAAACAGAAAAATAATGTAATCTTCCCTAGACATTGCACAGAAGAAAGAAATTAGCACATCACAATCAGTCGTGGACTGTTAGAGAAAAGAGTGACTGTGTAGAAAACAAGCAGTGTCCCCTTCTGGGCATTCCCAAAGGGCCTCTATGTTGTTAGACCTGGCACATCTAATAAGCACATGGTGGAATGCTAGGCTGTGTTCTCTGGAGATATTAAAATGTCTGTCATAAATTACCATCTCTTTCAAAGAGACCGTTTGATTCTCTATTAGTATTCAACAAATGAAAGATGGAAAAAAGATAGGGAGGAAGAGACTTGGGTTGTGGGTTTAGGGAAGTTTGGTGTTAAGGGAAAAAAAAGCAGAACAAGAGGAATGGATTTGGTTTGAAATGAAAAAATGCAACAGAAAATGTTATAAATTCATAGGACACTAATCTACATTGAGATAGATAAATGATTGATTAAGCAAATAAGTGGGGAAAGCAATAAACCTTCCTTACAGAGATATCATAAGACACATACACAAGTGATCCTCTGTCTGAGTGAAGCTTCCAAACAGGAGTGCTGAAAAGGAGGAAGAAGGCATTTTTATCAGAGGAAGCTATTGTTTGAGCAATCTTCATTTCTTTGGTAGAGCCATGCTGATCTCCTATATAAATTGACTAGCTAGAAGTGTGTCCCTCCCTGATGTTCTCCATTATAGGAGCAATATCAAACAAACCTGAACTGACTTCTACAGAACAACCAGCCAGGAACCCTCAAAACTAGCAAACCCATAAGAAAGCAAAGATCGAGAAGCTGTCAGATTTCAGAGAAAACTAAAGCAATCTAACTAAATGTGACACATTATCCTACAGCAGATCCTTGGTCATAAAATGGACATTGCTATAAAAGCTAGAGATTTTCAAAAGGCTAAAATTTGCTAAGAGCAGTGCAGTCCATTGGTTTCTCAATTTTGATGCATCTGCTGAGTGACACATGCTGCAAACACTAGAGAAATTGCAACAGTCCCAGTGGGAAGAGGTCTACTGCCTTTGGGAGTCTGTTTTCCTGTCCTCTCACAGGTCTGCAAGACAGACCTGAAGCCTGACCTACTCTAGCTTCTGTTGGCTTGTAGCCATCTTTCTTAGTTTGGGTTTGCAGCTAACTGCCCTTGGGTTGCATTTTGTCACCCTATCTTTGTGCCACTTGATGCCTGACATTGGATTTAGGATCCACTCTGGATCTGGATAGCTTACACTGAAATACTTAAGTGCAACTTCAAAACCAAACTCCACTTTTAGACAGAAATCATGAACGGCTGGAGACACAGTACTTGCCTGGCATGCACATGGCCTTGGGTTGACCTGTAGCATCAGCAAAACCTAATTAGCAAAAGTTTAGCTCATAAGTACTAAGGTAGACCTTACATACACACTGCAGGGTTCACGTGGAAAATGCCTGCATAATTTTGTTTCTTTTTGTTTGCATTTGAAATAACGACTTTGTAGATTCCCCTTGAGTTCACTCTGTGGTGGCTGAATAGGACCTGGCCACCACTGTGACTTTCTGCCTCAGTGTTCAGACTTCTGGGATAACAGGTGAAAGCCACAACACCTGGTTTCTGCATAATCCAAATTTATTGTGTAACTAGGATATATTTCATAATAAAAAATTATTTTATAAGAAAAGCAGAAGGTGGTTAAGTAAAATTGGTATCACAAAGGTGTTAACATTGGTATTAAGATGTTGGGTTGAATTGTTGGGTTGATGTGTAGGTCCCATGTCCACCCCCACAAGAGGCTAGGGCCACTGCTTGAAGAGGCAGAGGCACAGAAAGTTGAATGTGCTCTCATGCAGGCACCAGGCAGGTGTCAGGCTATGTGAAGTCACAGGACCCTACTGGGGTTGGGGGAGGAGATTGCTTGTCTGATTCTCAGGCTCTTGGGCCCCCAGGTAATGCTGGGGTGGGGGGCACAGAAAGTCCAAGAACAAAGTGGGGGCATAAGGACTAGATTGGCCCTCAGCCAAAGGGGAGAGGGGGAAAGAAACTCCAAATAGGTCCCACAGGGATGAGACTCTTGCTTGGCTTCCTTGGCTGGGAACGCAGAGAAGTATTCTGCAGGAGATGAGACAGCTGCTCTGTAGAAAAAGATCTGCTCTACTGTTCCCCACAGCAGATCCCAAAGAAGAAAAACACTCCATGGTCTTAAGATGTTTGTTGTCATGGTGGAAAGTAGATGAAAACTACACCCCAGTTTCCTCAGGGCAGGCTTGAGGTTAAATACCTTTTGCAAGGAGGAAGGTCTGGGAAGGAATGTTTAATTGGCTACACCCCTCTGGCCTTTAGATATCTCATTAATATGGAGATCTCTATTGAGGTTCTGTGGCCTGTAGTCAAGCCTTCTACCCTTGGAGAAGCTAGTAAGGGTGTTTCTCTACTTGACTAAAGGACACAAATCAATGGAGGGTTGCAGCCTAGTGTCAGAACCTGGAGCCTGGGAGTGTGGCGAAATGCTTGCTGTCCCTTAGGGTCATCTGTGTCCCACCTGGGGCCCCTCAGGATCACCTGTCTTCTGTGGCAGCTTCTAGCCTGTTCTCAAACAAAAATCAGGCTGCCTTTTATGGTCCTACATGAAGAGGCAAAACTAGGAAAAAAAATTGAAATGGAAAGGGTTGTATGGAGCTAGGATGGGAGGGTGGAATTAAGACCTGTGAGAAGCAGCGTCAGAGGCTTATCAATTTACTCTTCCCCCCACCCCTCTACTAATATCTCAACGCCCATAATCAGCTTGAAGAAGTTAAAGAAGAGTCAGCACCCCTATTCCCTGAGCTTGGGGACTAAGGTGGTTAATATTGGTCTGTCTTTCTAGGGAAAAGTAGTGGTTTTCTTGGAACAGGGAGGATTAGCTAGGACTTATTGCACAGTCATAACCTATTGGTAGAAATCTGTATAATTAATATTAAGATGAAGTTATAATTTCTTAAATGCTACAAAATTTACTTTGATTTCAAATTTAAGGTTTTCATTGGTATGAGCTTCTTATTGATATAAAAGTGAGATGAATATTGATACTCTCATGGGCATTGTGCCTGTATAACACATTTAGGAATACAAGGCTTAGACCCAGTCCTTCTTGAACTTTTTTAACTGATTTGGGATGGTTAGCCTATGAGTTAAGGGCCTATAGCAAATTCAGGGCTTTGAGTTTATTGTTAGGGTGTTTTCCATACTTTATTTAGAAATAGCTGAGAGGAGTTAACAGACAAAGTCTAGGTTACCTTACATGGATAGTTGGCTTTCAAAACATCAGAAGTCCATAGAATTGACGTTACAAATATTTCTATATTAATGTTCATTTTGTCTGCTCCTGACAGCTTCCTGTCGTGGATTCTAAGAAGAAATTGAGCATCCTTGGAGTTGTGCAGTGACAGCCACTAGGCAAGAATTGCCTCTTTCCATCTACAGACAAATTACTGTCCAGAAAAGGACACGCTTGCAGAATAGTCGACTGATTATATCTGCCTAGACAGAGTAATCAGCCCTTAATAATTCTGTATCACTAAGGTCTGTCAGATGATTCTGGGCCAGAAGGCTGAAGATTGGATGCTCCAACGTTTGGTAGTATAGGGGCTTTCCAGGTGTTCAGAGGTTTCTATAAATTGGCTAAGTTTTAGAAGCTATGCTTAGTGCTTCCCATAATTTCAGTTAACTCAGTCATTCTGGATTTCTGACGGGGTTGAAGACCTATAGTCTCATAGCCAATCCTGGATATTTACTTTGAGAGAAAAGATCTGAGTGGATGGTTTTCAGCTGACATTCATTCTAAAGCCAAGAAAAAAGCCAGGTTCAGAACTAAGTGTTTTAGTTAGGAGAGATGACAGAGGTTCTGGTTAGTCAACAAAATAATGGACTGGGTATTAGGACTATCTTGTACCTCATTGGTACAATTAGAAATAATTATGCTCTAATTGCATTTTGAGAGAAAAGTTTTATTTTAACAGGAACGGTGAAGCTAGGTGATGAGAGAGAGAAAAAGGGGGGGGGCATGGAGGCAGATGTTCATGTGTCTCCACCAGTCAAAGATAGTTTATATATCTAGGTTGGGTATTGGGTTACACTTTTGATTGAGCATTACCAAACTTATAAAGCCTTTGATTAACATTTTAAAAAAATGTATAAAAGCAAAAAGGAAAAGGGGGCATGGGATAGGGGTTTTCTAGGGAGAGAAAAAGGGGAAAGGGGGAAAGGGGATGGCATCTGAAATGTAAACAACATATAAAAATAAATAAATAAATAAATAAGACCTGTGAGAAGACAGTCTACAGTTTTATAAAGCAGGAGCGTGAACTGTTGGACTCTAAAATCCAAAACCAGGGGACACGCTCCCCCAGAAACTCACATGGATGGGATTCGCTGCAATAACATGAGGTTTAATAAATAATAATAATAATAATAATAATAATCAGGTGGACTGGGGTTCTCTCGCATGTAGGCAAGAAGAACCCTGAGTTGAGGTTAAGGGCAGTTTTTATACAGCTTAAAGGGAAAATAGTGAGTAGGCACAATATGATTGGTGGAACAGTGTTACTTTTAAACTGATTGGTCTTTGGAGAATGAGATAACAACAACCTCCCTTGTCTGTAAGTAACAAGGGTTGGTCTGTTCTATGGAATGTGGTGCTCTGGGTCTTCCCCACCCTCAGGTGGGTTCTCTTCCTTGTTGTTGTTGTTTTAAGAAGAAGTCCGACCGCAGCTCAGAACAGACCACTCCAGACCATGCGGTTCCAAGGGGGAGAAAGTTTATTCAGGGGAAAGGGCAAAGGTGGGGAGAGAAGAGAAGTAGAGGCCGGCCATGACCACGTGGAGAGACAGAAAGGTGGGGGAGGGGACAGAGAGGTAAGAGGCAAGAGGGTAAGAGAGAGGAAGAGGGCAAGAGCAAGAGAGAGCAAGAGAAGAAGAGAGAGAGAGGAGGGGGCAAGCAGCCCCTTTTATAGTGGATCAGACTACCTGGCTGTTGCCAGGTAACTGTAGGGAGGAGCATACCTGGCTGTTGCCAGGTAACTGTAGGGAGGAGCATACCTGGCTGTTGCCAGGTAACTGGGGAGGTGGAGTTTAGATGGAATACTAACATTCCACCATTTTGGTTTAATTAAAAAAGAAAAAATTAGAAAGAGGTGACTATGAAGCAGGAATAGGGACGTCGTGATATCTGGCTACTTCCTGCTGGCATTGGGGGCGACGTGTCTCTAGGGGAAACACAGAAGAATGGGTATGGGGGTGTTTGTCCGGTCGTAGGAGAATTGGCTGTTTCCTGTTGTCCAGGGTCCATGGAGCCATCTGAGGACAGGTCAGAAGGAGCAGGTCCAGTAGAAGCAGCTGTGTATGTGTCAGGAGATGGAGCATCTAGAGGTTGCTTCTCTGGAGTTGTTCTGGATGTGCCTGGACTTGACAAATTGTAGGGAATAAGATTACGTACATTTGGGGAAAGAAACTTTTTCTAAGATGTACATTTGAAACCCAGAGGGATCCCACCCTTTGGAATAGGTAAGTGGGAAGTTTAGGCAGATATATTTATCCAGATGGCATCTATTTGGTCTATGAAAGGTAAATCTGAGTGGATTTCCTGTAGCTTGTAAGTTTACAAAAGAGATAACAGCATGAGTTAACAACATGAGCAGTCTTTAAGATGAACTTTTGTTGGATCGTATAGTGGCATGTTTTATTAGAGGTAGGCAAGTTTATAGGAACTCAGATATTAGGACAGTGGCATAGCAAGAAGAGGAAATAAGAAGCATTTAATTGATGGCAACTGAGTTTAAGTAATGAGCTAACAGATAATATCTGTGAAAGCTTAGCTGTCAATGTAGTCAGAAGTCTGAAAGAGTAAATAATAATCTAGCAGTTATATATTATTTTAAAAATGACAGAGTCCACTAGTCAACAGTTTCCATGGTCTCCATAGTTTTTTGAGCGAAGTCAGTTTGGCTTCCAAGCACAGAAGGCGCAGGGCTTTTTCTCTGTGGAATGGATACGCGTGACATGAGAAATGACTTACCTTGGTTTAGCCAAGTCATTTGACTCACAGCATCCAGTTTAGTCCACTGTATTTGTTAGTGACCGTATCATCGCATGTAATCCAGGCTGTATCTTCTAGGTGTCCAAGTCTTCTGAAACCATCTTGGGTCAACTGTGACAGGCTTTGGGAGTTCTGTCGGCTACAAACTTAAATATAGTATTAACAGACTTTTGACAAGATTGAGAGCCATAAGGTTTGGTTGTAACTGAATAGAATTTAATAGCAGTAGTAAAAATCTATTAAGACAGGATAGGAAAGAGTTTTAAGTAGCTTTGGCGGGTTCTGTAGGTAGAGAAAAGCACATTTTAGTATTAGCAGGAAAACATTTGGCTAGGAACAGAATAAGAAAGCTGGCAATAGTGGCATACGATCAAATGGCTGGAAAGCTGGGACTATGGGCCCGCAGCTGAGGGCAGAGGTCAGGTCCGCTGTGGCAGTAGGGCGGGACTTCCTATTAGCAGCTGGAAGCCACTGCCCAGTGCCTTTAGCGGCTAGGGTCTGCACTCACTTTACAGGAAAGCTGGGGCTATGGGCAGAATGTAAGAAGTAGACCCAGAGCAGAGCTAAGGAACAGAGGGGAAGGGAGCAAGCAGGGTCCTGGACCCTCTGCTTTCAGGCGAACCGGCTGAGCTAAATGGTCACAGCCAGTCGCAAATGACAGAGAAGGCAAAATGGGGAAGAGGCCTGCATCAGCAGGTGGCCGACTGACCCTTGGGGCAGACACACTAGGGACTAGAGCTTGGAGCCAGTGCTCCTGCGAGAGAGAACAGTCTGTCCAGGCCCGGGCTGGGGTACTCAGCTGCGAGAAACTGTCTCAAGAGGAGAGGGGATGTGTCTCACCCAAGAGGAGTTCTAGAAGGAGGGTCAGGGAAGAAAAGGGTTAGCTTGTTGTTTTAAGAAGAAGTCGACCGCAGCTCAGAACAGACCACTCCAGACCATGCGGTTCCAAGGGGGAGAAAGTTTATTCAGGGGAAAGGGCAAAGGTGGGGAGAGAAGAGAAGTAGAGGCCGGCCATGACCACGTGGAGAGAGAGGAAGATGGGGGAGGGGACAGAGAGGCAAGAGGGTAAGAGAGGAAGAGAGCAAGAGAAGAAGAGAGGGAGTAAGAGAAAAAGAGGAGGGGGCAAGCAGCCCCTTTTATAGTGGATCAGGCTACCTGGCGGTTGCCAGGTAACTGTGGGGAGGAGCATACCTGGCTGTTGCCAGGTAACTGGGGATGTGGAGTTTAGAGGGAATACTAACACTTGTGGTCTGAGGAATGAATGTTAATCCCTTCTTCCTCTGAATGTTAATCCAGCAGGGTAATCCAGTAGGTACCCTTGGACTAAAGGATGTGCTCCTCCCACGATGTGTCCTGGGGCAGTTAATTTTTAAGTTTAACTGAATTCTTACAGAACCTCAGACATACCACCAAATAGCAGCAGCCTTGTGCCCTGCCAGGGTCACAAACCGCAAGTAAATAATTATTCCAGTCCAGGTATTCCTTGGGAGATCTGCAACACTTAAGCACAAGAGCAAGCAGAGTGGTTTGATTGGTCCCAGGAGGGACCCAGCCAGTATACAGTAGTGAGAGGATGCTAATGAAAGAACACTGAAATACTTGAGCTGAGATCCACTATGGGTGGAAAGAAGAGACCAGAATGATAGCAGCACAGTCCTGTCCAAGCTTCTCTGTAGAGATGCTTGTTCTGGGAACCTCATAATACTAAAGAATAGAGAGAGTCAGAGAGTGACTATGAGCTTTACAGTGTGACTCTTGCTGCTAGTCTACAGAACCCATTCTGCGTGGCAAGAAAGTACAGGACAAGGAGATCTTAAAAGATATCAAGATGAAATATAAGAGAGGCTATGGAAGTGCAATGACTTGGGTTTCTGAAATGGATTATGGGGGCAAAAGCTGAGGGCATAGCAGCCATCAACTGCAGAGACCATGAGGAGAGACACTAGAGAGTCCAAAGAGGGTCCTCTACAGACACTGATGCTGCAGAGTGAGGTCACAGAAAAGTTAGGTGGTAAGCGTATCAGGTTTTGGAGGGTTGTTTGTTTTGTTTTTGTTTTATTTGCCTTGTGTGTGTTTTCGTTTTATCTGAAGAAAAGGAAGATATTAGGGATTAATGATAGATGATACAAATTGGAGAGTCTGAAGGTAGATATAGATTTGTTCAAATTTTGAAAGAAGAAAAAAATCTGTCAAAAGCAATGACTCTTTAGGACAGAGGAGTGACAGCAAAAAGTAGAATATGAACCACTGAAGGGCAGTGTCCAACAAGCTTCTTCAGAAATCAGAATTTACTAGAAAATTCTGGTTAAATAGCAAAACAGTGGCAAAAATCAATCAATGAATGCAAGATTAGAAAGAAAATTGAGAGTCTTGAAAGTTTGGGAACAATGTCAACAAAGGAGGTTGGGGTTAGATGGTAAGGGTCAAAAAGAAACTGTCAGCAAGGTGTCTCTGGACACACCTAGGATCCAAGTACATGGAAGGCAGAGGTGGAAAGATCCAGATTTCAAAATCACCCTCAGCTACAGTATGAATTAGAGGCCAGCTTTAGTGGGCTACTTGAAGACCCTGTTTCAGAAAACAGAATGAAAGAGAGAAAGAGGGGGAAGAAAGGAAGAAAGAAAGAAAGAAAGAGAGAGAGAGAGAGAGAGGGAGGGAGGGAGGGAGGGAGGGAGGGAGGGAGGGAGGGAGGGAGGGAGGTGTCTCAGCCCGAGCAAAATGTTGAGGTCCGGGCTGCCCCGCGTTTGGCGGCCACTGTATCTCGGCCCAAGCTGCTGGTCAGGTCCGTGGGTCGGGGTTCAGCAAGAGAGAGAGAGAGAGAGTGAGGACGAACTCGAAGAATGGAGACCAGACAGAGTGTGTTTCAATCCCGTTTATTCTTCAGTCTCTCTTCCTAGTCCAAGTCCCAAGTCCTAAGGTCCTAGTCCCTAGTTGTACTCAATAATGTGTCTAGTTCCTAGCTGTACTCTCTTAAGAGTCTCCCTAAAGAGTATATCTCTCTGCCGTCTGCCTCTGCCTTTTATATGTCTCACTTCTAAGCCATGCCTCTAAGTTACACCTTTAATCATGCCCTTAGGTCTTGTCTCTAAATCTGATCTCTAGGTCACACTCTCAAGTCACACACCTTTAATCTCACACACCCAAGGTATCTAAACCAAGATTATCAGAGTGTGCTCAGCTGTTGTAGGCTATTGTAATCCAAGTCTCTTGTCAAGGTATATGGCTCAAGATGGCTGCAAAGCTGATAGCTGCTTTCTGCTAAAAGTCGGCCCCCAACAGGGAGGGAGGGAGAGAAAGGAAGGAAGGAAGGGAGGAAGGAAGGAAAGAAGGTAAGAAGGAAAGAAGGAAGGAAGAAAAAGTGGAGCCTAAAAGGGAGGGAGGGAGGGAGGGAGGGAGGGAGGGAGGGAGGGAGGGAGGGAGGGAGAGGGAAAGAACAAAGGAAGGGACAGTGAAATGGAGAGAAGGGAGGAGGCAAGGAAGAGTGAGAGACTGCACTTGCCCTGCACAGGAGGACCAAAAAAGCCAAAGAATCAAAAGGAGTAAAAGCTAAAGAGGCTGTAAATAAAGTCAACATCATCCCGAGATGCAGAAGAAATCACTAACAAAAGGATTCCCTCTCTTTTAACTACACAGCTCCTGTCCTACACTTGTCTGTAAACAGAAGTCAGCAAGAACCCCTCTTTGACTGACAGTCTTTCAGTACCAAGGAAGATGCTATCTGCTCAGCAGCAGTGGATTGAGGACTTTGCAATAATACGGTTATCAGATTTATTTTTACACCAGGGTGCATAAAAAGGTGGCTTTTTACCTCCTGCTGTGGAATCTCTCCCGGTGAGTCTGCTTATCACAGGCTGAGGGAACTTAGCTCAGAGCCCCACAGAAGCCAGCAGGAGTGCTCACACTGGATGTAATCCAGAAGGGCAGATTAGAAGTGAGGACTTTGAAGCACCCCTGCATCCTAATTAGCTGACAGTCATGAAAGATGTAAGCTCCAGACACTGACATTGTCACTCCAGGCAAGGACAAAAGTCATCTAATTTATATTAATATGAGAAAAGTTAATATCTGCCCATCTAGTACAGGAGAGTTCAGGCAAACTTTCATTAGTTTCCCTGCTTGATGAATGAAATGATGCAAGGCTATAAGGGACACATCATTTGTTCTATAAATTAACAGAGACTGAAAATCATTTTATGGTAAATCACCACTTCTATCAGCAAAAGTATCCCTGAACTGGAACAAACGTGAGAATATTTCATTATCATCTTAAAAATTTTAGTCATATCATTTTAAAAACCATACATATATTGTCTAACCCATAAATTAATCATAAAAGAAAAAATTCACAAAAAGTAGAAATAGAACGATATTAGTATTTGTGTATTGTTTTTAAAAGTTTTATTTCCCCTAATTTACAGTTCCCATTATATTACACCCTTATAACACAAGTATATAATACTGAATATATAAACTATGTCATAGAAATACCTGTCTCTTCAACATACAATAGAATAGAAAATGTATGTTACAGTTTTAAGTTCTTCAGTTTTAGCCCCTTTAGCTTGTATGATAGCATTGCTGCCTAATAATTTCAAGATAAAAGATTAATATTTATATTTAACCAAGATGAATTTAATAGCCTTCTTCTACTTAAAGCTTCATGCTTGAATCTGCCTCATGGGTTACAATGCAGTGCTATAAGGAATCTGTTGGAGACTGTAGAATATATTTACATTTCCTAGAATTTTATCGATTCTGAAATGGGAAAAGGGCAAATCAATAATTGCTACTTCTTCCAAAGAGAGCAAGCCACAATTTCTTTCTTAGCTAACAATATACCTTTGTTTGGAATTTGTTTATTTAGTAAATAGCTACCAACTTCAATGTGTCCCCAAAATTGTGCTAAGTATTCAAATGATACAATACACAGGTCAAAGTTCTTATTCACAGATATTTAAGGCATAATTAAAGAATCAAGCATGCAAGATCTGTCACAGAAAGAACCATTAAGAAAGTATGCAGTTAGGTGGGACAGCAATCTCATTTCACCACTAAACATTTAGAGATTATCATTAAATACCTTAACTCTAGAAATACTAACAAGCATTTTGCCTTTTAGAAAATGTCATATTCTAGGATTAACTGCCAAAGCCAGTTACAGTTTTATCAACTTCTTAGTCTTGAATCATTTCTGTCCATGTCTGGCACACAGTAGGGACTCAACAGATGACTGACAAGTTAAGGGAGAAAAATCAAGGAATGTTCAGAAAAAAAAAAAAAATAAAAGGTCTATTTCTCACACCATTTTGCAATCTAAAAATACAAGGTGAATTAGAGTTTAATACCCTTTTCACCAATGTTCCTTAAAACAGACAAACTTATCCAACTAAAGGTTGTTGGAAGTTTCAGGGGGTTTTTTTGTTTTGTTTTGTTTTGTTTGTTGTTTTGTTTTGTTTTGTTTTTTCCCAAAATCATCTCCAGTGACTTTTTTTTTTTTTTTTTAATCCACACACATAACAGAGGTGGAGAAGTGCCTTCCTCAGCAACATGGTCTTAGATGCTTGACTCCTGCTGTTTTAATGTTGAACTACTATTTACAGGACCTGTTTTCAAGAATGTAAGGGCACTTATAGCATGGAGCAGCAGCTGAGAGACCCACTTTTCTCCTCCAGTCCAAACTCTTCTCTCCTAATCTCGGAGGATGTTCTTCTCATGCTCTGCCCTAGACAACCCCTCCAATGCTATTTTGCTTACCACTTCTCCTGATAACTTAAGACTATTATCCACGGGATCATCTTTAACATTTTAACATAACTTTTAATAATTCTGATGCTGTAGGGAAACTGGACTAAAATATAAAAATTAAAATGGGAGAAGAACCTGACACAAATACCACAGTGCTTTTTCTGGCTGCTTTTCTTACCGGCTTAGTCTCAGTATAAAGTTTGGGTGACTACTCCATCATCTATGCCTGCCAGAAAGCAGCTACCAAGGTAACTTTATAGGAACAACTGAAACACAGTAACAAAGGCATAATACATATTAATAAACCTGAGAATATTCAGCCAACTGCCTATGATTATTGTTTACATCAAAAGAAAACATAAGAACCAAGCCTCAGAAGTGAAAATGAAGAGGAAAAAAAAATGATAACCACAAACCACAAAATTAGATGCAGCACAAGAAAGTGAAGGGGGACAAGGAAAAAGTCAAAGTCTTGAGAAGGAGGTAGCAGAACCACATGTGGCACACTTACCAGCATGCTGAAAGACTCAGCAACGGCAAGCTATGCCCACATGGAATTAGCATTATCTTATAATATGTTCTTTATTTCACAAAAAAGAGCAATTCCTTTAGGCTTCACCTCTTCAATTAAATGCTTGAAGTGCTTCTAATGCAAATTAACTTAATAACTAGTTATTCATGCAGTCATTCATCAGAAATAAAGCATCCTAATTGGTAAAAGAAAGCAATTGACTTCTAGAAAATTTCATTCTTTGATGACCCCAATGGATGATACTCCCCATAAGGAAAAAGTAATGACCAAATCAAGTATTGAACAGGACTTCATAATGTTCCAGTTTCCTTCCCATAATAAGTTTCAACTGTTTCATATTATTTATCAGTATTTTATATTCTAGACGTGATCCATAAAGAATGAATCTCTGTCTCACACACAGAGTTACCAAAAGGAGCAGTGAGATACTGTGCAAGTCATTACTGGTGTGTTGTCTGCTGTTCTCTAAAGGCTTCCTGGAGGGGAAGCTATGCAGGGCAGCTGTGCATTGGTTTCCTCTGTATTCACACTACCAATTACCAAGGACTGTGTCTGACTGGCACAAGAATCAAAAGACTCCAAATTGGGATCAGCATGCCTTACAAAGCCATTCATAAAACCAGTTCGCTAATTACATGTTTTAAGGGATATCTATATTTTTAGTAATTAACTCTTTGGTATTTAAAGAATAGTTATTTATTAAGTAAACAATAAGTTTCAAAGAACTTGTTCGTATAACATGCTATACACTTTGAGAAAACAATTTTCTGGTATATTTAGAATTAGTAAAAACAACTGATTTAATAGAACATCGGTGAGACCTTTAAAGAAGCATGTATACATGCACATAAACCTACATGACTCTATCTATGTCTATGTCTATCTGTCTCTATCTCTTTGTCTCTCTGTCTCTCTCTTTTTCTCTCTGTCTCTCTCTCTATCTCACATGCACACACACACACACACACACACGCACATGGACACACACACGCACACACACACACAAAACTTATGAAGTCATCTTTTTTGAATTGGGACACTCCCACATGGAGGGCAGAGAGAAGCTGGTGCAACCCCTAAGGCTCAGGAAACCCAACAAGTTGTGAGACTCACAAGGCCTCTAGCCTTGTAATAGAAGCAGTAATGATTAGTAGGAATTGTAGTGGTTTGAATGAGAATGTCCCCCCCCCAGACTTAATACCTAATTAGTGAGGGGTTTGGGGAAAGATTATAAGGTGTGACCTTGTTGAAGGAGGAGTATCTTCTGTCTCTCCGTGTCTGTGTCTCTGTGTCTCCCTCTGTCTCTGTGCGTTTGTCTGTCTCTCTCTCTCTGTCTCTCTCTCTCCTTCCCCCCTCTGTCCCTCTCTTCTTCCCTCTGTCCAACTTTTAGATAAGATTCAAGGTCTCAGCACTAGCTCTGGTGCCATACCTGCCTGCCTGCAGGAATGGTTTATGCATCCCTTCATGGTCCTGGACAAACCCATCTTAAATTGTAAGCAAGGACCAATTAAATGCTTCTTTTTATAAGTTTCCTTGGCTATGGTGTCTCTTTACACCAATAGAAAAGTAGCTAAAAAAGAGTAAGAGGCTTTCTGGCCAACAAGCTGCCTATGTGTTGTGTAGGTAATTCCAGGGATTTAACACTCAGTGTTGTCACCCTTATTGGGATGGGCTTTTCAGCAAAGTTGCCTTTGATCCGCCCTGCTCCTATAAGTAACCCTAATAAACTCATTGCTTCATTGATTTAGACTTGAATGGAATAAATATTTTGGTCTTTCATTGTTGTCTAACCTTGGGTGAATAGAATTTTACCCACATCATGCCAAAACATGTGATATAACACATACAAAGAAATTATCAATTTAGTCAAGGACTGGCGAGATTATCTAAGCCAACTTATGTCCCTGGCTTGTTCATGTAGCCTTGGTGTTTTGTTAGTCAGAAAAACTCCAAAGTCTGAAAGCTCATAGACAGAAACTCTTAAGTACATTTCCAATAGTTATTGCAATGGAGTCAGGGAAGGGAAACATCGATGGCCAATGAAAGAGACACACCCTTTGGGTTGGAAAAATCACCACAGTTGAAATTTAAAAGGGCTGGGAAGATAGGGGCATTAATCTGCCTTCATTTTTACTCCAAGATCTGGGCATTGTCCTTTTAGCTTTTCAAGAACTTTTGAAATGCCCTGCTTTTCTTCTTCAGGGAGATGATTATATATATATATGGTGTGATACACTAAACTTAAACTTTTTCATCAACTCACAAAATGAGAACTCTTCCCAGAGAGAAAACAGCATCCTCCTATTGTCTTTAATTTTTAAGTGCCAGAGAGGAATTGCGTTTAATAAATACTTTTACACTGTACTTCAGGAATTGCCATTGTGTGAAAACAGGCCTGAGGAGAGTAACACATTGACAAATTCCACCAGTGAGTGCAAAATTATACTGCAGGTTCTGGCAGAGAAGGAAAGTGGAAATCTGATTACTTTGTATCATTCTGTATGGAGATAATGTGTGAGCACATTTAAATACATAATCCAGTATGTTTCAGCTCAGGCCCCAGATGATGAGTTAAAGTCAGTCCCACTAACCTTATAACAAGAGAATTGCATTTAGAACTAACAACTAAAAAGGAAGTTGATGGAATTACTTGTTATTCTATTTTCTGCAGAGCTAAGCACACCTGTTTATTCCATTTCTAATGCCAGCAAGCACTATAAATTTAAGGACACTAACCCTACCCAGAGAAGGCCATACATATTAATAAAACTGAAAGAACTGCCTGCCTACCGTATCAGAGCACATCCAACCAAAGAAAAAGAAAAAAAAAAAAAAAAAACCACCAACAATAAATAAAATGAAGAGATCATTTCATGGATCAAGTGATGTAAGCCCCAAATCAATGTATAGTAAGTTGCTATTTAATTATATAAAACTCACAATTGTATAAGTTTATATATAAGCAAATACATTTGAAGAAAGATAGAATGATTTTTGGAAACTTCAGCACAATTATATTTTGCAAAAATGGCTATAGAGTTTTCAAGGCTGCTACAAAGCTATTAGGTACTGAATATTAATATTCTTCAGTAGCATTGTAAAAGAGTCAAATGACTTACATTGGGAAATAGTTTTAAGTGTAATAATTACATGATGATAATTCTTAGACTTGATTTCTTCAATTTTATTGGTTTTATTCATTTGCCTAGTTGTAGGCTTTGAGACAACGGGCAATTCTGGCATACCCAAAGCCCAGCACTGATGTGCAGGCCACACAGGTTGTGTTATTAGCAGCTCTAAATGTCCAGGAATCAGAGAGATAAAATGTCCTATGAAGCAGACACAGGGCTTAGATGTGGTCATATTCACTTGTAAAAGGCAGGATATTTTCACTGGAGACATTTTGTGATTTACAGTTAGTACCTTCCTCTAAAGTAGCAGACACAGAAAATTTGGAATAGCCCAGTGATTTTTGGTGAATGGTATCAACATGGAAATTCATATAAACAGATGACAACTATTAAGTAATACACAATATTGGACTGTCAAATTCAAGTTCACAAGGTTATTAATGAGTAAAGAATAACAGTATTTAATCATATTCAAGGCCAAGTTCTTGCTATTTTCTTTTAATCACAGATATCTGAAGGACTGCAAACAAGTTATTTGTAACATAAACTTTCAAGTTCAGATTCTTTCATTTAACTGACTGGCTACTTCCTCTGACTCATTGTTAAGTTTTATCAGTATTGATCTATTTATGTTCAACTGATAAATTAAAACCGCCTTTGTTTCAAAAGAAGTGCGTGAAGCACCATCTCCAAGAACAAACACAGACACACACACATGTTTATATTTGAGTTCACTTAAATGCATTTTATTTCTCTAATTTACAACCTAAAAAGCTGCATTGTAACCTACAATTGTCACTGTTTTCTATTATTCTTCTACAACAAAGTTTTTCATGCTCCTTCTCCTACCTCAGCTTTATAATTGCTGAAGTTACATCATACGATCTTCTGGACATATCCAGACTATTACATATATGAACTCACAACAGCTATGATTACCTGCCCAAGACCCAAACAACCGGATATCCAGCACAGATGGGGAACTTGTCTTTGAAGACCCAAATTTTGCTGAGGAACAAAGATTGAAACTTATGGCTTCTGAAGACAAGAGTAGTCACTTTCTGGATGGTGGGTAATGGTAGGCTGACAATGCCCTAGTGAAAGACCTCACATAAATGTGTATATGGGGCAGACTAAGTAGCTCATCAATTTTTTTTTAAACGACATGAAGTTGGTAGGGAGATGGGTTGGGAGTCCTTGGAAGAGCTGATAGAAAGTAGTAGAGGTAGTTATATCCAAAATACATTGTACACAAGTAGGAAATTTTCAGAGTTAAAAAAAATGATTCCAATTCCATCCATTTTCCTATAAAGTTCACAATTAAGTCTTATAGCTGAATAAAAGTCTATTGTATTTAATAAATACAGTAAATAAATAAATGTGGTACATTTTAATCGCCCGTTCATCTGCTGGTTCATATCTAGGCTGATACTACTTCTTTGCTATTGTGAAAAGAGCAGCCGTAAAGCTGCACGTCCAAGTGTCTTTGCATAATGAATCCTTTGGTACCTGTCCAGAAGTAGTACACCTAGATCATGTGGTACTTTTTTATTGCAGTTTTTAGAAAGGGTTTATACTGATTTCCAAGTACCAACAAAGGACAAAAGTTCTTATTCCATCTTATCTGCTGTGCAATTTGCTTCCTTCCTTTTGTTTTTTCTTCTTTTACTTAGTTGAGTTTTTCTTTTTCTTCTTTTTTATTGGATATTTTATTTATTTATAATACAGATGTCATCCCCTTTCCCCATTTCCCCTCCCTAGAACCTCTTATCCTATAACCCCTCTTTCTTTATGCTTTTATACCATTTTGATTACATGCATGTATTAAAGTCAGTTCTAGGTTGAGGGTCTAGCAATATAATAGATGCAAATAGTCAAGGAACAAGCAAGACAATAAACACAAATAGTCAAAGAAAAAGCAAAGCATTAAACCCAATTCTGTGAACACTCCCCTGGGAACTGTTTCTAAGGGCTTATCAGGATGACAAAAGTATCTGAGCCTACTTCCCTGTCCTAGCCCAAGGTCCTTTTCATATCTAAAGCCTACTTTCTTGTTCTAGCCTAAAATTTAGGATCCTGTCTGAAATTACTTCTTTGATCTAGCCTAATGTTGGGAGCCGACTTTAGCAGAAAGCGGCTAGATCAACTTTGCAGCCATCTGGAACCATATACCCTGACGAAAGATTTGGTTTTCAATAGCCTACAACAGCTAAAGCACACTCTGATATCCCACATATTTTGTGTTGCTGTTTACTGGCCCCAGCTGCAAGGTGCACGTGGTGGCCACGCCTGCAAGGTATTGCAGTTCACGTGCTGTCCACGTGCTATCTACACCATACATGCCTGTAAGGCACACGTGCTATCCACGCCTGCAAGGCATTGCGGTGCACGTGCTGTCCACGCTATAGACGCCTGTAAGGCTTACGTCATATCAACACCTGCAAGGCACGTGGTATCCACGCGCCTACAAGGCACGTGGCAAAAGCCTATAAATAGCTCCAAATTTTCTTCAATAAACGAGACTTGATCAGAATCTCTGTCTTGTCTCCATTCTTCGCGTCTCTTCCCCTTTATCCCCACTCTCTCTCTCGCTAGACCCTGACCCTCGGACCGGAACGGGCAGTACGGGCTGCAACAGTTTGGCGTCCAACATCGGGCTCCAGTAAGCGCAACAGCCTAAGATTTAGATTTCTACCTGAAATTACTTCTTGAGACTCACTTATGATCTTCTAAGATACAAAGAGTTCGGGTAGCCACACCTTTCCAGCCCTCATAGCCTTAGATTGGTTTCACTCCTCATCTGCCACTGTCATTGGCAGTTATCCTGTGGTATTGGAATCTCCAACATCCTGGAGTCCACTTGGCAGCTAAGGCTATACCTTCGATAATGCCCTTCTGGCCTCTGACTCTGCCACAAGTACCAGACCTCAGCTGTTTTCCATGACTCCCTCAGACTTGTATCTCTTATGCCTTCAACACCAGTACCAGGCAGAAAGGTATTATATACTGACAGGTTCATCGTTAACACTCCTGTACCACAGTTTCTGCAGGCTAACTCTGATGAAATACTTTCCAGAAGATTCCATCTCAATGAAGCCAAAAGCCAACCTCTTACTTATCACAGCCCACCTGAATATATATATATATCCCTTGTACCAGTAAGACACAAGTTTCACCTCAGTGGTGCTGATTTCTTATTAATCATGGCAGATTCTTTATTCCCTTTATTACCAGAAGTCCTAAATTCTTAATACAAAGGAGCACTCAAATGACTCCAATCCAGTCTTTGCTTCTCTCTGAAACTTCAGGTTGAGCCTCCATTGTCTTTATCTCCCTTAGCATTCTTATCTTCCAAGAATTCACCAACACAGCATATTAGTCCCTAAGCACGCTGGCTTTTCCAGCTTAAAATTCCGAAATCCTCCACAAAACAAATAATCCAATGGCATTAAAAAGCCACATGATAAGGTTTATCACAGCAGCAAAACCACCTCTGGTACCAGAATCTGGTCAAGTTTTTCTTTCTGTTGCTGTGATAAAATAGTCTTGTCAGAAAAAAAAAATATGGGCAAGGGGGTGGTGAGATGATATTAGGCTTATACTTGCAGTTCATAATCCATCATTGTAGAAAATTAGAGCAAGAACTGAAGCAGAAACCACGGAAGTATGCTGTTGACTGGCACACTTACAGCTTTGCTTACATAGCTCTCTAATACAACGTATATTGTTTGATGTCATTATGATTTGTGCCAGTTGCTACATAATGCATAAATAGTAAGCCATAGATAATTACAAAAGGATGCAGATAATTTTCCTGTGATCCGAAAATTCTGTAGTCTCCAAATAAACTCCTTAAAAAAAATCTATCTGCTACTATAAATTTTCAACTAATTAGTCCAAACTCGGTTAATGAGGACTACTGTTACAAGTCGGATAGGTTTTATTTAGGTTACTGTTTGTATTATGATAACCTCTGTCTAAGTGTTTATCTTCAGGGAAACAAATTAAAATTCATCGTGATTAATGAAATGTTTGTGTTTTAGTTACTTTCTTTGTTGCTATGACCAATTTATGACAACATGGGTCCTAAAATGAATGAAGTATTTGTGGTGCCTTAGACTGAGAGAATACAGTTCATCACACTGAAGAAGGAATGGCAGAATGCATATTAAGTGACTGGCCATAATGTGTCCACAGCCCCAAAGCAGAGGGTAGACAATAACTAAAGCAAGGAGATAATACATCAAGGATGGCCTACTTCTTCTAGGTCTGCCTCAGCCCTAAGGTTCTGTAACCTTCCCAATCATTGCCACCAGCTAGAGACCAAATGTTCAAACACTGCAGCCTATAGGGAACATCTTACATCTAAATCAAATCAATTTATTAATGACTAGACTTACTACAAAGAGAGGGACATCCTTGTTGATTAAAATACAAGTTTAAAATTACTCAAAGGGATTTTGAGAGAATAGGAAAAGAAATCATGAAAGATTTTAGCCAGCAATCGAGAATGAGTCCAGTGTTTTAACATCTACTCTGAAAAGGTTGGGCAACAGCTGCATAAATAATTGGAAAATGGAAGGCAGTTTGTCCAGAGGCATTACATTATCCTGGATGATTCAGTGAAAATGGGAAATTGCTCATGTATGGTTCAAAGAACTTATGCCCATGTAGATGATGACCCACACTGTGCTTGTATTGATGCATACAGAATTCCTTCCAAAAATGTTCACCTACCACTAAACAGTGAGTGAGTGAGTGTGTGTGTGTGTGTGTGATGCATGCTTCTGTGTACTAATATATACACAAAATACATGGGAATGTATGTATAGAATGTTTAATAGTAGTTAATAATGGCTTCTAGAAATCTGGGGAGTAGGATTTTGGAAGCAGATGGTCTGTGGGAAGAGTGGGGAACTTTACTTTTTAATTTTTTTACAAGAAGAATGTATCACTTATATAATTTAGAAAAATCAATTTTCAATAAATGCATCCAAGTAGAAGCATGGGTTATAACTTCCCTTCTTGGCTTGTAGCAGATAACACTGCAGAGTGTTTTGTCATGGCAAGCTCTTCTCTGTTCTCTTTCTGAAAATGACACTATGGAGCTGTGGGTTGTAAGTATTCATTTTCAACATGGAATGATTATAAAATGCCAAACCCTTTCACTTTTCCTTTACATTATTTAGCTCTAAAAATTTCCAGGTCCTAAAAGAAGATAAACTTCCCTCCTGAGTTTATGTACCTTTGACATATTAAATGTAACCAGAGTCGTTTGAGACTGTGTATCTAAACGTAGATATCAAAACTGTGTTTGTGATAATCATTTTTCTTCTCATACTATCACAGAGCTATCCCAGGAAAGGTTCTTTCATGATTAAAGCAAATCACTGCCTGGGGAAAAAAAATACACCATTTTCAGTTAACTCCTCTACCAGCAAGTGCCAAATGCATTTGAAGACAGAATGTTTCACACTAGGGAAAGTAAAGTGCAGCGCTAAAAAGCAGCCATGAGATTACCGAGACAATCTACACACAGAAAGAGGGGGAAAAAGGGTGGGCAGAATGCACATGTTTATTCAGGGCAAAACCACCACCAGCGTTCAGAGCTTAGCTTTATATGTGACACAACATGCCCCAGAAAATAGCTCAGACTCCAAAAAGACAAAAGGAAGATATGCATGGCTCCCAACTGTCAACAAAAGCAGTTGGGCAACAGTATTAATTGTTATCTAAAAGCCTTACAGCATATTTTATTTCAATGATTTTTCCACCATAGCAAGAATTATAATTCCTACCAGAAAACAGAATTTGCACTTGAACTACTGTGTGTTGGAGGCTTTATCAACACGCAGTTCAGTATTACGATCTCAGCAGTAAGAATTCCTGAATAAGAAGACCAGAGAGCACACAGGTGCAGACTCTGGGTCATGCTTCTGTTTAAGAAGAAATGGTAATGGCAGAGCGACTCCTCCTTTCTTCCCTGCCTTTATTAATTTCACTTGAATTATTACTAGGCAAGGACATGCTTGATGATTGGAAGATCAGAGGAGAGAAGGAGAAACATACCTGTTTTATAATTGTTTTATGATTGTTACTAATTATGACTCTAAAAAGCAACCTCTCCTTTGAACTCCCTGTTATTATAAGAGCATGCACTAATGCTGGAAGCAGAGCTTGGAAAGAAAATATTGAAATTCCAATTATCTCATTCTAGAACTTAAAAAGCCAATTAAGCTTATTAATAACTGTAGAAAGAATCTTGGCCCACACCCATATGTCCAAATCACATGTCATATAGTCAATGCGCAAAACACTAAAAAAAGTGTTGTTGACAGTTTAGTGTTAGGTCAGCAGGCTTGAAAGTCACCGAGAACTAACCGCTCTCTCATAACTAGTTTGTGAAGCAGTAACTAAAACTACCAGCCTGAATACTGGTCAGAACAATGGAATCTGAGTTTTACCTAGGGCATGACATCCTGAACTGCCTAAAACATCTTAAGGTTGCTATTTAGCTGGAGTCTTTTTGATAAAGACCAGAGATGAACAATTAAACCACTGGAAGACTTAATCCAAATGGTCTTCTGAAGCACGTGGTCAGAAAAATGCCCCGAAGGGAAGCTGTCTGTTCTCGAGACTTTATAAACAGTACAAAGCCTATGTAATTCAAAAGATTGGTACAACCTCTCTGGTCACTGTCTGCCCTCAACCTTAAAAGTGCCCAATTTTACCTCATAATAAACTTCAGGGGTCTGAGTGAAGAATGAAAAATTATAAAAATCATTTTTATAGAATATAAATATATAGATTCTTTTTAAGTTCTTTTAGGGACATGGAAAATTCTCTCTGAAACAAGCCGGGCCAGTTTCGGGAACTGGCTGTAAAAAATGAAAGTCATTCAGGTGGCAAAACACAATGACCAGGCTGTGGCTCTGTGGTTGGAGCAAATGAGAAATAGTTAATAAATAGTTGGTAAATGACAGGGTAGGGCACAGTGACATGGTAAAACCACATTTTTGAGAATGAGTGTACTGAATAATTTTCATGACTATAAACCATTCGAGTGGGTTTCTCTGGAATGTTTCGCTATTCTTATGTTATGTATCCTTGGCAACCCCTCACCCCCTCCTCACTCCCCTGGTTTGTGGTTTTCCTATTTAAAAGACCCCTTAGTCCGCCACTCTTGGTCAAACTCTGCTCTTGAGAGAGCTCGTGGTTTGACCTTGGCTGGCCAACTTCCCTAATAAAGCCTCTGCTGATTGCATCCAGGTACGGTGTCTTAAAAGAGTTTATGGGTGGCCACGATTTCCTGAGACTTGAGTGGGGGTCTCCCAACTTTAGGGGTCTAACACAAGATTTGCAGAATAACAAATGTGTGAGGTAAGAATGAAATTAGAGTCCACATGACCCAGGAGCCAGTGTTGATTCAAACTTTTCCAGAGTCTGGCCTCAGGCAGTTTATTTTAGGCATATTTAAGTACAGTATAATTTGAAATATGTTTCTTGGTGTAACATAATTCCATGTGCACAAGGAGGCATCATTCCATTGAAATGTTTCACAAAGTACATGTCACTTCTTCCATGAGAGTGAGTTCTAAAGATAGATTACCTGAGTTATCTTAGGAGTCTAGGGGAGGATCTGGTATGGTCTCAGTTACAGCACAAAGGTCACCTAGGCTATTAACTACCTCCAGGCCTGCTTGTGGGAGCTTGGGAGAATCAGGTAGACCTGGCCCTACAGATAGTACAAAAACTACCTAGGCTATTAACCACCTCCATACCTAGGCTATTAACCACTTCCATTTCCAGGCTTCTGGGCAGAAAACTGGTTATACATCTCTTTCTTTGAAGAGACAGCCCCACAACATTACTGGATTCCCGGTGCCTATCTGTGAATGCAAGGACCTCTGTGCTCCCAACAATAAACTTTCTACACTCTCTCCTGAGTTGTTTCCAGATAAATCAGTCTGGAGCAAGATCCTCACAACAGGTGGGAATTCCTCAACTCATCCTTTTTACCACCTATATAGATTTCAGCACAGTGGGTTTTAAGCTGATCTGCCTAACTAAATACATTTACAGATGGATATTTTTGAGTATGAGGGATTGAAACCAGAGCCTTGCCCAACAGTTCATTTTTATACTAAAGTTTCTCAAGATTGCCAAAGGGTTATACAGGAATGTCTACAAAGAAATACAGGCTGAAATTGAAAGTAATGGTGTAAGTTCAAGGAAGAAAAGGCAAAGTTAACATTTCTATAATAAGTTCTCTGCTATGGGAAAAATATAAATGATATAACCACACATGGCTCCATATTGGTCCTACAAGGTTGAAATTCTCAAAAGGTTTTCATCCACTTTTTCTATGGATCAACTTCCTCCTAAAGGAGTATTTTTTTGTGTGATATTAGTCAGAGATAGCTCATGCATGTGGTGATGTATGTGTTTGTGTGGGCAATATATGAATAAATAAATATTGGGGGAGTATTGCTCATTTCATTTACAGATAGAGTTCTACGTTTAACATTTTTTTCTTAAAAAGGCATTTTTCCTAAAAATTTAACAAGTAACAAGAACACAGTAGGGAAGAGAATGCATCAATGTTACTTTCTGGTTGATTGGCTCTGAAATACTGACCAGACTCATTTTTTTAGGGAAACACTAATTTAAGCAGGTACACACTAAAAGAATGTTTTAAACTACCTTGCATAGCTTCGACCCACCCACCACCTCCACAGCCATCTTCCTGAAGCGATTAACTTAAGAAATGGGTGATGGCATAATACATTCTAAAAGAAAGCGCTGATTCGCTTAAATAAGTAATTTCCATCTTATTTAACTAGTTTAAATGCAAATGATACATTTTATGTTTTGTTTCTAAGTCTTCTCTTAAAAATATGCGTATTATTTTGCAGTGAAAATGTAAAAGCTATTTGAAAATATTACCATATTCTAACATGAAAAACTACAAAGAGCCTCAACTGCTTCCTCAAAGGCACAACTGGGAAGAACAACAGAAATTAGCCATTCTAGCCTCCGCATTCCAGGATGAAGGACATCAGCCACTGCCTAATGGCATAGCATTAAAGCCAAAGCCATGCTTCCTGACATGTAGAGCTTTCTGTCATTTAAATGGGACTTCAGCAAAAGCACCATGATAACCTTAGCAAGGAGGCAACTCAGCCAATGCTAATTCAGTACCTTTTCCTAAAGCAACAACTACCTGTAGAACAAAAAAAGGAGAAAGGACATGAAAGAGAGAGAGAGGAAAAGTCAACATTTAAGTGGAAGTTTTAAGTAATTGTACAAATGGCTGAAATACTACCAATTGTCATGCTTTGTGTAGAATTTCAGTCACCTTCTGGGAAATGTTACAAGATACACAATTATGTCCGGCTTTGATGGTGCATGCCCTTAATCCCACACCCAGGAGGCAGGCTCTGAACCTAAAATCTCTCACACTCAAACCTCTGAGTCTGAGGGCAGCCTGGTCTATCCAACAAGTTCCAGGACATTGTGGGCTACAAGAAACCTGCCTCGAAAAAACAAACAGCAAAAAACAAATAAACAAAAAAAGATACACATTTATGATAGTTTTGTGCAATGTGAACACCATATCCATGTCACCTGTGTTTAATATACTACCAAAAACTGAGTAGATTCTCCTTGACTATGGTGCCTGGATAATGATTTTGTTTTTGTCCTATACCCCTTTTTATTAAGGATTTTTCTCTTCATATTTGGCACTGGTGAACAACAGAAGTAATTTAAAACACCATGTCTTTCCAGGTGAGATGGTGAAATTAATTGTGGAAAGTTGTAAAGACAGCACCTCACCAGCTCAAGGAAATATTTCCTAGGAACTCGGAACTCCCTTTTTGGGTTCCTGATCTCACTGAAGAAAACAAGAGGTAGAAATTGGCCCAGGCAGTTGTGGGAGAGGAGAAGACAGACCACAAGAGACTAGACTAGAAACAAAAGCCCTTAAACACATTTCTTGCCTCTGGCTGAGATAGAACCAAAGCCACTTCAGTTTCTGGCTAAGGACAAGAATTAGAGCTGCTCACTGTGTGGTTCCTGGCAGGACCCTGACTGATCAGTTTCTATCTCCTCCTCTCATCCGTAACACTTCAAAAGACTAAAAATTATGATCCATTGAATCGGAGTATCAACAATTCAAAGATTTTATTTCCTGTTTAAAGATGCGTATCTGTGCCTATGTATGCCCGTGTGGGCATGTGAGTTTGGAGGTGTTTAACTAAAAGTTGCTCAAAGCTCCGACGGAGGAGTTTAAAGGGCAGGCTCTAGGGATGCATTTGGAAGCAATTCTGTGATTAGTTAGAGTTTGAGCACTCCCCTCCTTTGGATTATCCCAGTGGATAATCCCTGATTATTCCACTAATGCCCAGTCAGCCCTTCATGGTGGCCTAGCTTAAGTCTCATTCTGTGTGCATGAGAACCCAGGGCTTGGAACCACCTGAGCCTCTGGCTGTCCATAAAGTTATTTCATCCCTTCTTTGTGAAATCCTTCCCCTACCCTCATTTTAAGACATTTACTTTAGAATAGGGCAAACAGATGCTTCTGCAGCACTTTCACGCATACCGGCGTGGTGTTGGTAAATCATCATTCACTTAAGTGAATGTAATCATCACAAATCATCTGTTACAAATGGAGGTTTAACTCTCATTTTAAAAGTTACTATAACAAGTGCTTAGAAAAATGCTTTTGCTGAGAAGCATTGACCACTCGTTTGGGCTCACATGATCACTAAGAACTAGATTAAAGCTGGGAATCTAAGCCTTTAGTCGGACTTATCTACTTTACTTGAGGTCAGTCACTGGCTTAGTCCTGCGCATAAGAATATTAATCACTCAAAGGATGTCCATCTAAAAACTGGTAATACTTTCAAGGCCTAAGGCACAAGGGGCTTCTTGCTATCAGCTTTTACAATGTCCTGATCCGGACCCCTAAAATACCCCTTGAGGTATCCAATCATTCTAAGCTTCCAGTAACTGAGGATTCCAGGAACAACTGAACCTTGTTGATACAAGAGTCTATCTTGAGCTCACCTTAAGAAGGACAGACAATTTGTAGCAACAGAGGATCACTTTTGAAAATCACTTGTCATCTTCTTCTACCATCTGGGACCCAGGGAACAACGGCTTGGGAGCAAGTACCTTTCTTCACTAAGCTATCATGCAGACTCCTGCTTTGTTTTATTTTATTTACTTTACTTTATTATTTCATGAAACAGGTATCGGTATGTAAGCCTAGTTGGTCTCAAGTTTGCTATATAGTCCATGCTGACCTCAAATGTATTTCAGTCTTTCTGACTCCCCCACCTATATAATAAACCTTTTAGGTATGAGCCACCGCACCTAACTGAGGTTACTTTAATAGATGCCGTTGTCAAAGCTAGATGTCTGGAAGTAAATAAAGTCAGACCCTTACGTCGCTCTAGCCCATGAAATTTCACCTGGGGCTTTTTGTCCACCAAAAGGTATTTGTTCCAAGTTTGGAGAACTTCCTAATTGATTTGAGGAGGGTATTGCTATTAGCATACACTGAGTAAATGCCAGGTATGCTTATGAATGCCCTCTAATGCATGGCATTAAAGATAAAGATGGTCTAATACCAACTCCAAGGACCTAAACTGTATATTCTCAATCTGTGGGTCATGAACTCTTGGAGGGGGAGAGTGTCACATATCAGATATCCTGCATACCAGATATTTACATTATAATTCATAACAGCAGCAAAACTACAGTTGTGAAATAGCAACAGAATAACTTTAAGGTGGTGTCACCACAATATGAGGAACTGTATTTGAGGGTTGCAGCATTATGAAGGTTGAGAACCACTGCAAGCTCTGAATCAGAAGACCTAGCTAGACTGACAAAGGCAGGGAGAAAACTAAAGAGTACTGAAGCCCACCTGATCCCAAAAGGTCACATCTTGTCCTTCTGACATATGTGCTTTTTGAAATTAGCATATGCTAATTATAGATGATTATGGATATCATTATGATATTTTCATACATATACATAATGTCCCTCGATTTCAATCACATTCACGCATGCTAGTTTCCCTCTCTAGTCTTCCCATTCCTTCTGAATTCCCTAGAACCTTAACTTCCTAACTAGCCCTCTCTTTACTTTCATGTTTGTTTTATACGTATGACCCAATGAATTTCATTAAGGGTGCATATAGGAGAATGAACACTTTAGCAGTGGCTATGCCACTGAAGAAAATGTCTCTATCCCCAACTAATCACTAACTTTATGACCTCAGGGAAGGCCAGAAGGGACCCATGATCCCATTCTTATTCCATGATGACACTGATGAGGCAAATAATGTCTGATTACAAGGAAATCACAGGAGCTATAAGTTCAGGAGTAAAACAGCCATGCCATACTCATCTATCAGGGTTCCACCACACATCTTCCACCTCTCCTGGATCTTACATTCTTACTGCCCTTTCTCCCAAGATAGTCTCTGAGTCTTGGAGGGGCTGATATAACTATCCCAATTATGGCTAAACACTGAACAATTGATTCTCATCAGTTTGGTAGGTTGTCTCTGCAGTTACCAGATAACTGCCAAAGAGGAGCTTCTTTGGGGCTTGGGAGATTGTTCAGTGGGTACAGTGTTTGCTCGACAAGGGAGGACTCAGTTCAGATGCCCGTACCCATTTAAAAGCAATCTATGACTCCAGAGCTAGTGGGGGCATAGATGGGTGGTTCTTGAGGGCTCATCAGGAAGCCTACCCAAAGCAGCAAACTCCAGACCAATTAATATGAGAATATGAGACTCTGTCTCAAATAAATAAATAAATAAATAAATAATAAAGATGAAATAAATATTTTACACCAGCCTCTAGCCTACAGTCTTACACACACACACACACACACACACACACACACACACACACACACACACAGAGTTTAATATAAAAAATGTTTCTCAAAAACTCAGTGTAGTGGCATTCTAATTCATCCATTCTAATGTTTGGAGGCAAAAGCAGATGTATTTCTGTGAATTTGAGGTCAGCCAGTTCTGTGCAATGAGACTCAAGTTTTAAAGAGCAAACAAAAAAAGGAAGAAAAAAAAGAAAACAGCCTCTCTATTGCTTTGATGGTATTGCTCTTCTGTGGACCTAAGTTACATCTTGTCTGAAAGTGAACAATGTTGAATCAGTGATCTACAGCTGAGAAAGACTGTTAATCTTCACTTCCAGCAGCTGACATAATATCTTCCTTCTCTATGAAGGCTAGCCAGCAGGGAAGAAGCTGCCAACCCAGTTCCAGATACATTCCTTTATATCCTGTGACCAGGAAATGTGGCATTGTCAATAATAGGTTGTGCTCTTTGTTTTAGTTAAAATTCTATTGCTGTGACACAACACCAAGAAACTTGGGAAGGAAGGAGTTTTTTCAGCTTATAAATCCCAATAACAGTCCATCCTAAAGGAAAGTCAGGACAGGAACTCAAGGCAGGTACCTGGAGACAGGAACTGAAGCAGAGGCTTTAGAGGAATGCTGCTTACTGGCTTGTGTGCTATGGTTTGTTCAGCTTGCTTTCTGATATAACTCAGGACCACTTGCCCAGGAGTGACACCACCCCCCTAGGATGGGTCTTTCTAACATCAATCATTAAGACAGTGCCCCAGAGACTTGCCTACAGGGCACTCTTATGAAAGCATTTTCTCAATTATGGTTTCCTCTACTCAGATAACTCTGGCTAGTGCCAGTTGACATAAAACTAGCCAGCATGCAGCCTAGTTTTGGGGCAACCAACAGTAGCAGTACTTGCCTATATTGTTTGGGAGCCCTCTAAAACTCTTATAATCAACTCCTGGAAAGGCAGCCTACCCCTGGCACTAGGACTTTCAGCTAACAGACTCAGGGTTTCTGGGAACAGCTTTTTCCACCACACAGGGCATCTCTCTGTTCAATCACTTTGAAGATTTTCTTTACCTACTCTCCCAGTTCTCCCAAGCCCACTATTCCCTCTTTTGGTATCATATCACTATGCACTCCACTTAAAGAAACTTTTTGCCTCTCATTTCCCTTTCAGCATCCTTTCCTCTGCCCACACCCACACTCACATAAATGTTCCTAAGAAAATCTGCATCTGAGAGAGAATTTGTGGGGTTTGTCTTTCTAAACATGGGTTATCCCGTATATACTATCTCCAGTTTCATCCCTTTCCCAAGAAATTTCATAAATTACATTTTATTTTGTGGTTGAATAAAATTACACTGTGCAGATGTCAGATATTCATTATCCATTCATCAGTTGGTAGACTTCTAAGCTGATTCTGTTTTCTTGTATTTGCAAGGACCTCTGTGGTGGGATAGAGAGTCATTTGTGTATATGCCCTGGAGTGATATAGGTGGGTTAATAAATATGATTCTGAAACAGTTTTTGTTGTTTAAATAATACTCGTTTATAGAAAAATAAGAAATTTGCATGAGTACCTGATAAAGGAAGCATTTTCTCTTTTCATGTAAATTTGTCATGAAACTTGACTTGAGATGGAAACCAGCCACTCCCAATCAAGAGTTGGACACAATTTCCCACCCATTCCCCATCACATTCAAAATTTCTAACCAGACCTGCTTTGTCCCCATGGGTGATTATCAATATGTAAAAACTGACTTAATAGAAAATAATTAAAGGACTAGGAGCTAAATAAAACTGAGTAAGACTGGCAAAGGGAAAACCTAGACTGGATTCTGTGTAAGGTCCTAGAACTGAGAATTAAAGTTACAGAGGAAATGGAGAAATGAAGCCAGCAGGATGTAATAAAGGAGAATGGGAGAAGAGAGTTGCTGAAGAAAAACAGATGCATCATCATTCTGGTACTGTGTTGATCTTGGACCAGGACTCCTTCACCTTGAACATTTATAAGCATCTCTGTCCTTGAAGCAGGTAGGAAAAGCTGATTGGGCAAAAGAAAATAGCTAAATTTTTGCTCAGCAAAAAAGAATCAAATAAAAGTTCAATCTCTAATGTAACCTTCTTTATGACTTCTGTAAGTCTCATTTGGACAGCTTTAAAATGGGGATAATAATTACTACTGATACACCTGTCAGAACTAAAGAGCTGGGCATATTAGGGCTCTAAAATTCTCTTCCTCCTCCATCTATCTACTCATACTGTAGTGAAGGAAAGAGAAAAACAAGAGCTATTTGTGAATCAGTTACTGAGTTTCTTCAAATATTTATGTCTTAAAAAAATTCTAAAGTAATTTCTATGGCAAAATAAACAATATCCAATAAATATTTCATTTGCAGTGCTCTCAATACTCTTGGGAAAAAAGTGAGTATAGATTTAAAAAATTAGAAATCCGTATAAAATAAAAGAAACTAATATTAGTTTCTTGAGGCTTCATTGATTTGGAATTGAGGGAAAATAAAAAATATAAGACAGATTCTTCACTAAGGGAGTTAAAACTTGATCAGAGGTTCAAAACAAGTGAAAAGTCTTAGACATATTAAAAATTAAGCAACAGCTCAAGAAATAATAGAAAAGATGTCATGAGGCAGTTCATGATTAATTTCCAAATGAATTGTGCAGATGATAATTGTTATATGAATTTAGAAGAGAAAGAAAATTTCCCTGGATATACAGTGAGAGAATATTAAGAACCAGACATCAGTGGCTCATGGGCAAAATCATCCTGCAGGCCTATTGAAATGCTTCATAGATTTTATTTTTTTCCTTTTGGGTTTTTTATCTTTCTTTTAAAAAACATAATAATGTTACAATTTATTTAATTAATAATTTTACTTATGTATAAATATTACTTTCTAATGTTAATTAATAAACTAATTAAAAACATACATTGTCATCATTAAGAATAAGAGAATATGCCTCCTCCCTTTCAGGGAAAGCCTTCCCAGACTAAATTGGCTGTCTTGGGAATTTGTGGAAGGAACAGAAGATGTATCTAGTTACCACTGTCTGTTAACTCACTCATTTGTGCTCAGGCTGCCCTTCTGTTTGGGTACCCTCAACCCAGAAATGCATTCCTTACCTTTCCCACTGCCAGAAATTCTTGGAAACAACAACCTTAAATTGACTTCCTATTTCACAAGACACCAATAATAATTAAAATCATCAAGGTAAGAGCCAGAGGGTTCTCCTAAGTGATATTCAGGTGAAATCTAGCTTCATGGGCTGACTATTTCACAATAAAATGAACAAGAATCAATCTTCAAACCTCAAGAACACACAGAGCCCAAAGGCCATGAAGAAAGTTTGAGACCTTTGGGGGGTTGGAGCAAATGAATAAACAAACATCTGATTTGGATTCCAGCATACACCCTAACTGCAAAGCAGCAAAACAAACACAAAAGAGAATCCCTTACAGTACCTGTTTTTTATTTAACACTATTATTTCAGAACAGTGAGATGTTTTCATTTTAATAGTCAGAAGCCCAAGATGATTTGTTCTCCAAGATCCTTTTCTCTTTTATCGAAACACGAGTCTGTCCATGTGGGAATTAATTGATATTTACTGCCTTGAGTTGTTTCAAAATGTATTTCATTCACTGAAAAAAACAAACACTCTGTGAAACAATCTATATATCCTAAGGTTGTTCCCACCCCTAAAGGGTGTGTTTTAAGCACACTATTTTCAAAGTTAGTTGACTCACATTCTAAGTTCCACTGCATATTTCAGCGAGTTTTAATACCTTAATAACACCTAATCTCTGGAGTCAGCTTCTGAATTTTAATCAGCAGTCAAGAGAATCATTTTACTATGTGAAGTCAGAAGTAGTGACTTAGAATTGGAACAGAAGCATTGTATATCAGAGAAGAATCACCACACCTAATATTGTGCCTATACTAAAACACATCAGTATGAGTAAATTAATTTGTTAAAAATGCCAAGTTGGTTGTTTTGTTATTATTATTTTATTTATTTATTTATTTATTTATTTATTTATTTATTTATTCTTCTCTCATACAATACACCCAACTGTAGCTTCCCTTTCTCCATCTCTTTCTAGTTCCCCCATACACACCCTCCTTCAGGTACACCCCATCCATTTCCCCCTAGAAACATAATGTTACAAACATTGGTTTTTCAAGCAGGGCTTCTTTGAAATATACATGCCCTCAATGTCTTACACCTTGAATTTTTTTCATTTAATACATTTTAAATGATCAACTGAGAGATCCATGGATAACCAGATTTCATTTTCAACATAATTGATTAGGATTGATTCTTATCTGAGTATGCTGCTGTCTCTTCCACAGTATTTAACATCATCTTTGCCCACTAGTCTCTTTAAGAGAAGATAAAAATCCACTCTGGTTAAGAGGAAGCAGTTAAAAATATATTTATTTTCCAAGTTACCCTGGACATATACAGGATCTCTTATAAATTCTCTAAATTTATAGTTTCAAGGATGAATGGTATTAGCCCACCAACCTGGCATCATCACCATTGGGTTTATAATTAAACTGATAGCAATCTTTTGTAAAATATTCGTTTGTACACACAGAGGAAAAATGTGGAGAGGAAGTAGTCTTTGTTACTATATAAAACTAATTTTTCCACTATAAACAGGAATATAAGGAAATAGATAATAATAAATGAAGAGCTTTGATGGTAAAGCAGATGAGCCTTTCTAGATACAGTAGTATGAAGATCCAAATGTGTTTCCCATCATAGACAGCCCTAAGACTAGGACAGTTTTAATATACAAACTCAGTTCTAACTATCAAAGATACAATATCTCTTCCATGATGCATACATAAATATAAAACAAGGACCTCTGAAGCAGATGCAGCTCTGGCTCCTGGTTAGTTTGAGGCTACCTAGAAATGCTCACTACAGCATAATGTTGAGAATGGGAAAAGATGAGGTGGGAATGAGGCAAGTGTGAATGGTATCTCACTTTTAAAAAGTGGTGCCCTGGTTTGTATCAACTGTCAACTTGACATAGCCTAGAATCGCCTGAAAAAAACATGTTTCATCTGAGTAATTGTCTTTGATTGGCCTGGAGGAAACTGTCTTCACTATTAATAACATAGGAAAACCCATTGCACTGTGAGTGGTCCCTGGGCAAGTGGTCCTGGGCTATATAAAGAAGGTAGCTAAGAGTAAGCCTAAGTAAGTCAGCAAACAGCAGGCCTCCATCATTCCTGCTGCAAATTCCTCAAGAGTCTCCTCTTCACAGAACATGTGGCTGCAGAGGAGGGTAAGAGCACAAAGATATGATTCTGTCAGCAAGACAAAAAGAATTAGATAGTAAAGGCTTCATGCCTGATGGTTGTCTGTTCTGCCATGAACTCATGACTCTTTTACAACTGTGTTCACTCTTTGCCAAACTCAGCAAAGATTTTCGCCCTCTTTTGTGAGATCCTCTTATGTGTCATGTTGCATCTTGTCATGTACCATAGAAGCAATAAAATATCCCATGGAGGAGGGTGGCTGTGGATATGACCTGATGGGGAAAACGTTTTCCATGCAAGCCTAAAGATTTGTATGCAGAGTTTGTATAAAAGCTGAGCATAATTGCAAACATCCATAACTCAACAACTAGGGGATTGTAGACAGATGGGATACTCCTACAATATCACTTACTGGCCAGCCACTCAGTCAAATCAGTAAGGTGTAAGTTCAATGAGGGACACTCTCAAAAAAATATGAAGAGAAATAGAAGAAGACACTGAGTATTGACAAGCGATATTCAGGCATGAAAGCATAAGGAGATACATTTTTACACACATATATACCACACATATGTGCAGACACAAACACACACACTCACTCACTCACTATTGACAAATGCATGAGAGAATTATCTCATTTTCTCAATGTAAACAATCTAAAAAATCTGATCATTTTGATGCTTTCATTCTAGGGCCACTGTTACAAGTGCATTTCCTTCACTCTGGTATGGCTTTTTCTCATCCAGCACAAGTTATCGCACTGTCACTAACAGGAGAAGTTAGTCTAAAACCTAAGGCTGCATTGCCTGGTAGAAAGGTTCTTACAATGAGGACTATCATCATAAAGTCAGATAAAAGCATGTAACCCAATGACAGTTTATTCTAGAGAACTCTTTGGACCAGTAATTCTATTTAAAAACTACTGAAGTTAGAAGTAAAAACACTAGAATATTTAGCTGGCAACATAAGACCCTTCATAGTCTGTTTACTACCTGCCTCTGAGACTCATTTGATATATTTGGTGCACAAAAATAAACGACTTGCAGTTATTTAACTACACCCCTGTGTTATATAAGTACAAACCAGAACTTCTTTCTGAATTATTATTGATGTCCTAATATATTTAGCATTTATCAATGCATCCTTGAAAATCCAGCTTGTACGTCTCTTCTCCTAGAAGACTTCATACATGGCCTCATGCCATAACACTTTCTTTGATAAAATTTCTAATTATGAGACATTTCCACTGTATGTTTGCCTATTGCCTCCATGAACTCTGAGTTTCTTAAGAGAACGATGATGGGTTGGGGTTTGGGTTTATGTTTGTTTGTTTGTTTGTTTGTTTTTAATTTTTCCAATTTGCTTTTATAGCATTTTAATTACATGCAAATATTAAGGTCAGTTCTAGGTTGAGGAACTACCAATACAATAGTTGCAAATATTCGAGGAACAAGCAAGACAATAAACACAAATTGTCAAAGAACAAACAAGGCAATAAAGAAAGTTCCATGAACACTCCCTTGATTACTGTTTCTAAGAGCTTCTCAGGATGACCAAAATATCTGAGCCTACTTCCCTATACTAGCCCAAAGTCATTTTCATCTCTGAAGCCTACTTCTTTGTTCTAGCCTAATATTTAGATTTCTGCCTGAAGTTATTTCTATGTTCTAGCCTAAGATTTAGATTCCTTCTTGAAATTATTTCTTTGTTCTAGCCTAATGTCAGATTTCTGCCAAGTAGTCCATTTCCTTGTCCTTGGCCAATGTCAGATTCTTGCCAAGCAGCCCCAAAAAGCTCTCCACATCTCCCCCTTTTTATTCGCAATCAAGACTGAGCCTGTCTTAGGTCATTCTGACAAGAATGGCTTCCTTACCCATCATGGAATATGCATTATCAAAAGCAATGCACTTGTGTCTTAGGTTGGTAAGGCTCTGCGCAGAATCTTACCCGTCCTTGGCTTGCCAGCTTGTTAATTTAATAACTCTGTCTGGGGGTTCATTTTCAGGTTCAAGCCATGTATTTTGGCTGACAACATTTTGATGTTGTTAAAGACAAGCTATGATATGATGGGCAGGAATAAAAGTATTCCCAGGATAAAAAGGGCTAACATGATCAAGCTATATATGCCATTCTTGAAGCTTGACCAAAATGGAAATTCTGACCTCAGGCCATGGGTAATTTTATCAGCAGTATCTGCCACATCAACACTCAGACAGCAACATTTTTTAAATTCCTAAGTTCACTATGCAAAGTTAAAACATCCAGAGAGGTGTTAAAATTATGCCAAATAACCTGCCAATGTCTTTAAACTTTTTTCTAATTATAATGATTATCATTGTAAATTTTAGAAGTAACACAAATCCAATGGTATTTGGCATGACACTGGAGATGGCTCTTTACTCTTAAACTCGGAACCTCCTTCCTATAATTTAAATATGATAAAGTCTAACGCGCGCCTCCTGTGTCGCCCCACGCCCGTGGACGAAAAACACGAGAGACACAATTCGGGTAGTTACTGCAAAACGAGGACTTTTTACTCTGTATCCGCAAACGTGGAAAACGCGGAAGGACGCGGGAAGAAGCAGAAGGGCTGAGATCCGGAAGGGGCCTAGCTTACAGCCTAGAGTGATGTATTCACTTCTGATTGGCTGCTCGCTCACCACCCAATATTTTGCCTCGGGATTGGCAGTGACTTTGGCGCGCTTCCTGCCTTTGCAGCTGCGCAGATAATTGTTTACATCTGGAGAAGACACGAGGCCAGCACCATCTTGAAATGGAACCACTGACCCCGGCTTCCTACAATAAAGGGCATTGATCCATTCTTCCAAATGTCTATCTAAATTCTCTTTTAAACTAAACACATTAGTAACATTTGTTTGCTAAATGATTAACAAAAGTAGCTGTCTTAACTTCTTGTGTCAAAGCATTTGCAGAAGCAGTGGTGCTAGCAATTAATGTAATTAAAGCTGTTTCACCAGCAATAATCAAGCCCACTACCCTCTTGCTTCTGCTTAAAGCCTGACTCACTTTTTCCAATACTTGCAAGCTTTGTTCAGAATACCAAGGTCCTGTAATACTCAGGGAAATAAAACAAAAGTTGGAGGGTAGACCCTCATAACAGACATGCTAGGCTTCAACACACTAACAAAATTAGAAAGTGTACAATCAATGCAATTTACATTAAATATTGTAGAAGAAACAAAAGTAATTTTAACTTGACAATTAAAAGAGCCTTAATACATGTACTAACACTTGTTTGAAATCCAGATCCTGTCCCTACTTTATCTCTTGCATAACACAACATCACTGAGAACTGCAGCTAACTTCCAAATATGTCTCTGAAAATATCCTAAACCAGACTTCCAAATGAAGTCTGTTATTTCCAATATTGGATTGATTTCTAGACCAGTTCATGTTTAAAAAAATACAAGAGTCATTATACCTTCTCTTTTTGATTCTCTGTTCCACAATGTCTAAAAACTTGAGGCAAGGAAGCTTGTCCCATCTGAGATATAGGCAAGCAAAGGTGGGTCAGGAACATATGTCCAATACAGTTTCCCAGTCATCATTGTCAGGGTACTCAGCAAGCTCACAGGTCAGCTTCATTCTTTGTCCCAACATCAGCATGTATCACCAGTCATTCTGGCAGCCACCATGCTCCTTCAGGATCCTTCAGAAAAAAACACAAACATACCCTCTTCCCTATATTAAATACCTGATCAGGATCATGCCATATGCCAGTAAGTGGATCCTTCCTTTTCACCTAGACATAAGTATGCCTAGTTGTAGGGTGCCATAGACACTCAGCAGAAAGTTCCTTGTAATGCAAATTTTTAAAAATTTAAAATAAAAAATGATTTAAACAAATTTGTGGTGCACAGAGATATATATTTTCCTTTTTTTTATTTTATTAAGATATTGTTTTAAAGTTCCATGGTGCCTTTCACAGTCCTTGTCCTTGACAATTATAAGGAATCCCATTAATATGGCTAATTTATTGTTGACAAAAAGTCTCAATGCTTGACTGCAATAGCCAGTTCCATTATCTATGATCCTGGGCTTGTTAGAGCTCCTGGGAGTCCAGCCTATTCTGGGTGTTTTGGAATTGGGTGCAGAGCCGGTGCCCTAAGTCTACTCAGGATATCAGCACAGATAGGAAGGATGAAAGATGGTGTTTTATTCTTTGAAGATAGCTCCATCTTCTAAAAGAGCTCCTAGTACAGAACAGTTATTCATGATGTAGTTTTCAAAGGAATCATTTAAGAACAGATAGGCCCAGAGTTAACTTATCACAATATATTGACTATTGATGAGAAATTGAATAATTATAATTTTGACACCAATTATTTGGAAATTTCCCTGTGCACCAGGCATAGCAGTAAAGTTATCTTAAAATTAGGCAATTGAAGCCTCCAGTCTACTGAGCCAGAATGCCTAGGGCTAAAAGCCCTGATGTCCACATTTTTAATAGGCTGCTCAGGTGAACCTAATGCACTGTAGCCTCAAAATTTAACAAAAATAACTTTTGGTCTCAGGACAAGGGCCAAATATACATTCTTATTTGTTTCCTCTTTGTGTGCATAGACACTAAAGTCCATTACTACTGAGGGCAGCAAAGGACAATCAATGTTGGTCACAACTGGCATGCTTCCCTTGATGACAGAGAAGAAATGAAAAAAGCACTCAAAAGTGGAAGGTAAAAGGAGGTCCCGGAAGTCATTTAGACAGTTCCAGTTGAAAAGCAAAGCAAGAAAATTAGCATCCCAGTGCCAAGAAACTTTATTTTCACTTTTCCTCAGGGCATAAATAATTTATAAGTCAAATAGAATTGTTCTGGCCTTAGTGATTTTGCATAATGGCTCTAAGCACGGTATATGTGGTTTGTGTTCAGTAGTATTTTCCTTACATTTATTTCCATATATATTTCCATATAGCCATGACCACACTATTCCCTAATCATCTCAACAGCTCTGGCCCAGGCCAATATCCTGTGAAATGACAAAACTGAGAAGGCTAGGTATTAAGACAAAAATATCCTTTAAGATTGGCCTGATCAAAACTTGATAGCTTGCTGCCAGCCTACAGATTTTTCTCTTAGGTCAAGAAGAGAGTGAGGGCAACTCCTAGATTTTCTTTCTCTTTGTAGACAGTTACTTATTCATGAATTTAATTCTTATTATTATTACCTTTAACTTCCAGATTTTGATTATATAGTCCTTACATCTGTGAACATTCTAGCTATGGAAGTGTCTCATTTGCATAGAGATTCAGTGGGAAATACTGTCATACACAGAGCTGGTTGACAACGCTACTTGCTGCCTTTTTGGATTGTCTACTTGCTCCCAGACAACGAATCAGCACTTATTTCTACCTCAAAGCATCAAGTTCTCCACAGAGCTGAGATCTGTCAGTCTTATAGAACTTTCAGTGTTTTTCTATCCAAGTCTTCCCCAATTCGCTCTGTTCATGCACATCAACCTCCATATTAATTGGTGGGAAGGCTCACTGAGTTACCTTGCTTTCTTGGTTTTTAAATTTCACAAATATTTCCTCTCAATAACTTGAATATACAGCTGCATTGACCTCCTGAAGGGCATGTCTTTGTTATGTTAAAGCAAATTCAGCTGGGTATGGCTGTTTGTTCCTGTAATCCCAGCATTAGGAAGGCTAAACCAGGAGGGTTGTCATGGACTCAAGGCCACAGTGAGCTACATAGTGAGTTTCTGGCTAGCTAAATTATGTCACAAACAAACAACAAAAGCTTACTACATGTTCTTTATAGTTCTTAATATAAGGTAGAAATACTGGGGGTGACCTTTTAGCCATCCACATCAGATGTCTAGAAATGAGACCCTCCAAACCCTTATATATGTCAGCTGAGTTCCTCCAAGCCATCTCCAGCATCAGTGCAAACATCCAAAAGTAATCATTCAACCAAGCTTCCTCTGATTCTTAATCCATGTTATTTAGAGATGAAATGTCAAAGTAGTTTTTTTTTTAGATATTAATTGTGGAGTTGTTAAAAAGCAATAGCTATCTAAAACAGATGGTACTTATTTTATTTCCTTGACAATTCTCTCCTGTTTAATTGAATTTAAGTATCTTGTGCCAGGGAAATGGTTCAGTTGGTGAAGGTGCTTGCCACCAAGTCTTATGACTTAAAATGGGAAAGTAACAACTTTGGCAAGTAATCTTTTTATCTACGCACACAGCATCCACACAGACACATAGTAAATAAATGTTAAAATTTATCTTTAATAATTAACATTATTTATAAATTTTCATTTCAAAATGGAAATGTTCTAAAGCCTACCTGAGAGTTTTCTACATTCTCCCCCTGCTATGAAAAAACTAATGTAAAATTACTTGTTTTTCAGTTCTGACCTACTGGTAAAATAGAAACTATTTTATGATTCCAGGTGCTCAAATGTTCCATTTAACAGTTGCCCCACCTTAGATCTTTAACTTATTGGCTCACTTTCCATCTCAAGTTTATAGAAACCAACTCAGTAATCTCCCAGTTAGTATGCAATCCTGTAAGAATTTAAATGCTTAAAGAAAGTGAGGGTGGTACAGTGGGAAGCCTTTCAAAAATTTGAACTGTTGGGGAAAAATAAAAGCATGCTGGTACAGGCTGATTTGAAATGGAACACTTATTTTATTTTAATCAATAAATCCAGATAACACAAGGCATTTCCATTCTCAAACACTGCAGTTTTTGCTTCATTTTAACTGAATGCGTCTGGTAGAATCTTGCTTTAGCTCCATAAAACAGAATGACAATTTTTCCCCAGCCAGACAAGCTACACCTATCTGAAATCAATCTTCTAGCATGACAAATACATTTTAAATTGTAAGGCAATGTATATTCTAAAGCAAGTGTCATAGTTAATTCTAACAATTATTTAAAAGCTTGTCAGAATTTTGATAATAGTAGAGAGATGAGAACTTCTTACATAGCATGCCAGATCAGCACAGTTTCCAGTTTGAGATTACAGGCCTTTGACTAACATGTCATTAAGTTCACACACTATTTATGGCCAATATGCTCAAGAAATTAAAAGCACTCAATCTTATGCACAGCAAATGACTGAAAGAGAAGAGCTGAAGATACTTCGGTTGTGATAAATATGTGCCTTCAATAGACACATCGAGTCTTTTCCTAGTAAGCCAACACCTGCTGTTAAGTCATACGTTTCTGGAAACTTCCCCATACCCATGTCTCTTAGAGTTAGCTATAGCCCAGGCCATCCCAATAATCTTCTACCTAAATTAATTGATCTCATAAAATGTATAATTATTTCTACTCATTGTACCTTCTGTTAAGATTTTTTATTAATTTATTTACTTAGAGAGAGAGAGACAGAGAGAGAGAGAGAGAGAGAGAGAGAGAGAGAACGAACCATGGTGCATGTGAAGAGGGCGGGGATATATGAGAAAGTCAAGTTATTTCCTATAAACATGTGAGTCCTAGAGACTGAAGGGACATCGGGTATGGTAGTAAGTGTCCTCACCCACTGAGCCACCTTGATGGTCCCATTAAAAACATTTTTCTATTGCTATATCTCAAAACTGAAGAGATTCTAGCCAGCCTGCAATTGGCAAATATGGCTCGGTTAGGCCTTTCTTTTCTTCCCATTTCCTCTTCCTTGCTAAGAACTGTTATATTGCATCCCTAAAGCTAGCTACTAAGGTCTATTCCCTTATTGGACACTTCCTCCTCCTGAGACTGACTACCAAGATTCATCTTCCAAAGTATTGAAGTTCATCTATCAAAAGTCCCCTCTGACTTAACTAATTAACATGGTAAATTAAAATTAGACCACATCCTAACACAGGGTTTCCCCTTTTACCTTTATAAACAGTCATTTGTCTATGGGCCACATCTGTCTTTATATCTAGGGGCAGTCCTTTGTGGTCTTCTCCTATCCCTCCCCAGTTTCCTACCCCTCTGCCCCTGAGACAAATACCCTTTCCCCTCCCCCTTGTTCCTTTCCTCCTTCTGTATCTCCTGTAACCCTCACCATATATCTCCTTTCTTTGTCTCTTATTCTCCACCCTTTGCCCCTTTAGGGCAAATACATTTCCTTTATGCTGAGAACTTGGTCTTGGGGTGTTCTGAGCTGATACCGGTCCTTACAAAATTCCCTCTTCTTTTAAAGTGTAATCCACACATTCGTGTATACACATATTCATGCATCCAATATGTTAAATAAAGCTTTAAAAAATAGAAGATAGTGACTTAACTGATATAAAATGTTTTATTTATTTATTTTTATTTATTCTTTAACCTTTTTTACAGTCCAGACTTTAGCCCCCTCCTGGTCTACCCTCTGACTGTTCCACATCCCATACCACCTCCCTTCTCTGTCTCTAAGAGGATATTCCTATCCCCCTCTCCAATACCTACCCCACCAGACCTCCCCATTCCCTGGGGCCTCAAGTCTCTTGAGGGTTAGGTGCATCTTCTCTGACTGAATACAGACCAGGCAGTCTTCTGCTATATATGTGTTGGAAACCTCGTATCAGCTGGTATTTGCTGCTAGGTTGGGCTCAGTGTTTGAGAGATCTCAGGGGTCCAGGTTAGTTGAGACTGCTGGTCTTCTTATAGGGTTACCCTCCTCCTCCTCAGCTTCTTGCAGCTTTTCCCTAACTCAACCACAGGAGTCAGCGAACTCTGTTCATTGGTTGGGTGCACATATCTGCATCTGACTCTTTCAGCTGTTTGTTGGGTCTTTTGGGGGGCAGTCATGATAGGTCCCTTTTTGGGAGTGCTTCATAGCCTCAGCAATGGTGTCAGGCCTTGGAGCCTCCCCTTGACCCTGATCTCAATTTGGGCTTGTCAGTGGACTTATCCTCAGGCTCTTTTCCATTTTTATCCCTACAATTCTTTCAGACAGGAACAATTCTGGGTCAGAGTTTTTGACTGTGGGATAGCAACTCCATCCCACTTGCTCTCCCGTCTTTCTGCTGGAGGTGGGCTCTACAAGTTCCTCTGCTCACTGTAGGGAATTTCATCTAAAGTCTTCCTTTTGAATCCAGAGAGTCTCTCACCTTTTAGGTGTTTGGAACATTCTAGAGCCCTACCCCCCACCTCCTACCTCCTGAGGTTTCCTGTTTCCATTTTTTCTGCTGGCCCTCAGGGCTTCAGTCCTTTTCCCCCAACACAATACTTATATCCTGGGTATTCTGTATTTTTTTTGGCTAATATCCACTTATTAGTGAGTATATATCATGTATGTCCTTTGGGGTCTGAGTTATTCACTCAGGATGATATTTTTTAGTTCCATCCATTTGCCTACAAAACTCAGGATGTCCTCATTCTTAATAGCTGAGTAGTATTTTGCTGTGTAAATGAACTATATTTTCTGTATTTCCAGCTTCTAGCTATCACAAATAAGGCCACTATGAACATAGTGGAACATATGCCCCTCTGGCCTGGTGGGGCATCTTTTGGGTATATGCCCAAGAGTGATATAGCTGGGTCTTCAGGTAGATCTATTTTTTAGTTTTCTTTCTTTCTTTCTTTCTTTCTTTCTTTCTTTCTTTCTTTCTTTCTTTCGTTTTTGGTTTTTTGGGGTTTTTTTTGTTGTTGTTGTTGTTGTTGTTTTTTCAAGACAGGGTTTTTCTGTGTAGTACTGGTTGTCCTGGAACTCACTCTGTAGACCAGGATGACCTCGAACTCAGAAATCCGCCTGCCTCTGCCTCTGGGATCAAAGGTGTGAGCCACCACTGCCTGGCTTATTTTTAGTTTTCTGAGGAACCTCCAGGTTGATTTCCAGAATGATTGTACCAGTTTGCAATCCCACCAGAAACAGGGAGTGTTCCTCTTTCTCCACATCCTCTTCAACATGTGCTGTAACCTGAGGTTTTGATCTTAGCCATTCTAACAGGTGTAAGGTGGAATCTCAGGATTGTTTTGATTTGCATTTCTCAAATCACTAAGGACTTTGAACATTTCTTTAAGTGCTTCTCAGCCATTCAAGATTCTTCTTTTGTGAATTGTCTGTTTAGTCCTATACCCCATTTTTTGATTAGGTTGTTTGATTTCTTGGGGGTTATCTTCTTAAGTTGGGAGCAATATAGTGTGAATCTCTCTTTGATAATAAGATTTTCTTTTTGGGCTAAGAGTGATGGCACATGCCTATTTCCCCAGATCTTTGGAGGCAGAAGATGGAGGATCAGTAGTTCAAGCCCAGCCTCAACTACATCAAGTTTGAAGCCAGACTGGACTATATGCCTCAAAAATCTATAATAAAAGTTGTGTGACATATTTTTTAAACTGATTTATTCTTCTCAAATTTCATACATTGCTGAGACCTACATGATTGACCTAATTATGCCAATGGAAATGACCTGGGATCATAAAGCACAAAGAAATGATAGACATACATACATTCATACATACATACATACATACATACATCATACATCTGGAGTTGGGCAGGCCATGCACTCTGATGGAAATATACCACAGCAACACTTTTATTATTATTATTTTTTATTATTATTATTTTTATTGATGGAGAGAACATCACTCCATCAAAGGTGTATTCTTTGAAATTACTAAAAAAAAAAAAACCTTGAAAACTTCTTGATTTACCAGGAAAAGCAAACAAAAAATAACAAAAAAGTTACTTTAAAAGTGATCACTATTAGAAAAATGAGTAATTTTTAGTTCTCAAATTTTCATTAAGTCATCAATTTGGAGTTCAGCTTTTCAGTAAAGTATCATCTTCTCCTCTATTTTTCCTGAATACAGTCTTCAGCATAATTTTAGCTCATAGAAGCAGAGTCAATAGTGCATGTCTGTGTATGTTGAGTTGTTCCCATGGTCATCTCCAGTAACAAATCAAGACAATGTACATAAACACTATGAATAGTTCTTTCCTTCCACAGTGAGTTCTGGAGTTAACCTTCATCTTTGTGTAACAAGTGTTCATCCCTTATGGACCATCTTGCAGGACCCAGTATATAAACTAGCTGTTTGAGCTCTTGCCTTGACTTCCCTAAAATGCCAAGACCAAAATTTAAAATCATAAACATAATAAAAACCACACCACCACTATGTTATTTTGTCAGCATATTTTATACAGCAAAAAAAAAAAAAAAAAAAAAAAAAGAAACTAGAACACTCTGAAGGCCCATGGGACAGACAGGTAGACATGACGGTAAAAAAGAAATCATGTTTCTAACAAGGAGACAATGAGGACTGACAACCAAGGTTATGATTTGGTTTCCATACACCCACAATAGCACACTCGTATTTGAATACACACACACACACACACACACACACACAATTTGAAAAAAAGAAGAGATTCTAATTTGTTATACAAATGGTGATATTGAGTAGACAGTAGAATATAGATGTCTGGAGTTCAAATTAATATAACATGGAGACATGAGTCTGTGAATGGTTAGCCTAGACATTAGAGAATAGAAGGTAGAGAGGTGTGTTACCTTAAAATAAAAATAGTAAGTGACAAACTTTAAATGAAGAAGGAATAAAGAGATCCTTCACTGTCTTCTATGTTTTAATGTAGGACTTTTAGAACAGAATATTTGATATAGAGCAAGATATAGACAGAGGCAAAATTTTGTGTTTTCTGCAGATCCTACCACTCTGAACACTCTCAAAGCAAAGAGTCATGATGGATTTCATTTTTCTTCTCACTTATGGTTTGGCATCATTAACTTCCTTTCCCACCCTTCCTCACAGAACACTCTCTTTGCAAACTGAAGTCTGATATGTATATCCTAAAATAAGGAAGATGTGGGTAGTTATATGAGAATATTCACCATCATCACTGAACTCTATACTCTTACATCAATTCAGTAATTGCAAAGGATTTAAAGAAGATAATGGAAAAGGAGAGGAAAAGTTGAAATAGAAATTAAAAGACATTGAATGGGTGTCATTGTAATATTAACTAATTTCTAAATGGAGAGACAAATCTATCAAGAAACCTGGACATGTGGCCCTAACCTTCACTGTATCCATAATTTATCTCATCAACATCTATGACCTTTATTTAACTTATTCAAAACCTTATGGAGACAAAGGAATAAAATTTCCTTTATAAATTTTTGAATTCCTTAGTCTTCTTTAAAAAGTCATTCTTTTCCTATGCACTCCCAGAATTCATTTCTTATTATATAAACATCACTTTACAGGATTCACTTAGGACAAATCCACAGTTACAAAGGTTGAGGATTGGGTACGTTTTAAATTTTTCAGAGATTCGGATATCCTTTGTGTGGAACAATGCTGAGTAAAATCATTTTTATCTTATTTCATTATTCCCTTATCTAGTTTCTAATCGAGGGTAAGCTGGAACCAACTCTGTCCCCACCATCCCTGTATGATACATTTTTGCTTCAAGCCTGGATTATCACAGAAGCCTCTGTTATCACTTTTCTTGATTTCTAAGTAGCTTGTTGCCAATATCTGTATAACAGGCAGACTAATCTTCTAGAACACATACTAATCACATCACTCCCTGATGAAGAATCTACTTTGATCTGCCACTATATAAATTTCTTTTATTTTTAATGCTCTGTCCTTGTCTCTAATTCCAATTTCCCTAATGTGTTATAAAACAAAACTTCAATCTTGCTTATATTTTATTCTATTTCATAAAGCCTTCATATAACTTATAATGCACCTTAATGCTTGTGTATAATGTATAGTGTGATTCATAGCAGTTTCCTAAAGTACTAACTTATAAATATTGTCATTGAGACCACCCAAGAGAGTCTTTAGAAAACAAGCACTTATTTCATAACTCCAGGATTTCTCTTGCTTTCCAGTGGCATGATCATGGGATGATCATTTCATTTCTTTGTATCTCTACTTTGTCACTTGCAAAAACACAGGGATGGATTCAAAACTCTGTCATGTTCTTATAATTCGCATGCTTTCTGATGCTTTTATTTCTCAAAGAGAACAAATGAATGACTAAACCCAAATGGCACAAGCTCATAAAATAATGGCTTATAGGAAGTCTACATTTGAAACAACCTAATAAACTAGATGGCATAGCACTCAACAGATATATAAACTAGCAGTGTATCTTGATGGAAATTTTTGCTTCTCCATTTTGTAATTTGTGCAAAGTGTTTTGGGTTTTGTCTACCTCTGACTGGTGTGTCTGCTTTACTCAACTCTAATGTTTTCAGGCAATTCCTCTTGCTTGGAATCTTGTCACATCTGGTCACAATAAAGATAAAGCTGTGGTAACATTTCTAAAAGAAGTTAAAATTATCTCAGAAACAAAAGGCAGTAACCATAATAGCAGAGATTATTGCATCTGGTAGGGGAAAAAGCACAACAAACTACCGCAAACTATCCACATCTTGGTCATTTCACCCTCTAAATTTTGCCTAGACTCTCACTCACCTAAATTGCTTGGTATCACGATATCAGTTCAATTTTTTTCCTCAAAGCCAGACTCCAAACTCAGTTCACTAGCCCAGCCTTCCTATCACTTCCTAGAACAGAGGTCTGTCTATTTTCTGAAGTCTTGCTTTGCATTTCACATCTGCAATCAAAATCATAATTCCCAGTTATTCAGGAAGGCACCCAAATGTGGTCACACTAACACTTCAGGAGCCACACTAATACACTCTATAACTGTACCCTGGCCCATGAATCTAGATAGCAGGTGTATGTATTAATTACACCAATTATTTACTGTGAAGAATACACAAGCAATAATAAAAATCTGTTTATTGAATTCCTAAATTAATTCAATTTGTTGACACATTGCTTAGTGTGGGATACATCATGGGGCTTTTGTAAAAAGTAAATTGTTCATTTGATCTGACTCTTAAGTAGCCATGACCACTTAACTGTTCTGTTAAGAGAACCCTCATAGCACACAATATCTCAAACTAAAAAGTTAAATGGCTAATATCAAAACCTATGCTTAGTGAATTTTTATCAATTACAAAGAAAACAACCAAGAATAAGTCAATAAGCAGATATTCAAACACACTATAAAGAAAAATAACAAAAACATGGAAGTTATCCACACAATTTCAAAAACAGAAAACTCACAACAGATCCATGAGAGAACAATTCCTTGGCATCCAAATCTTCAGTTCCTAGTCATACAGTGAGTAACAATAGATTCCCTCATGTATTGACATAAAGTATATTTAATATGATTAACATTTAAAATTCACAAATATGGGCTCAGCTACTCAATCTTACTTAATGTTGTTTGTAAATCTAGACCAATGAGTGGTTGTATGGTAGTGTTTTCCAAACTGAAACATTCCTTTCTAGAAGACAGGTTCATGCGACTCAGGGGATAAACTGATTGACATGTCTAGGAAAGCGGAAACTTACACATCACACAGGTCCTCTCCACAGAGTTATAGAAGCAGTACGCAATTACTGGGGGTGGGGACTCTAACTAGCACAAGTACTGCAAGTGATATATGGCATGCATGCATTTCCTCAGGAAAAGTCTCTCACACAACACAGGGGCACATAAGTGGATCTTTCAGAATCTTATTAGAAATACCATTTGAAGCTAAGATTGGATCAGAGACCTGTCAGTCTCTGACAAGGCATGGAGCCTTCTAACAGAATAGTGCTTCAACAAGGTTCATTGACAAATGAACCTCTTATGCAAATGCACCACACTCTGAATGTCCTATGAATAACTACAGAGGCATCAGAAGACAATTTTTAAGTTTCTAGCCTGTTGGGTCATATATCCCACTAGTCTTTCCAGACTTCAACTGCCTTCTTTATTTCCTTCTCTGTGGCAGCTCCCTCTTCTTGTTCACTATTTAGAACCCACAGCCTAACTATGGAATCATTGTGGAGAGCTGTGTTCTTTGAAAGAACTGCCTTTCTTCTGTCTCAAAGACATAGATGACAGTTTATATGGCTCCTACTTTCTGCCCTCCTCTCATATACTACAGTAATGCAATGTCCTGACTTTCTGTCTTCTAAAGTACATATTATAATGATTAATTTCTACCCATCATCAGCTTACTTGAATTTGGAGTCACCATGGAAACGTATCTCTCTGGGTGTATTCAGAAAGGTTTAACTGAGGAGGAAATGCTCACCTTAAATATGGATGGCACCATTCCATGGGCTAAGGCACCATACTGCAGAGAAGGGAGAAAGCAGGCTAAGCACTAGCATCTATATCTTTGGATTTCTGATTGCAGATAACTCATACTTCTATAACCATGCTCTCCCAATCACAAGAATCTGCATTTTTCAAGCTATAAACAACAATAAGCTTTTTTTATCTGCTGGGTTGCTTCTTATCGGGTATTTTATAACAATAAGCAAGTTAACCGATACAAAAATATGTTTTACCTGTATGCCTTGTTTATGATTTTGTTCATGCCATGTGTCCTCGATCTTTAGTGTCAGCCATTCAGATCAGGGAAATGTGTGTTCCTGATACTTATTTGATGTACGAATGAAAAAGCCAGCGAAAACTTTACAGTTTAGCAATAGTGCTGATGACATGCGTATTATACTGGTTAAAAAAAAAAAACACTACAATTTTTGCAGCAAAGAGAATAGACATTACTCTTATTTTTGCTTCTTATAAAGAAGGACCCTGAATTCTGACAGCAGAATTTATCCTCACCATCCTTATCCCCACTTCTGAGTTTTAGAAAAGACAAGGAGCATGTTGCCCGCAGTGTCCCTTTGCAACTTGACAAATCATCTCATAGAAAGAAGAATAATCAGAATTTAGTCCTTGGGATATGTCTAGAGTTGCCAGGTAAGAAGTCTCAGCAGCATGCATTAGCACAAGGATGGACTCCTGAAGTAGTGTAGTCTGATCTATAAAAAGGAGATTATATTTTCAATGTAAGAAATCCCTTGATGAATTTTGACAAACATACTTAACTCTGTTCCTCAGACTAAAATTAAAATATAGATCATTGCCTCCCTCAGAGCTCCTGTAACCTTTTTAAGTCACTTTAGATCAATCATAGTCCAATTCTGTTCTAAGTTGTATCACCATGAATTCCTTTTGCCTGAATTTCTCATTAGTAGAATTAAGTAGTGCAAATTCATGTTTCGATGCTAACATAAGGTTTTCAGATTTGCATATATTTTGTTAATATTCCACCATATGGATTTATGTGTGGGTATGTTACTCTTTGTTCTGTACATCCAAGCAACAAGTTGTCTCATACAGCTAATACATGGGATTTTACAGGCTTGGTTGGGAAATAGGGAATGTATTGTATAATGAACCTGAAATAATAGACCAGGCCAAAATTATAGCATACGGCTTTTCAGGGACCTTAGTCATCCTTATGCTAATGCCAATAAATAGTAACAAAAGATTCCCAGGGGAAGAAGCATACCATCAGTCATGGATACCCAGGTTATCTCTAGCCAGTAATTACTTAGAGTTCATCTTTAGTTCTGTATCTTTAAAAGTAGCCTCTAGAATATCCAATGAGTCTCCTTTACAAAACAGCCTGACCGTCTCAATGTGAGTCCAATGCTCTGGCTGCCATTTCATAACAACGACAGTTAAACATTGAATGTCTTAAACATTCCTTTGTTTATGAAAATGTTGTGTTATGTTTATGGAAAACATAAATGCCATGACTAGAATCACAGATAAAGCAGGTCTTTCCACAGACCAGATGCTTGTTCATGGCACCAAGAGATATAAATGGTTAAACCTTTCCTGATCTCCATGGCAGGAGCTGCAAGTGCCCATCAGACTCCCAGCTGCAGTGATTCTTAGGACTGCTTGACAGATGATTGAGTCTTTTCATGGAGCTTGATCCTATGTTGCAGTTGCACATTGTACTGTGGACTCTATTTCTTCACAGTAGTTCCAATGTAAGAAACAAAAAGAATAGAAGCTATTGATTCATAAAGCTTTTGAAAAAGTCCAAAATCACTCGCTTGCTTTATTCTCCTCTACTCAAAACTAACATTTTTCCCTCAAATACAATTAGTTCAGAAAAAAAATCAAAGTTGTGTGAATACAATTATTTTATTTCAGAAAACAATCCCACTCCATTAGAGGCACTGTATGCTTCATAAAATGCTTTGTGAGTTGAGCTCTATGTCAGGGAATTTTGGAATGCAGGTTGATAAGAGATGCCAGACATCATGTGAAAGAAAGAAAAATAGTTATCCCATTGTAATTGAGAGAAAAATCTTCATTCCTTAGTCTAAAAATGAAAGGTAATTTATTTATTTATTTATTTATTTATTTATCTATTTTTTTTTGCCAGTCCTGGGAATTCTGGAGTTTAAGGAACAAAGAACACTGAGAATGGGAAAAGCTGAGTGTTCCCAGAGGAGAATCTGAGCAGATTTCCTGTCAGCTGAAAAAGCTGGAACCATGAATCCTCAAAGCCTGGAAGCAAGCCACATGGCCAGGGCTTCTCTGGTCGGCTGAAACAGGGCAGAAAGGCTCACCATCCAGGCTACCAATGAACACAAGGCAGATGGACATTTAGAAGACAGAATGCTTGGCTAAGTTCTCATTGGCTGGTTCTCAGCCTTAAGAGAAGATATATGGGACTGATATATGTGGAATGCAAGCCTGTAAAGGTGTAATTTATGGCTCACCATACAATTTCTTTGTCTTCATTACTATTGAATGAGGGATAGAATACACATTGTTTATTACAGCGCTTTGTTGCCATCCTGATAGTTTTCATAAGCTCAGCACTTTAAACAAAATAAATTTGAAAGGAGAAAGATAGCCCAAAACGGCCCCTCTGACTAAAAAGAGTATTGGGATCTATGGTCAAATATTTTAGAAAATGGATTTATGACTAATCTGCATCTCCAGGATTGACTAGAGCCAATCCAAGGAGAGGAAAAGATTTAGAACTTGATTCAAAGAAAAAAGCAGATGCAGGAATGGCATTTAATAATTTCACTTTCTTTACATCTAAAAACTGTTCTAAATCTGTAGGCCAATAATGAAGAACACAAGCAGCATTTACAAGTGCCCACTTACCGTCCCCAGGCACAGTGGCAGCTAAGGAGGCACAATGGGTTTTGTGTCCACAAAGCTTTCTTATGGAGGTGGATGGGAAGCACAGGTTGATAACCACTGAGATGTCCTCATGCTTTCGCTCAGCGGCTTTCAAAACTTTCAAATCAATGTAATCCTTCTGTAGTTAGCAAATTGTGGGAGTTATTTCACCCTTTCTCTGCAACATGAATCACTTTTTTTCCTGTACTTCTCCAAAACTGGGATACCATTTAACCCTCTAGCTTGCTTTTTTTGGTTTTTTTTTTTTTTTTTTTTTTCACAGTCCTCTTCCTACTCCCTATTCAGTCTTTAATGGGTTCTTTTAATATAGAGAAACTACCAGCTTTCAAATCCCATAGAGATTTAGTTTTCACAATAGAAACCATAAAGCCCTTTTACAAGCTTTTTCACCCAAAGGAATAGCAGATCCACTATTTTCTTGAATGGAAGTAAAAGACAAATTTTCCTCACCGTAAAAAAATCTTAAAAGATAAAGGCCTCTTGTCAGGTCATCCAGGAATAGAAAGTGTGTGGTTTACAACATTGAAATGTGAATGCTTTCAGACTAAGCCAGAATAGTCTACGTTCTTTTCTCTTCCACTGTAAAGACAAAGCGCCTTTAAAAAGTTTTTCTGTATCTCACATGTCTGTTGTAGTAACAAACCCTGGCCTCATGCCTAGGGTGTCTGACCACATAAACACGTGTTCTTTATTAAAGTCTACAGCTTTAGCCTATCTAGCCATCTGACTGCCACGGATGGCCCTTTGTATAGGAAGCCATTGCTCTGAGAAAAGTGGCATAATGGGAGTGTGTTTTAGTATAGGAATATCTAAATAGTTTCATTAACCCTTTGCAACACAGTTAGTGGCATTTGTTAGAAATATTCATATGCTAATGATACTAAAATGAGTAAAGGTTTATAACTTTACTTTAGCTCTAAGATATTCTCCCTAGTTATTTGCAGATGCAATTTCTAGGCTAGAACCCTCCTTCAAAAAAAAGAAAAAAAACTAGACCAAGAAACACCTGTCACTGAGCACATGAAAGTAGCTTTATCTGTTAGACTAGGTCACCCTTAAGGTTCTATGGGAAATTTGTAGACACCTACAATGCACCCAGAAGTGCCTGGAAACAGCCTGGTGAATAAATCAGAGTGTCTCTACTATACTCCACTTGGTGAATAAATTATTTCATAATTGTGGCAAGTGTACCACAAAGAAATTGATACATTCTAGGAAGGAAGGTGAATCAGACAAGAGACTGGAAAAATATTATTTTTTAATGAATTTAACTTCTGGTAATTAGGATTGGCAGGAGAAATTACCATAAACACACCATCCAAATGATAATGTAACTAGAACATTGTTATAAATTCTAAATGCTTCTTTTTAAGAATAGAAAATGACAACTCATCAAAGAACAATTTCTCAGGGTTCACTGAGCACTGACCCAGCTCTTCATTGCTCTGATCTGTAGGGCCCATTCCAATTTTACCAGGCAAAATGCTTAGAGCAGTCAAAGAGAATTTTCATATAATAATAGTCAAAAATGGTAGGGTTTAAATTTACTAAGCTGAAAAAAATTATCTTTCTTTTAAAAAAAAGAATTAGTAGGCAGAAATATACTGTAATAACAGTACTAATAGCAATAACAACTGTGAGTGCTTTTACACACCTGGAACTCTTTTAAATGTATGTATCAGTTTATTCAAATGTCACAATATAACCTGATGATAGGTAATACTATTATCTCTAGTTTTCATCTCATGAAGAAAGTGAGACTGAAATCAAGTCAACTGTATGAATCAACCAGTGTGTGCTAGAAAAACACAGATTCCAGGAGGTAGATCTCAGCATCCCAGTCACACTCTGCACCAATGGAAACTGGTAAAATGGATCCAGTAGACTTGCTTTGGGTGGAAAGAAATGAATGTGATAGACAACTCCCAACTGTTGTCTTCTGTTCTGTGTGAAATTTCCTTTAGAATCTGTCATAAATAAACATCTAGAAAAGTACCTTTACTTGGATTAACTAGGTGGAGTTCTCTTCTTTCATCAAGTAATATTTTTAAGTTCACATAACTTTTATATGTTTAACTTTCTGAAGCTGTATCTAAAATGCTTATGCATCTAAATATTACAAAAATCAATTTCTTGACATTTCTATCGTCGAACAGAGATGAAGTATCAAGCAGAAACAGCCCTATGACAACAACAGATGTTCAGAACAATCACATATAAATAACTACAATAGATGTGTATGATGGTCGGGAAGTGTGGTCATGTGACACTTTTCTACATAATCAAGAGATGTCTGACAATCACAGTGGACAGAAGCTTGCACTCAAGAGGCAAAAGCCATGGTTTTGGCTTTTATGTGGTAGGTACCATGACTTAAGTTTCTTTCTAGGACAACGTTTGCATTTTTAGCCCCAGTAAACTCCTTTATACATGCACAGCCCTTTTCTCCTTCTGAGGACTTTTCATATTTCTAGAAAATAAAGTATATTGTGCTCTCTATCCCATCCTTCAGTCTCCAAGAAATGTAGTCAACAAACAGAAGAGCAAGAGAATTTAATCTAATCATCACCAAAACCAACTGCCCTGGGAGATGCTTAAATTTTTTGACACTAGCTTTACCACACTAAGATATTTTGTTACTAAAAATAAAGCATAAATTTTTCATAAACAGAATTCCAGACCTCATAATAGTAGCAAAGAAACCCCCCAACATATATTTTTAAATCCCTTTTATAATTTAACTATTTATTCAGCTCCTCTGTTATGTATACATATAGGAACAAGGTGACCAACTGCCCAGAGAGACTGGGGTTGCAAGTGCATATCATCTCACGGTAGAGTAATAATTTTCATTGTTATTATTCATTTTGAAACTCTATCACTTGCCTGTACCATGACAGAGGTGAAAATTATTACCCTTGCATACTCATTACACCACAAGGAGCTACCCCCATGACTCCCTCAAGTGGCCACTGTAGGAAGGAAGTACCAGCTATTTCATCCCCACAAAAGCAGCTTCAGAGAGGTACACGATTCCAGGATAGACCTAGATTAGTATTTAATCCAACAGAAACTTTACTAACAGTTGTGAGAGAGTTACAGAATACTAACTATAACAATAGCTATTTGTGTAGGTAGAGGTTTTAATAGGGAAAAATAGGCTATCCCAGAAGAAATTCCTCTATTGCAGGAATGGTGTAGAAAAAAAAATTAAATAGGATGAAGGCATTGAAAGGAAACTCTATTTATGTTTAAATCTGCAAACATCTATGCCCTGTCAGTTAAATAGACAGAAAGATAAAAATATTTGAGCAGAATATGAGGTTTCCAATGCTAAAAGATCAGTCTTTTATAAGAATTTCAACTTATTAACAATCTTTGCAAAAAAACATAAATGAGGAACATGCATCAGTTCTTAATGGCACTGTTTGGTTTGAGATTTTTAAAGCTTATTATTTAAATCTGCAGCTAGATAACTATTATCCCTGCTGTGATCAGAGATTATAAAATATGCAAGGCTGAGATTGCTGTGCTTCACTGATTACCTTTTCTTACGTTTAATCTTACTTTTCTTGTGGAAAAACAGATGCATGTTCAGCCCCTTGATCAATGTAACTAACATAATGTCAGGAGTTCATAGAAGAAAGTTTATAATTGATGACAATAATCTAGTAGCACTTTTTTCTAAAAGTTGATGAAATTGCCGCACAACGAGGAGGCGCAGAAGTTGTGAGATTTTTGCAGCCATTTACAGAGAAACATAAAAATAAAGTGCCTATTTTTCCCAAGAGAAATGGAAATGTAATTTCCTAAGTAAAATCTATTCATGGTGGAATTTTTATTAGCTTTCGGTAATGGAAAGGCTATTAAATATATATTGTTTTGTTCTTCTGAATAGTTTCCATATCTTTGTAAGTGGAGACAGGATCGGCAATGCATTATGAAAAGCACCATTCGTGTATTGTAGGCAGTTCCCAATGCAGTGGTTGGATAAGGCAAAAATAATTTCCAAAACCTAAATGGAGAAAATGTGTTCCAGTGAATGATAACTCCATTACTTACTCCATAGATGCCATGGAGAAGAACACAGAAAACTTGTGTTTCATGTTAGCTTTTTAGGCCAATGTTCTTTAAAGCCATTTGTTTGAAAATTCAGTGACATCTTGTGGCTAATACAGCTCATCACCACTGGGCTCTCTTGCTCAGGGAGAGACCACCATTTTAACACACTCCGAGATCAGGGAAGTCTAGCGTTTTTTGGTGGACCTAAAAAATGGAAAGTTCTTTATGCTGTTAAGAAAACATACTTGTATTTACTGAATCAGGGCTACCAAAATGAGAACAAAATGACTATCTGAGCATAGAAGAGCACTGTCTTCTAATCTTTGTGTTTTTGGGTTGCCTTTTTCCATGAACCTAGGCAGAAAGTCCTCAGAATCTTCCCATTTCAGTCAGGATGAGAAAATAAGTCAAACTTGTATTTTTTCTATGCTCTACCAAGTAGTACATAAAAATTTAGTCTTGATCTAATCCCATCCCGGGTGAAATAAGAAACTGTAGCTACGGTATTTTCTACTCTCTTCCCTTCTCTAAGAAGCTAATTTAGTAAGAGTCTGAAACATTTAGTGAGATTTAATTCACAGTAATGTTTAGTATACTTTGTTTAGTCCAATTTTAACATTCAATGAGTCATCTACAGAGTATGACACTATAAATACTATGTTGTCTACGGTGGATGATATAAAAAATGTGAGATTTCATTTAAAATGATGATTGCATAGTTTTGTACTTGGAATTGGGATGTTTTGTTTTGTGTGTTTTTGCTCTGAGTGTGTGTGTGTGTGTGTGTGTGTGTGTGTGTGTGTGTGTGCATGTAAGTTTGTTCAAAAGAGGCCATTGTGGCCTTGCAGATGGTGGTTGTAAGACACCATGTGGATGTTTGGTACTGATCTCATATCTTCTCAACACTAGCAAGCATTCTTAACTGATTATCTGTCCAGCCCCTTATTCTTCACTCTTAATATTTAGTCAACAAAGATGGTTTATGATATAAAATCTCAAGCACACTATTAAGCACAGAGAAATAAAAACTTCAAATACATCAGAATTTATTATCTTGTTCTTAGTCTGATTAATAATAAGACCAGGAATTAGAACAGTCCTTGAGCCAAGGCAAGGGTTATGTAAGTGTTATGAGAGAAGGGACAAGGGACTAGCTAGAAAGGGAGGAAAATGTTATCAGTGAAGAGAATCCTTCCCTAAACAGATGGCATTGGCACTGACCTTGGTGGGTACAGTGGCCAGTGATGGAGAACTGTAGGATGCTGGGGGTAGGAGAGCCTCAGGAAAAGGCATGGAGGGTAGTAGGTAAGAACAAGTGTGGAAAAAATTATAGTCCAATATATAAATATTCAATACAAATTTCATACTATAAACATACTTAGACACTTCTGAGGGATTTTATGGAGGAAAGTATAATATCAAATTGGAATTTTTAGAAATATTGCCTTCTCTAAAGGGTAAGGCAGAAACTCCCTGAGACCTGTTAAACTCTCAGAAAAGTTTGCAGAACACAGTTTCGTGCATCCTGTGAAGATTAAGTAAAACTCACCCAGTTTTATTCTATGTTGGAAAAGAAGAGTCGTGTCCTTCTTAGAGTATCTCACAAGGAAATTTATCATTTTTTAGCATCATAGTATCACTTCTAGTTTTCTTGGATTTACTTCTTCCAAGGAAACATAACCATTTTAAAAGAAAGGAAAGGGAAATATGAAGCTGACAGTGTTAAGAATTCTATAAGTTTCCCAGTCATCCAACTGTCTCTGGCAAACTAGTCTACTAAAGCAGGGTCTCCCCTAGAACTATAATCTCCAGGAGTTAAGCAGAGAGGCGAAGTTCACAGCAAGACAGCTATGCACAGCATGTGGAGAACTTTCAGGCCTTACAGCAGTCCCGCTAGGTGTGTGCCAATGGCTTTTATTCTTTTAGGAGATAGAAAAGAAGTAAAACCCCTTAGATTCCCACTGTGTTCTACTCAAAACTATGCTGACTGATCTTGCTGAGAGAGTCTGAAGGTGTGACCATTCCCCCAGAGCAAACTCAGAAGAGTGAGCACAAGGCTGAATGAACCACTGAAAGATTGTCAAAAAGATGGCGTTGATTTTATTTATTACCTGTTCTATACACATAGCAGGAAGGCAAGGAGGAAGTAGCCTTCTACAATAAGCATGTAAGGAAATTATGATAGCCAAATCAGTTGCAATTTCCAAGACAAGGAGAAATTTTGTGGGCCTAAAGAATAGAATGGGGAAATTAAATTCAGCTTTATAGATGTGTAAGACAATATGTTGAATAAGGATTGCTGACCCATAGGTAACAGAATGCAGAGACCTGGGAAAATGTGAAATGTATCTCACACTTCTAGCAAAGAATGAAGCTAAGTGATGATACCATCACCACTTTGGAAGTTCCAGAGGAGCAAAGCAGAGAATGGAGGTTAAAAGAAAAGGGATGAGTTATGTTCAAAACAGACTGAATTTTCTGAAGGGTACCAAACAGCTGCCTAGTGGGCTGAACACTCTAGGTGAACACTCTAGGAAAGCTGGGCTGGGGATCTGGGGTAGCTTTTAAATGTAAAAAACAAAACAAAACAAAACAAAACAATCCCAAAGTGTGGGGCAGAAAGTCAAAGAGGGGCCATCGGGAGACCACTCTACCTTGATACCCGTCCCATGTGCAGTCACCAAAGATAGACGCCGATATGGATGTCAGGAAGTGCATGCTGAAAGGAGCCTGATGCAGCTGTCTCCTCGAAGGTCTGCCGAAGTCTGAAATATCCAAAGGCGGATGCTCGCAGCAACCCATTGATCTGATCAAGTGTTCCCAATGAAGAAGGTTGAGGACTTAAGGAGCTGAAAGGGTTGGTGGCCCCAAGAGGAGAGCAACAGTGCCAGCCAACCAGAGATCCCCAGGGTTTAAATCACCAGCCTGGGAGCACAAAGAAAGGCACCCATGACTTCAGCTGTATACTTAGGGGAGGATGGCCTTGTCAGGCATGGGTGGGAGAGGAGATCCCTGGTCCCATGAAGGCTGAACACCGAGTGGGGAGGAATTCGAGGATGGGGAGGGGGAAGTGGGGTAGGTGGGGGTACACCCTTGAGGAGGCAGGAGGGAGGATGGAATAGGGGGTTCCTGGGTGGTGGGGGAATGGGTAAGGGGATAAAATCTGAAATGTAAACATAATATCCAGTAAAAAAAATATGAAAAAAAAAAATCCCAGAGTAGATTGGACAAAACAGAAGACATGTCCAGTGATCCTAAATTTTTAGATTCTTCCTCTTCCTTTAAGAAGCAGGGGATAAGGAAAAAACACCCCATGCCATAGCCACCTTTATTTTTTTTCTTTCTAATTTACTTTCCTTGCCTTAGAAAATCCCTCTTTTTAAAAAATTTATTTTTTATATCCCTACCAGTTTTTCCTCCCTCCTCTCCTCCCAATCCATACCCCACAATGCCCCCTTCATTCACTACTCCTCTGTATTTCTGTTTAGAGAAGGGCAGGCCGCTCATGGACATCAATTACCCATGGCATATCAAGTTGCAGTAAGACTAGTCACCTTCCCTCATATTGAGACTGGACCCTGTAGGCAGAAAAGTTCTCAATAGCAGAAACCAAAGTCAGAGACAGCCCCTCCTCTCACTGTTAGGAGTCCCACATGAAGAACCAAGCTATACAACTGTAATGTAAGTGCAGAGGACTTAGGTCAGTCCCATGTATGTTTCCTGGTTGTCACTTCAGTCACTATGAGCCCTTATGAGCCCCTATGAACCCAGGTTAGTTGAATATATTGACTTTTGTGGGTTTCCTTTTGGTGTTCTTGACCCTCTGGCTCCTACAATGCTTCTTTCTATTCTTTTGCAGAATTCGCCAAGCTGTACTTGTTTGGCTTTGGATCTCTGAATATGTCTCCAACAGTTGCCGGGTGAATCTTCTCTAACAACTGGGCTAGGCATCAATCTATTAGGATAGCAGAATATCATTAGGAATCATTTCATTGATTTTTTCCAGTTATGTTTGGTTCTATCTTATGTCTCTGGGCTATCTAGCCTCTGGGTCCTGGCTCTGTAAGCAGTGTAAGAAGTTGGTCTCTCTCATGGCATGATTCTCAAGCTGGGCCAATCATTATTATTGGCCACTCTTACAGTTTCTGTACCACCTTTACCCCAGCACATCTTATAGCCAGAGCAAACTGTAGGTCAAAGGTTCTATGGCTGGATTGGTATCTTTCTAATTTGGCTACAAAAAGTATGGAGAAGTATAGGGCTAGAAATCAAAAAAAAAAAAAAAATGCTGTAGCTTTTTATATATTGACAAGCTGATAAAGGGCCAGTGAAGAGGAAATTTCTGAGGATCTCAAAGAAATTGTGAAGCAGGTCAGTGTGGAGACTGTAATCATGACTAAGGAGGGCTTCAGTTCTGCATATGTGTTTTCCTTTTGTTTCTTTCAGTCTCTCAGTATCTTTTGAATAGCTTCAGTTCACTCATGAATATCTCATGATATACTCATGTAATCATGTCAGGGGGACAATGCTAGATTCTTTTAAACACAATAGTTGGCTCTTCTCAAGCTGTCATTTGGTATAGTCTCTTCAGATACAGAACCATGTTTTCAATGTCAGGCAATCCAGGTTCCCAAATCAAAGGGTTTGGCAGACAGCAGATACCTAGTTCCAGAGCATGGCGCCTGCCTGCAGCCCTCCCTCCTGCTCTTCTCGCCAGATCTTTTATTTAAAGCTGTTGTACTTGCTATATATCTTATAAAGTGCTTTCAGAATAAAGCACTCTCTTGTTAATTCCTTCTTCACATACTTCAGGATTTATCCCACCCACTCCCAATAAACTGGCATGATTTATGGCATGCAGTCTACTTTTTCCCATTATAGGCATCAAATGCTGGCTCTGAAGGCTTTCCAATCCTTGTTAAAGCCAAGCCCCTCTGCTGTTCCCAATTATTTCACAGAATACTTTAGAAAGAAGAAGTAACTGAATTTTCTTTCTAACAGTTCCAGGGTTCCCCTTTAAAATACACTAGTCACAAAACAGACTACAACTGTTTCATTTACTTGCTTGCTTCTGCCAGGATTTTGTGTAGTTCAGGTTGGCCTCAAGCCTGCTATAAAGCCTGAGAATGATTGCAGTCTTCTGGTTCTCCTCCCTTTCCTCCAGAGTGTTAGAATACAGAGACATGTGCTCTCACATTCAGTTTTGTGCTACATTGGGAACGAAACTCCGAGCTTCATGCATGCTACAAAAGTACTCTACCAAGTAAACTGTAACCACAGCCCTTGTTCTACCTTTATTTTTATGTTTCTCACGTTGGGCTCACATTGCGCTTTCTATGTATCTTTTCACATACAAGTCATAACACTTCCATCAGAAGATGCTTTCCAAATGACATCAGAGACTCAGTTCTCCTAAGAATTAGAATTTGGGTGTAGTTAGTTTCTCAAGGCCAGAAGGAGCACTTAGTGACTTTAAAATTTCTTCCTAAAAGGGATCAAGGGAGTGATCACGGAGCTGTGTTTATCGCCTTGCTTGTTCCTTGACTATTTGCATCTATTGTATTGCTTGTTCCTCAACCTAGAACTGACCTTAATACTTGCATGTAATTAAAATGGTATAAAAGCAGATTGGGAAAAATTAAACCCGCTTTAGCCTCAGAACTGGCTGGGAATATATATATATATATATATATATATATATATATATATATATATATATATATATATATGTATATCACTAATCCAGCAGGTCCAGGTCCTAGAGGACTGGGAGATCCTGTTTTTCCTGTTTCCAACAAACTCCCTGATGGTAATGATGCTTCCTGGTCACAAGCCATCCTTGAGCAGCAAGGCTTTAACATAGCAGTTCTCCAACTAGATAGAATCTGAACCACCTCGAGCTTTGAGGGGGTGAAATACAACCAGTGTAGGATACTAGGCCACGCTATAGCTAACAAACCTTCAATAGCAGCAGTCCTTGCAGGAACTCTTCTCCTTTGGTATCCACTGATACCCTCCTTACTTCCTTCCTTCCTGTCTTCATGACAGCACAGAGAGAGCTGGCCCACAAGCTTGGACCACAGTTACTTTCCACATGAAATAAACAAACATATTCTGCTTGCTCACTGATGACTAAGGTTCTCAAGTACAATACTATGATCAGCAAAGACAGTGGGAAGAGTGAAAATAAAAGAAAGAAACCCAGAGGTGGGTGGCAAGGCATCCAATATCCTCTTTCACATCTCTGAACCCCAGGAGGGATGCACAGAAAGACCTTTAGAGCTCCTTCTAGGCTTCTGCTCAACAAGGCCAGAGCATCGCTGCCATGAACAAGCTTAGCCTGGGATATGGCAAACAACCTTAGTTTGGGACTTGGTTCAATGCAAGGTTTTTGCTGGGGGACTTGACTGGATTTCATACATCTCCCATGATAGTTCTTGTCACCCTCTAATTCTGGTTTCCCTCCCCCAAAGGTCCAGCTTAATGCTGACATTGGTAGTTCCCACTACCTATTATTATTACTATTATTATTCCTATGTTGTGGCATTTAAACTCTTGCTTTTTACTTACAAATCTAAAAACAAAACTTATGTGTGAATAAAGCAAAGTTAGCTTTTATCAGAAAAAAAAAATCTTCCTTAAAGAGTGGAAGAGCCCGAGAAATTTGGGGTAAGATTACATCTAGTAATATCAGAAGCTACGTCTATAAATTCTCATCAGCGTGACTGCCCAAGTGAGAGATGAACAAGGTTGACACCAGTGGACATGTCAAACTTGACAGGAAAAAGCCCATGAGAGTACACAAAGAACTATAGGCAAGAAGAAAAACTGAGAGAGATGGTCTTCCCTAGAGAAGAAAGAGCATACCAATTGGATGTTCAGTACCAAAAGGTCAGACCTGAAAATATATACAAGTAACATTAAATGTCTGAATAGGTTATATTTAGAAACATATGTGTATATACACACACATACAGGCATGTGAAAAAATCATAAATGTAAAAGACAGTGAGAAAGGGTATAGGGAAGGGTTTGGAAGAAAGAAAGGGAAGAAAGACATATTATAATTATATTTTAATCTTTAATAGAAACTGTTAACAGAAAAGTAAAAATATTTCCACATTATATGTATGGTACATATATACGGTACATAGATGTACCATAATTAATACAATTATGGGGAAAAGGTAGGATACAGTTCTAGGTATTTACAACAAATCTCTGCATTCATTTTTAATTACCTCCTGCTATTTCTATCTTCAAATTAGGGTCATATTTCCATCAGACTAACAGAAAAAAAATGTCAATAGAAGTGGAATTCCCATACCAATTTACTACTTTAAGAAGTGTGTTAGATAACAGTAGTTCTTTCTTATGACAATAGAAATTAACTGTTTTCCCCAGACTAAAGTAGGGCTACTTTTGCTGTCCTATGATGAAGGAAAATAATGACTATTATCTCACAATCATGAATTCATAATATTTCTTTAATAGAAATATTTTATAAATGGATATAGACATCCATATTCAAGCTCTTAATAAACAATTTATTGTACAAAGTAACAGGATCCCACATTAAAAGCTATGAAGAATCTGACTCCCTACTCATCTATCTATCCATCTATCTATCCATCTGTCATCTATCTATCCAACCAACTATCTTATCTCTCCATTGTGTGTGTGTGGGGGGGGCTTGGGTGCCACTGGGCATGTTTGGAGGTCAGGAGACAATTTGTAAGTGTCTGTCCTCTCCTTCTCCAGTGAAGGCTCCTAGAGTTGAAATTAGGTCATCAAATAGAAAGTAAGTTATTTTGCCTGTGGAGCCATCTATCCAGTTCTAACTAATTTTGGATGACATCTTTTTACTGAGAGCTTGCCATTAGGGCAGAACACAATGTGACAAAGAATTTCAGGAGTAAAAAAAATCTAGATCTGGGCTCCAACACTGCATCCAACTCTATAAAAATTGATTTCTTAATTTATTATAAAAAATACATTGTCTCCAAATTTTTAGAGACTTGCTTTTCTTGTCACAAGAGAATTTAACTTGTTCATAAATATCTTAACTGCTTAATAACACTTCCTTGGTGAAAGAGCTTCATTAAGAATAAAACAACATGTAGAACCACACTACTAACTTTTCCTATTTTTAAGTTATTTTTAATTGCAGCCACAGGCAGACTGTCTAATAGGAGGGGTGAACAGTGACATTCTGTTGTTTGGACAACTGAATGTGTTCTGATGTCTTAATTTGCATACGAATTATATACTGCTTCTTGTATCTGTTACACTGCAGTATCTTTCTTGGAGCACATAGGTGTGAAGACATTAAGAGCCACAAAATGCACAGAAAGACTAATATCTTCTCAGTCTATTCCAGTCATACAGTATTCCTTCCTGTGGTGAACGTTTTCTGAAGAGTCATTAAAACACTATTTTCACGGCATAACTAATAGCAGCATGGGGTTAACTCCAATGAATAAATGACTACATGGAGATCATTTTCTCAGTGAAATTATTTTCTTGTGTTTATCTACAGTTTGTGAATTGTCTGGTATTTGTCTGACCCGCCATCGTTTTTTAAAGATTACAAAGAAGACGGCACTTGCACACACTTGCACTCATTTACACATCACACACAAGAATGGGGGACATAAGATAGAAAGAGAAAGATGTGAAGCTCAAACCTGGAGTTCTTGGAGGTAAAATAGATAATTAACCTCATGCTTGTCGGATCCTATCCTCACTGAGACATTTCCATTCATTCATTCACTCATTTATTCAAGTAGCTAGAGTATTGCTTTTCTGACAAAATGCTAAGAAGGTTTAAGCCCAGGCCCTGTGGTCAAAGTAGCTATGACCAGCACTGCATGGGGAGCGTTATAAGGAAGGTGTGTTCTGGGGTCCAGCAGTAGGAAGCATCTGGGGTGAATGTCCTTTGCTTGTCCTTCAGAAGTCCCCTTCTCAACCTCCCTGGAATGCGTAGTGTCCCCAAGAAACAGACATTATGCAGCTTCAACCAAGGTAAATTCTATCTCCATATTAGGCACAAATATGGGGAGAAAGATTGACCTCCAGTTCTCTCTTAAGAGGAAAATTCAGTTCACAGAGTAGGCCATGTCTTTTGTAAGGGGAAATCACAAGCACTGTTCTTTCCCCCAGCTCAATAACGGTGCTCAGCTACTGCTCATGCTAGAATCCTAACCTATTTGTGTTTCCCTTAATTTGATACACATCTTTATAAATAAGCTCAATACTAAACTCTACTCACATTTCTAACTGCTATTTCCTACTGAGAGTTTGCTTTGTAAAGGTTGATGTTTATTAGTTTAAATCATGTATATGCATGTGTTCTTGTATATGTGTTTGGGTATGTAAATTCAAATGTTTGTGCATGCCAGTTTGAGTTATGAATGGCTTTCAACCATCCAATCAAGCAGCTAGAAATCAGACTCTAGTCCTGTGTAAGAGCAGAACAGGCTCTAAATGGATACGCCATATTTTTAACCCCCTTCTCTGGATTCCAGAACTATTACCTACTTTAGAGGAGGTTGGGAAATATAGTGAGGAATAACAGTGTGGAAAACAGTCTTTGTGGTGGGAGGAGTTTCGTCTATAAAAACATAGAGGATGCAGAGTGTCAGATGTGCCTAAGCCATCCAGAGACACAGGAAAGCAATGGTACAAGTAGCCAAAGGAGAGCATAGAAGTGTTACTCAAAGGAGATCTAGTCTTCTTATAAGCATGCCTATGTTCCCTGAAGCATTTCCTCAGGCAGCCCCAAAATTTCATAGCGGTGAGATAATGGAGTCAGAGAAGAAAGTGAAATTGAAGATAATGAGAGTACTTACCCATTTATTATAGTTTTCTCAACACTGCCAAAAGTTAATAAACATCTGGACTAAGGTTGTTATAAATGGATGACACTGGATGCATGTCATAAGAGGCATATATTTACTAGCTCTGTGACCAACTAAGTGTTAGAATAAACTTGATATGTCTAATGTTAGTTGGGGGAGGAGGGGTTGTGTGAACTGCCTTGCTTTTTGCTTCAAGGTAAATCCTTATATACTTAGCATTTTATTGCTGTGATAAGACACCGCAACTAAAGGCAATTTGGGGACTAGAGGATTCATTTCAGCTCATTTGTCTCAATCACAGATTATCACAAAGTGGAATCGGGACAGGAACTCAATCAGAAACCTGAGGTAGACACTGAAACAGAGGCCAGAAAGGAAAGCAGTTGACTGACTTGCTCCCCATGGCTTTCTCACTTTGCTTTCTTATAACATTCAGGATCATCGACCCAGGGGTGGCACAACACACAGTGAGTTGAATGTTTCACATCAATCATCAATCAAGAAAATGGCCTACAGGTTTACCTAGAAGCTAACATGATGAGGGAGTTTTCTCAACTAAGGTTCCCTCTTCTTGAATGACACCAATTTATGTCAAGTTGACAAAAAACTAACTAGCACATGTCTGAATATATTTTATCCCTCTTTTTCAAACATAGCAATCAAAGTACAAAGAGTAATGTCTGTGTCACACAGGTAATAAAATAGGGTAGACAAGAATATAGAAGGAGCTTTTATAAAGAAATTATAAACTCAGATTGGAATCTTTTATATTCAAATGATCAAGTATGATCCAAGGTTAGATATACTAGCCTGCTGGTGCTACAGAAGTAAAGTAGCTAGAGATAAGACACTGTCAACGCATTCTTCAAAACTGAATATTTGAAAGAGTATGCATCTCTGGGGAAATTATGCAAAAGAACAGTTTGAGGTTATAGACCAAGGCAGTGCCAATATTTGAAGACTAGGAAAAGAGAGAGATGAGCAATAAAGGCCACAAGCCCATCATTTCCTCAATCTCCTATCTTAACTGAACATCAGGAACCATTTTGTACCTTACTGCCTCATTGGTCTCAGTGATTTGATTCTAGGAATGAAAATGTCATTTGTCTGTATCATTTGGTGGGGTTCTATGTTTCTTTAGTCAATATGTATCTTTGCTATTATCTGTCTTTGCTCCCCCGCCACTATGTACCAATATGTGCCAATATATCCCCAAACATATAAAGACTACCTAAATAAAAAATATTCTCATTTTACATCTCATGGTTTCTAAGGTAGTGCTGTGGTCATGGTGATTATTTTTTAAATGGCATGCCTTCCCTGGTTTGGTGTTCATGGACTACATGCTACATATGTTAATGATTGCATTCTTTATGCTTCTAGAGACTGAAAAGTTTGTTCTTCAGTACTAGTATCTTCATTTCTCTCAAGGAGAAAGTGTTGTGTCTTCTGTATTTTTTCTGGCCCATTCCTAATCATACTCTTCTGGCCACAATCCCACCCTTGCAAGGTCATTATTTTTGTAAATTGATGTCAGCTTCCATCTAGAAACAATGTACCAATTCTGCAAGGGGCATCACTAGTAAGAATTTAAATACGTTAGAACACATTTCAAAACAAATAGAATTTGTTATTTACTCAAACTCGTCCATATCCTAACTACTTCTAGTATCTTGAACTAAAACATATCAAAATGTTAACATGTTAGGGAAAAACATTTCCCACCTTAAAACTCAACACAATAATTTTGCACATTTCTTTACCTGACTTTGGACAAAAATTAGGAATGAAGTTCAGTTCACTTAAAGTGTACACTAAAAGAACATTTTACTTGAACTGGGGCCATCTCATATGTTTGGCATAAATGAACCATCTACTTGCACTAACTTTAAATCCTATGAGTCTAATGTGTTCAAATTCAAATTGATGTTGGTTTTTACATAATGTTATGTGCATCTTTATAATACATCACTACTGTGTGTGGGTTATTAAAGTGGTATGTGTAAGTGATGATATTAATAAAATAGTGACTTGTGCTCTAAGTGGTGTCCCACTGACAGACAAATGTTATTTCTTAACATCTTGACATTATTTGCTTATTGCAAAAATTGTTTGATAAAATAATAGCATAAAATCATCCTTTCATATTAATCTAAGAACATAATTATAGCTGTGTAAATAGATATAAATGTCACTTTTCACTAATTAGCTTTCCAACTGAGGAGCTAAACTTTTTCTTAACTAATTTTTACCTTTTAGGAAATAAATGTAGCACTTAAATAATGTACATGGTGCTGTCTAATTTAAATTGCTGCATGGGTGTGGAATTTTCAAAAGCTCTAGATGCTAGGAAGTAGGTTTGAATTTTATTACTTTACCAGCTTTAGCTATTAAATCATGATTTTCTCACCTGTAAACTGGGGACCTTGATAACATATAAATTACAACCCTATGGAGATTCAATTAGCTATTAAGTGTAAAGCTAAAGTGTTCCTAACTGGAAAAACCCTATATAAATGTAATTTACCAGCATCATTCCAGGTCTATGAAGAGCTCAATAATTCAGTGAGGGAGAATTGAGGGAAGTGAGTTTGGAAGCTCAACACTACTTCCCAGCTATGAAAGCCTGAATCAATTACCTCTTATGTAACTTCCAAAAAGTCTCTGTGTTGAAGTGACTTTCACCAAGGATGCAGAAAGGTACAAAATAGCATCACTTCAAGCCATTATTCCTGTACAAAGAGAAGAAAATGAAAAGAGAACATTTACAAAATCATAATGTTTTATGAGTCAGGCAGAAAATCAAACTCACTGGGCCAACAAATGAAATGAATCCCAGACAGTGACAGCCCCCAAAGAGAGCAGGACACAGAAGCTGGTTCACCTTTGGCAGAGCTGGAGGAGTTACAACCATAGCAGCACATTAAAAACCAAAGTGACCATTTGGAATAAGTGAGATGCATTCACAGGAGCACACAAATGTCAGAAAGGACAGGAAGAAGAGGGCGCCTCCAGAGGACAGAGGTATGTGTGATAGAGCTAGTAATTCTTAGAGACAAGGCTGAAATCCTAACAGCTTCCCTCACACTCTTCTCTCATACCAAGAAATATCCTTCCTTTGCCTGGAAAAGGTTGTACAGCAAGCCGAGAGAGAGAGAGAGAGAGAGAGAGAGAGAGAGAGAGAGAGAGAGAGAGAGAGAGAGAGAGAGAGAGATTTCTACATTGTGGATTCTTGTTTCTTCTACCATTCTTAACTTCTTTTCTTTCATTCTTTTAACACCCTAATGCTAGATAAGAGACAAAGGAATAGAGAGGAAAGAAAACCATCCCTGAATAAAGTAGGGGGTCTGAAAATGGCAATGTTATCATTAAATTGATTAAGGGCATCAAGTTCCTTTGAGCAAATTTGATCTTCACCATCAGAATATCTATTTTCTTCTTGTTATTTCTTCTATGCACACTACTTAACAAACAAGAAACAGGGACCAGCAGCAACCAACAACCAACCAACATCCATCCCCAATGCCTCTTGGAGCCGTAGCATTTGCATACCCTCTGAAAAGTCCCAGAATTCCAAACATTACATAGTTGCAGAAAACTATCTGCATCCAGCAAAATCATACCTCTGCCAGAGCATGATGCAAATCATAGTCAGCTGCTGTGGACAATCTGGAGCCGCCCCATATCTCACACCTGGGATTAAAATGAAAATATATTCTTATAGTATTCATGTTTTTAGAGAAACCAACCAGAATTGTACACACACACACACACACACACACACACACACACACACACACACTATTCTGGGCTTCTGGAGTATGGAGGAGTACATAAAAGGCTCTGTTTAGCTTAGGTTGCAAAAGGTAATTAATTACATGGAACATCTAAGCTATCATAAGGTTGGTTACATTGCTTTCATAAAGGACAGTTAAATTTAAACAAGCTGAATATACAGTAGGTAAGCTGACTGAGGATGTAGTTTTAAATGATCTCAAAGCATATTGTTAACTTGGTTACAAGATCTGGTCAAAGCTCAGCTTCAGAAGGCAAGAGTGGATTTCAGAAAAGACTATTGTCACCACAAAAAAATGAGGAGACATTTTCAATACTAACACAAATTTATTCCCAGATCTAGACCCATAATTACATTTATAATTCTTGCTACTACTTCTTTAAACTAATTCAGGGTCATTGGAAATTTAAAAAGTGCCAAGAGATTGATACAAGTAGTGACAATTTCTTGAGGTCCTGATGTATACCAGGAACTACAAAGTACCTGTTTGATATTTGTACAAAGTATAATATTATTTGATAATCAAATACCTGATAGAGTAGACATTATCAGTCTGATTTTACAGAAAGAACTTTGGGTTGGAGATATAAGGGCATAGATGCCAGTCACCTGTATCTTCAACCTAATTTTTTTTTTACTTTATCACATTGTTTGGTTAATGTATTTCAAGTTCTTAATAACTTATGAATAACTTAATAACTTAATTTGAAGTTCTCACGTTAATAACTTACAACTATACAGTGAAGTATACTTTAAAGAGTTCATAGTATTCAAGACTAATAGTCATTGAAATGACACAGTCCTCTAAAGTGTGTCTTTGCATTCCTCCTCCCTAGTCTCTCTCCTCCAGCCAAGTGGACTACTGTTAACACTTTGAGATCTCCATATCAGTGTGTCCCTCACTTCTCAATGCAGGAAACTCCATCTGGATAAAAGACACACTGCTTTGAAAGTGTAAGTCTCCATTCATATGGCCCCGGACAACATTGTGTTTCTAATTTGTCATACCTTGACCTTCTAACTCAAGGCTCTTTCATTCTCTATATGTGTTGTTGACACTTTTGGCGATTACCTCCTGTTTCCTTGGCTAGGTGCAGCTGCTAGCCTAGACCCTTCATCAACCTCAAACAATATTTTTTCCAGAAAGATTGTTGCAGCTCTATAACAGTCAGATTTTAGACACAGCCTTATCTGCTTCCAGAACTAAATACCATAGCTCAGTACAGATATTATGCATGGCTAGATTTTCCCTAATGTAACTGATCTTGTCCCTCATAAAAGCCAAACCCCTCCCAATTGGATCCCAAGCTGTAGAGAGGAAGGCAATGTTGCCTGGAAGGCCTTCATGGCAGTACACTAATTATTTAACAGAGGGAAAGTGTTGAGGATTTTACAAAAGGAATAAAACTTGTTTATCCTCCTAAAAGTAACATATGCATTTTATTTTACTCGTTAGAATTTAGATTGCTAGCTGAAAACCTTCCCCCAAGGTACCAAATATTCTACCACATATTGTTTGTCAAAGATTCTGTCTTTTGCTTTATTCAATTTTATCCTACAAAATTCTTGTGGAAACATACAACAAAAATTGGTGTGCTGTTCAAGAGAGGTTAATCACCTTGAAAAAAACAATTTTTACTGATTTTTTTATGATAGCATAAAAGAAACATTGTGTTTGATGCACCACTTTTGGTGGAAATTATGAAGAATTGAATCAATACCAAAGGGAGTGCAATCTGCTTCTGTATTCAGATAGTCATTATTTTAACAGAATTGATCAATTTCAACTAAGAACACCAAAATTCATTTACTAAACTAACCTATGGACTTCTTTCAAAATATTACTTAAATTATTTAGTTTACTTTCTTTTATCATCCATAATTAATATTTCATGACAAAAGAAATGGCCTTCATTTAACAAACATTGACAAACAGCTTAATTGGTTTTATTTTAAAAAACACAAAAAACAAAACACTGTATTGGATCAAAAGGTCTAATGTCTCAGAAAGGATAGAAAGTAGGTCTTTGAAGAATGCTGCAGCCTTTGCTTTTCTAGTAACCATGTCATACCACCTATTTTATTTCAAATATCAGGTTCATGTGGGTTAATTGTTAGAACTCTGTAAAGTTGTAAGATAAAGGTCTCACATTTATAAATGCATTAAGCAACCACATAGAAAAGAAGTATGTTTATTAATGTTAGGAAAAAATTGGGAAAACTTGAAAAGAAAACCACCATTGCCCTTGTGCTGACATGAAAACAATAATTGAACCCTGAATCTTTTTCTAGTCAATACTTACGACTAGAATGGATCTGACTTGAAAGAAGGCATTCTCCTTCACATGTGCATAATTCATATTCCAAAAAGAACCGTTAAATTCAAAATGAAAATATGGGATAACTCCTTATGGGATGTGCACGTTGTCCTTGGTACAATCCCAAGGCAGAGAAATGGTTTTTGCCCAAGGGACTTACAAAGAAATACAAAGCCGTTTGTACATAGTCAGAAAACCAGTGTTTCAGATGAATGTCAGGGAAACACATAATGTCAAGTAACGCTTGACTTTTTTTTTTCTTTCTTGTCATTTCTGTCCCCTCTACTTTTAATTTTCTTTGTTCTTCCTTTAGGGTTTTTTTTTTTTTTTGGTTTCACAAAGGATTTTCATACAACTACAAAGAATATAAAGACACAAAAGGAAAGAAAGGGGGCCAGTTCTACACCCAAAAGACTTCTGAAAGAACTTAAGAGTACAAAAGTGTAGGGGAAAGAATCCTTCTTGGACATAAGAGACTTGGAAGTGTCAAGAAGGCTGAGAGATGGAACCAATTTCTTCACTTGTTCTGTAATCCTGGAACAGACACAGATATTCAGTTATGTGTGTTTTTCTTTGGGACACTGGGATGGCTGAAGGAGAGGCCATTGTAGAAAATGTTTGACTCTATGCTCTTCACACTCTGTTCCACTGGGACTTTGTCAAGCAACTTTATAGATTAGACTAGACAGGTAAAAGAAAAAAGCATGTTCAGAGTCAACTATACATCCCCAACATGGCTCAGAATCATTACAGTGTTAAAGATGCAAGAAAGCTAAATATTGCAGTACTTGTTTCAAAACAAAAACATCCATGAGAGCACACTGTGACTTGATGAGTTTACTTTTTGTTCTCATCAGTTTCATGATGGAAATAGTTTGAATTAAGTGACTCAAGCAACTACTGGCTGTGCTTTAATGATAGGGAGTGCAGGAATAGAGCTAAACCAGATGATAAATATTTATCGCTCCATACAGCATCCTAATAACGCTGCAGGAGATGGTTTTAGGTAGAAACTATTGTTAGGCCATTCCACAAAAGAGATAGTTAGGCTTACAAAGTTTAGTTAACGTGCTTCAGAGGGACTGCAGGAATAATAGGTCAAGATGTAAACCTACTCTTCTGCCTCTAGAGTGGTCCCACCATTCTCTACACCCCTTGTAATGACTGGTGTATGTGTTCATCCTGAGATAAGCTGAGCTTCAGGTGGATTAGAAATGGAAGTCACCTAAATCTTTTCCAAAGTTTGGTATATATATCCTAGGTTTTGAGATGAATATCCTAGGTTTTGAGATGAATTTGGGGATATATACATATGTATAACATATATATATATATATATATATATATATATATATATATATATATATATTGTATGTAATATGTATTATAATGTTAAAATATATCTTAAATATATTTTAAGATATACATATGTATTTTAAAATCTTGAATATATTAACATGTATAAAGAATTAACATAACTAATTATTAAATCCATTCTTCCATGGATTTCTTTTTATAGCATAAACTATATTTTTAAAATTTAGCCATTCAAAATCTACCAATAAGCAAAAATAATCCCAGAATATTCAGCACAGATAGGAAGTGAGTGAGAAGAAAGTACAGAGATTTTTATGGTTTGAACCTGAACATCCTTCAGAAGCTCATGTGTGGAATCCTCAGTCCCAAAAACAATGTTCATGGTGGAATCACTGATTGGTAATTGAAACACTGAGGAGTTTAATTCTACAAACAAATTAGTCCATCAATAAAGTAGGTCATGGGAATTGTTTCTTCAAATTTTCACTTCCTCAGAACCATGAGAAATCAGAAAAATCTATCACACTTTTTTTTCTATTTATTTATTTATTCATTCATTATTAGATATTTTATTTACAT